>NC_073304.1:113369956-113704956 GCF_027595985.1 Sorex araneus
ACTCTCACCACTCCTCTTCAATATAGTACTGGAAGTACTTGCGATAGCTATTACACAAGAAAAAGAGATTAAGGGCATCCAGATAGGAAAGGAAGAAATCAAACTCTCACTATTTGCAGATGACATGATACTATATCTAGAGAAGCCTAAAACCTCTACTAAGAAACTCTTAGAAACAATAGACTTATACAGTAAAGTTGCAGGCTACAAAATCAATACCCAAAAATCCATGGCCTTCATATATGCAAAAATGAGGCAGAGGAAAGGGACATGAAAAAAGCAATCCCATTCACAATCGTGCCCCAGAAAATCAAGTACCTCGGAATCAGCTTAACCAAGGAAGTAAAAGACCTTTACAAAGAAAACTACAAAATGCTACTCCATGAAATCAAAGAGGACATGAGGAAATGGAAACATATACCCTCCTCGTGGATAGGGAGAATCAATGTTGTCAAAATGACAATACTCCCTAAAGCATTATACAGATTCAATGCGATCCCTATAAGTATACCCATGACATTCTTCAAAGAAATGGATCAAGCAATCCTAAAATTCATATGGAATAACAAACGTCCAAGGATAGCTAAAACAATTCTTGGGAAAAAGATGATGGGAGGCATCACCCTCCCCAACCTCAAACTTTACTACAAAGCAGTAACAATTAAAACAGCATGGTACTGGAACAAAGGCAGAGCTGTAGACCAATGGAACAGGGTGGAATATCCCTACACACAACCCCAAATGTATGATCATCTAATCTTTGATAAGGGAGCAAGAGATGTGAAGTGGAGCAAGGAAAGCCTCTTTAACAAATGGTGCTGGCACAACTGGACAACCACATGCAAAAAAATGGGTTTAGACCTTGACCTGACACCATGCACAAAAGTCAGATCAAAATGGATTAAAGACCTCAACATCAGACCACAAACCATAAGGTACATTGAAGACAAGGTCGGCAAAACCCTCCACGATATTGAAGATAAAGGTATCTTCAAAGGTGACACGGAACTAAGCAATCTAGTAAAAACAGAGATCAACAAATGGGACTACATTAAACTAAAAAGCTTCTGCACCGCAAAAGATACAGTGACCAGAATACAAAGACTATCCACAGAATGGGAAAGGATATTTACACAATACCCATCAGATAAGGGGTTGATATCAATGGTATATAAAGCACTGGTTGAACTCTACAAGAAGAAAACATCCAACCCCATCAAAAAATGGGGCGAAGAAATGAACAGAAACTTTACCAAGGAAGAAATACGAATGGCCAAAAGGCACATGAAAAAGTGCTCTGCATCACTAATCATCAGAGAGATGCAGATCAAAACAACCATGAGATACCACCTCACACCACAGAGACTAGTACACATCCAAAAGAACAAAAGCAACCGCTGTTGGAGAGGATGTGGGGAGAAAGGGACCCTTCTTCACTGCTGGTGGGAATGCCGACTGGTTCAGCCCTTCTGGAAAACAATTTGGACGATTCTCAAAAAATTAGATATTGAATTCCCATTTGACCCAGCAATACCACTGCTGGGAATATATCCCAGAGAGGCAAAAAAGTACAATCGAAACAACATCTGCACATGTATGTTCATCCCAGCACTGTTTACAATAGCCAGAATCTGGAAAAAACCCGAATGCCCCAGAGCGGATGACTGGTTGAGGAAACTTTGGTACATCTATACAATGGAATACTATGCAGCTGTTAGAAAAAAGGAGGTCAAGAATTTTGTAGTTAAGTGGATGGGCATGAAAAGTTTCATGCTGAGTGAAATGAGTCAGAAAGAGAGAGACAGACATAGAAAGATTGCACTCATCTATGGTATATAGAATAACAGAGTGGGAGACTAACACCCAAGAACTGTAGAAATAAGTACCAGGAGGTTGACTCCATGGCTTCGAGACTGGCCTCACGTTCCGGGGAAAGGGCAACTCAGAGAAGCGATCACCAACTACATTGTAGTCGAAGGCCATATGGGGGAAGGGAGTTGCGGGCTGAATGAGGGCTAGAGACTGAGCACAGCGGCCACTCAACACCTTTATTGCAAACCACAACAGCTAATTAGAGAGAGAGAACAGAAGGGAATGCCCTGCCACAGTGGCAGGGTGGGGTGGGGGGGAGATGGGATTGGGGAGGGTGGGAGGGACGCTGGGTTTACGGGTGGTGGAGAATGGGCACTGGTGAAGGGATAGGTTCCCGAACTTTGTATGAGGGAAGTATAAGCACAAAAGTGTATAAATCTGTAACTGTACCCTCACGGTGATTCTCTAATTAAAAATAAATAAATTTTTTTAAAAAATAAAAAAATAAATAAAAAAAATAAAGGCTCCTGAGGTGTCTTACTCTATCCAAGGGACAGTTAATCATTTTCCCCCAGATTTTCAGTAATTTTAAATTTTTATTTTAGGCACCATGGTTTACAAAACTGTCACTGGTAAGGTCTCATGCACAAAACATCCCAGCATCATACCTTCCACCAAAGTGTCCACCTCCTTCCACCACTGGCCCAGTGTCCACCATCCCCCAAACTCCCTATTATAAGCTTCCTCCAGAGACCAGTTCTCAGAGTCTGCTGCCTTTGGGCATTAATATTCTCCTACTGTGCTTTTTTATACCCTGTAAATGAGAGATCATTCTGTGTCTGCCTCTCTCCCCTCTCTCCCGTGGCTCCCCTCACTCAGCACAACACTCTTCAGATCCATCCACATAGCAGCAACCTATGTGATTTCATCTTTTGTACAGCCATGTAGTATTCCATTGTGTAGACGTACCATGGTTTCTTCATCCAGTGGTCTGTTCTGGGACTCTTGGGTTGTTGCCATCCTGGGGCTACTCTGCTCTTACGTGGGTGGGTCTGAAGAGCATCATGCTGAGTGAGCATGAGAGTGCAGATGGCTTTTCTGAAGAGGGGTTTTAGGTCCTTGGGGTAAATGCCAAGGAGTAGAATTGCTGGGTCCTATGAAAACTCGGTTCCTAGTTGTTTTAGAAGTGTCCATATTGTCTTACAAAAAAGATGGACCAGCCAACATTCTTTCCAGCAGTTAACTAGGGTCCCTTTTCCCCACTTCCCTGCCCAAACCAGTTGATCTCACAATGATCAAACACCCATCCCTCCACCAGTGCACATTCCCCACCACCAATATCCCAGGTATACCTCCCCCTTTCCCACCCTCCATGGAAGACAATATTCCCCATACTCTCTCTCTTCCTTTGGGCATTATAACTTGCAACACAGGCACTGAGAGGTCATCATGTTTGTTCCATTATCTACTTTCGGCATGCATCTCCCATCCCAACTGGTTCCTCCAGCTATCATTTTCTTAGTGATCCCTTCTCTATTCCATCTGCCTTCTCCCCTCCGCTCATGAAGCTGGCTTCCTGCTATGGGACAATCCTCCTGGCCCTTGTATCTACTGTCCTTGGGTGTCAGCCTCATGTGATGTTATTCTATATGCCACAAATGAATGCAGTCCTTCTATGTCTGTACCTCTATTTCTGACTCATTTCACTTAGCATGATATTCTCCATGTCTATCCATTTATAAGCAAATGTCATGACTGATGAAGAGCACTTTTATACTTATTGGCCATCCATATATCATCTTTGAGGAAGTTTCTGTTCATCTTCCCCAAACCCCATTTTTTTTGATGGGCTTGTTTGTATTTTCTTGTAAAGTTCTGTCAGTACTCTACAGACCTCAAATATCAACCCTGTATCAGATGAGTGGTGGGAAAATATTTTCTCCGAGTCTGTGAGATATCCTTTGAATCTGGCCATTGACTACTGGATGTTGATTCTCATAGCCAGAAAGCCCAATAGTGAAGCTTGGACCCGAAACAGAATCAGAGTCAGGGACCAGTCAAAACTCTAACCAAGTCCCATTCTCTGGCCCTGCTCCTTCTGCTGCTTTCTGGTGTCTCCTTCTCAAACAGCCTTTTCTCTCCCGGGGCAAACTGGCCCCCAGCAGGTCAGGCTGCCCTGTCCTAATTTCTGAACCACCAATTCAAACAAAGTCCTGGGGCTGACTCCCAGATCCAGGCTGAGTTACAGACTCCCCCAGAGCTAGTCCATGTGCAACAGCTGGGAAAGCCGGTTACACGCCTCTCCGGGAGCTGGTCTTAGGGCCCCTCTCCCCAGATCACTTGTGCCAATAGGAGCCTGCATCTCCGGGGGGACCACAGTGCAGTGCGCAGAAGGGGAAACAGGTGCTGCAGAGCAAACCACAGATCTCCCCATAGCGGTCCATTCTCCTTTGTACCAGGGCTCCTGAGTCCCAGGTCACTCGTCCTCCAAAGTTACCATGCAGTGACTCCCTGTCTAGTGTGGATTCAGTCACTCTACACATCTGGCCCACTGAAGATGCAGGGATGTTCCCAGCCACAGTCCCTGCTGCCCCCAGAGTGTCACTCGGCCTGCCCCTCGTCTTCTCTGGGCATTTTTGTCATTATGCTGTTTCGTTTTCCTTTCTCTGATTTTTTTTTTTTTTTTGCTACTGCAAATTGGGGAAGTTGGACTTCTTACTCCTTTTGAAAGTACTTTTCACCTCTGACCATTGTAAGACTGTGAAACCCTGAAAAGGGGTGTGTGTGTGTGTGTGTGTGTATGCATGTGCACATGTGTAAAAGCAGGTCTGTGTATACACACACACACACACACACACACACACACTTCAGTGTGCTTTCTCTGCATCAGAGACCACAAATGAAGGCATTGACTATAAACTCCAGTATAATTTGGTGAGCCGCACCTCTTCACTTGGGCTATTAAATCATTTCCCCTCCAAAGGTACACATGTTGTGGCATAAGGAGCAAACTGTTGACAGATGGTGGAGAAACTTCACAGGCCCATAATTGAGACTTATTTTCATACATTCGTGCCAGTTTGAAATCTAATTGCCAATAAAACAATACTGTGATACTGCCACATCTAATACCTCCACCACTCTCCAAAGTTACACTTGAATCCACTAGTAAATTCTAATCTCCCAGAGAAAAATATCGCCTCTCTCCACTGGAATAGCAATGCTATCAATTCACATACAGTGGCTCGTTTTCAAATGCGAACCTCCTTTCCCTGGTCCCCAAAGAGCCCTCGCTCGGCTAATGTTAGTGGCTGCCCGAGAGCAGTAGATATTCTTTGTTTGCTTGACAGGAGCACAGATGTGGTTTGGCAAGCCTGCCACGGGCTCTTTTGCAGAGAAAAGCTGTGACGGGCCGGGTTAGCCTTCCCCTTTGTAGTAGGCCAGTACCCAGCTTGGGAATTATTCCACCCCAGTGGCAGAGAAGTGGACAGACTGCCAGCAGCCCCTGCTGAGCTAGGCACGTAAAGGTACCTCAACCTCCTCTCCCTTCCTTCACATTCCTGATGCAAGTTTGGGGGATAGATTGATGCAGATCCATCAAGGCTGCCAAATAAAAACCAGCTTTCAGACACAGGTTTCAGACACACTCGCTTGTGACTGCTGAAAAGCACACCTGTCTCCTTCCAGCAGAAGCTCCAAGCAGCACCCGCTACCTGCGCTCTGTCGGGTTTACCCAAACATAGTTGCTGTGGGCCAGTCTGGTGCCAGCCCAGGGTCCTATACTGAAGTGAGCAAACATGGTGCTTGGGGATCAGAGAGATAGAACAGTGGCTAAGGCACTTGCATTGCATACAACCAACCCAGGTTCAATCCCCTGTATCTCACATGTTCCCCCGAAGCCACCAGGAGTGACTCCTGAGTGTAGGGCCAGGAGTCAGCCCTGAGCACTGCTAGGTGTGGCCCCAAAACAAACAAATAGACAAACACACACACAAAAATCCATGATGTTTGCCTAGAGACATTCTTTACATTAGCACTGGAAGGTAGATTCTCATCATTCCCATCTTTTCAGAAGAAAACTAAAGCTCTGAGGGTTGACATCCTCCTCCCCAGATGCACAGTGATAAACTACATAATCTGATTGGACATCGAGGGGAGTACTGACGTCAGGAGAACTGGGTGAGGGTTTGGCTCCCTGGGAGCTGGAGAGATGGATAGTGGAGAGGGTGCTGCCTTGCACACAGCCGACCCCACCCTCCACCCAGTTCAATCCCCAGAACTCCAGATGACCCCCCAAGCTCTTCCAGGAGTGATCCCTGAGCTGAGAGCCAAGTGTAAGCCCTGAGCACCACTGGATACGGCCCAACCCCTCCCCCACAAAACATTCCTAGACAGTTTAGCTTCCTTCCTCCCAGCCCATGACGACAGTTTCACAGCTTTCCAGAAGCTTCCCTGTTCCACACCACCTAGACTCAACATCCTCAGGTGTTCCCTAAGTCCCTGCCTCCCCTCTAGAGCCACTGTTCTCCAGATTGTAATGAGCCAGGCACAGGGTGTGCTGAGATGCAAACATAAAGCTGGGGGGGTCTGCATGGACCCAGTTCTGCATCTCTAACTGGCTCCTGGGGGAGGATACTGCAGGGCCATGAACCCAGGACCTGCACATTCCAATATACTTCTGCTACATCTCAATTCAGACACTAAATGACCCTGGAGCATTGTCACACAAGTGATGAGTCAAACTGTACTGCACTTAATTTTCATTTTCATTTTTTAAGTTAAACATAGGGCCAGAGAGATAGTCCAGCATTTAGGGGTCTTGCTTTGCACACACTTGACCCAGGTTCTGTCTCGAGCACACTATAAATTCTCCCGAGTCCCACCAGGAGTGATCCCTGAGCACAGAGGCAGAAGTAAGCCCTGAGCACTGCCAAGTGTGGCCCAAAATTAATTAATTAATTTTAGGTTAAACAACTGAAACAGCATTGAAATATTTTTCCACTAAACACAGTCGATTGTCTTCTTGGGATTTACATTTGTTTTTATTGATGTGTTTAAATGAGCCCCTGCTCAGATGTGTTCAGAGGCCCTTGGACCACTCCCAGCGAAGTTCTGCCCAGTGGTCCAGTCCAGCAATGGCCAACAGAGCCATGTCCAGTGAGGCTTGGGCAGGGCCAGGCGTGTGCTCCAGTCCTGTGATCTCTCTCCTGGCCACTCTCTGGGACGCATCTTATCACTGAACATTTAGTGTCTGAATTGAGATGTAGCAGAAGTATAAACCATACATGGGATTTCAGAGACTGAGTACTTACGGGAAAAAATGCAGTATCTCATTAATAATTTGTTTATATTGATTACCTTTGAAATGATGTTTTGGCTATACTAGGTTATTTAAAACATATTATTGGTTACTGTTTTAATTTAATTTTAGTTAATTACAGTAACCAATAATATGTTTTAAATAAATATACTATATCACTGGAGCTATAGCACTGGGGTTGGGCGTTCGCCTTTCACGAGGCCGACCTGAGTTCAATTCCTCCGCCCCTCTCGGAGAGCCCGGCAAGCTACCGAGAGTATCGAGCCCTCGTGGCAGAGCCTGGCAAGCTACCTGTGCATATTGGATATGCCAAAAACAGTAACAGTAAGTCTCTCGATGAGAGACGTTACTGGTGCCCACTCGAACAAATCGATGAGCAATGGGATGACAGTGATTACAGTGATTACAGTGATTGGTTACTGAAAAAATTTAATTTAGATAGGTAGACAGATAGATAGCCAGATTTGGTTTGCGTTATATATCTAGGGGTCAGTCATTGTCTCACTCAGGTTTTCCCATGGGAGCTACTACACTTATGTGGGGTATTGGCTAATACACAGGGCAGTAACAGCCTTGGGTGCAGTTAGGGGGTACTTTCTGCTTATTTGAGTCAAGAAGGTAGATTTCCAGGGGAGCCCAAATAATGTTTTTCTGGAAAGGAGGCGATAGGCCAAATAAGTTTAGTCTAGATGGATCACTAGACCAATATCTTTATTTTTCATCCAAGCTCACGGTCGCTGCATCCCACCGATGCTGTGACCGGGACACTGCTTCTCAACCTCTGCAGCCTGGTAGCTACTGCACTCCTCTGCCGGTCTTTGGGCCGTGTCCTAATGGCCTTCCAATCTCCCCCTCCACACTGCGTCTGAGCTAGATTTTTGAAATGTTATATGGTTAATGCCAAGTTTCCGATGCTGAGTTTCTCCTGTTGGTTTCAGTTATTCTTCAGCCAATGAGGGTCTCTCTGGCACCTTGCTTCATTCTTCATCCCTCAAATTCCACAGACCTCCTCATCCTTCTGATGCTCCCTTCGTATCTTCCATCAAGATTGGTGATTAAATTATTGACGGGGCAAGGCCATGACTGATAACTCATCTCTTACCCAGAGCCCAGCTGCTGATGAGCACCCTTTGGGAAGCACTGTGAACTGACTGTACTGTGACCTCACATCCATTGGTCTCTCCAACACAGGCAGATGAAAGAACTCCTCCATTGGCTGAAAACTCTAATGGCCAGAAATATTCCTTGGTTAGAATATAAAATTATAGCCACAAGGAAGTTCGGAACAGTGCTGTTTAGAATAGAAAACAGCCAGGGACAATTTAAATGGCTTCTGCCATTGGGAAGTGGATAAAACAGAGTATGATAATCCCGTTTACTAAAGAAAGGCTCTGCAGACTTTTTTTTTAATGATGTTATAGAAAAATATTTAATGACATGGAAAATTGCCATAAGTATATTTAAGTGCTAAAAGCATGTTACTGAACGGTATGTAAAGACTGTGACTATTTTTAAGTGTGTATTTATATCAGTGGGAAAAAACTGGCGCACAAATACATCAAAGTGGTAAACACGGCTCTCTCTCCATAACTGGATTGAAATCGCTTTGCTTTTCCGAGCCTAGCGTTCTGTTCGTTTACCTTATCTAGTTTAATGATTACTACTCCTGGGTGGGGGAGGTAAGGCTCAGCTTGACCCCAGCCCTCTGGGCAAAGCTGATGGGCACGCCACCTTCTCCAGCCACACCCCTGCACAGACCCCGCCTCCTCCTGGGGATCTTACCACTAGGTTGCTCTATTCAACAAAACGCCCAACCAGTCGCGGCCAACCCTCCATGTGCCCTTTTGCTCCATCTTCCTGCCTAACTGCCAAAGGCACAGCATCACCTTCCTCCTTGGCAAGAACCTTCCTGGTTGCGTGTCATCGACTCAGCTCTAACACCATCGGCAGCAGCATGGACGGAACAAGAGGGTCTTGGGCTTCATGAGCAGGCCAGACAGGATTAAACAAATGTCACGCCTATGTGGTACATAGGAAAAACAAACCGAGGGCTAAATAAAGCAGTGATAAGCTGTTGAACTAGAAAACAAACAATAGGCCCGTGGTGTGTGGTAAAGCCCTGTGCTACTCAGGTACTGGACCCTGGACCCCAAAAAATCTATAATAAACAAAACAATAACAATAGTGACTATAATATTTGTAACAGAAAAAAATCCTTTCCCAGTCCCCTTTTCCCTCCAGGTAACACCATTTCTTCTCCTCCCTTTGGAGCATACCTCCTGGGCGGAGGCGCCCACGGGAAGATACAACCAAGGGTAGCTGAGATGAGGCGCCCATCAGACAGGGGGACTGGCTGGGAGCCACAAGGGGGGCAGTTACACTTCCCCACAACCATCTCTCCCTCGGCTCAGAGAAGACGCAGAACAGACAGAACACTACCGCCATGCAGTGGGGTGGGCTGGAGTGCAAACGCAGCCTTAAGCCAGTGCCTTCCTGCTCACAGGTCACCAGCCAGGCTGTAGGGAACGACACAGACTACAGTATATTTCCTCATCCAGCATTCTATATACCATGAATAAGCGAGATCATCCTGTGTTTGTCTTTCTTTTAGCTTACTTCGCTCAGCATCATATCTTCCAATTCCAACCACATTGCAGCAAATTGCATGATTTTGTCATTCTTTGCAGCTGTATAGTATTCCATTGGTGTATATGCCACATCTTCATAGCCCATTTATCTGTCATTGGACACCTAAGTTGATTCCATATCTTAGCTATTATACTGAGTGCAACAATGAATAATGGTGCTCATATGTCCTTTTTTGGGAGGGAGGGGAATCACACCCTGTGATGCACAAGAGTTACTGCTGGCTTTGCACTCAGAAATTACTCCTGGCGGTGCTCAGGGGACCATATGAGATGCTGGAAATCGAACCTGTGTCAACGATGCACAAGGCAAACACCCTACTGTACTATCGCTCCAGCCCCTCATATGCCCTTTTGAGAGAGTGTCTTTATGTCCTGGGGGGGTAGATGTCCAGTGGAATTGCTGGGTCATATTCCAAGCTGAGTTCAATTCCAAGTTTACTGGGAACTCTCCATACTGTTTTCCACAGGGGTTGTATCAGACAACATTCCCACCAGCAGTGGATAGGAGTTCTTTTTTTAGCAAATCTCACCAATACAGATTATTCCTACCATTTTTTGTGTGCCATTCACACTGGTATGAGATGGTATCTCTTTGTCATCTTGATTTGGATTTCTCCGATGATAAGTGATGCTGAGCATTTTTCCATGTGCTACTGTGCTGTGGTAAAATGGAGATGCCTAGTGTCGAATGGGGATGACCCCAGTGTTGAAACAGGAGAAAGAGGAGGAAAGAAACCTCGAGGAGAGGAGAACAGGCAGCGGCGGGGGAGCAGGCATCAGGGCTGCAGTTACCCTGATGAGGTGGACGGGCAGGATGGCTGCATTTCCAGGACACTGCCTCAACAGCACTAAACACACGGGAGCTAAGCTGCACGCACTGCAGCTTCGCAATGTGCCCGCCAGGTTGACAGGCAGGGGCGGGGAAGGCTTAGGGTGAGGAAAGAATCTGGGAACACTGGTGGAGGGGAGCTGACACCGGAGGTGAGGTTGGTGTTATTCACTATTTGCTGAAAACTCAACAATCAATAACTTTGTAATCACAGTTCTTTAATTTAAAAAAATGGGGGGAAATGGGAAAATGAAGAAAGAAACTTCCCAAGCTGGCCTGAGGCCCACAGAACATCCTCGGGGCTCGGAGAGCACGTGCACTGCCAGCTGCTTCTTGGGGCACCAAGGCGCCTATTGAACGTGCACATGTGCTGCCCGGCCTGGCACGTCAGACAGACCAGCGTGTCTGAGCATTGCCTCAACTGCTCACCCGAGGCGCAACCTCAAGAGCAGTTTCCCCTCTCCCAACCTGCACTGCACTGACGGTGAAAATATCTCTGTGAAGCACAGCAGGGGTCACCAAGGTCGCCGGCCTAGAAACGCGGTGCTTGGCACACAGAGGTCTTGTGTGGGCTCAGGGGAGCTCCGGCCCTTCATAACAGCACAAGGAGAAAAGGTCCCTTTCAGGGCTGGATCCTAGGCCTTCAGGAAACATTTCCCTGTAGGTGCCAGCCTGTCCCCGCAGGCTTGCAGCCTGAGTTTCAGATCCCAGGAGCCCAGCGGCTGGAGAGCTGGTACAGCACGAGACGGTGCAGCGGGAACACACTTGCTTGTCCATGGCCAACCCTCCGAGCACGGGAGCACCCCACGAGCGCAGAGCTGAATGAGCCCTGAGCTTTCTTTTTCCTGTGAATTCAGGGGGTGCCTTCATGGGCACCAGCTTCTGAAGAGCTCTGAGAGCATGTGGACGTGGCAGTTTCATCACCAGAAAGGACTGCAGGGTGGCTCCTGGGGGCTCCACCTGTGAATGGGGGCATGGGTCTATCCCGCAGGGCTCCACAGAGGAGGCGCCGTCTGCCTTTCTCCTCCTGTCCTTGTGTGGGTTGTACCTTCTGGAAGTCACTCTGATGTGACTGGCAGACTCTCCCCTGATAGCTGACATGGCCAGCACAGCGCCCTGCAGAAATTTTCCCATGACCCCCAAGACAGACCCTGGACGCCCCCCGCCCTTCTGTATGCCGGGCCCTGCTGATTTCCCCCGTAGAATGAAGGTTTCTCCAATTCAGCTATGGCAGACAGTAAAACAGATAATTCTGTAATTTTTAAATACAGTATTGTATTAAGTTTATGTATTTTATTTTCCTTATTTGTACTTTAGGGGTCACATCTGGAAGTGCCCAGGGGCCATTTTCAGCTGTGTACTGAGCAGTGACCCCAGC
Organism: Sorex araneus; assembly: GCF_027595985.1. NCBI lineage: Eukaryota > Metazoa > Chordata > Mammalia > Eulipotyphla > Soricidae > Sorex > Sorex araneus. The sequence goes on from NC_073304.1 coordinate 113,381,944, forward strand.
AACACTCGGGGGAACATACGTGGTGGCAGGCACAAACCAGGGTCACGGCCACTGCAGTCGCACGCCAGGCCAGTGCTCTTGCTCCTGTGCTTTCTCAATTTGTCACATTTAAATCAATATTTTCTGTTTAAGTATTGTCACCATATTGAAATGTACATGTCTTTGGGCAAGAGCAATAGTTCAGTGGGTAGGGTGCTTGCCTTGGATGTGGCCAATCCCTGTTTGATCCCCGGCACCCCATAGGGTTCCCCGAGCATCCCAGGAGTGACTCCTGAATGTAGAGTCAGGAACAACCCCCTGAGCATGGCCCCAAAACAAAACGAAACAAAAAAATCAAAAAATATGCCAAAAATCTCAATGTAATGGAAACACACACACACACACACACACACACACACACAAAATCTTGAGAGGTAATTAGGTTGAAAGGAGACCTTCTCTCCCCCCCCTCTCTCTCTCTCCCCCTCATGCACTCTCTCCCTGCTCTTGTTCTCACTCTCTCTTTCTCTCATTCCCCAGCCACAAGAGCCTAAGAAAGCCGTGTGAGGACACAGTGAGAAGGCAACTATCTCTAAGCCCTGGAGAAAGTGCTTACCATACACAGATCCTTCTGGAACCTGTAAGAAATAGATTTCTACGGTTTAAATCACCTTTTCTGGGGTGTTTTGTTGCAACAGCCCAAACTGATAATAGATTTCATCATATAATTTCAGCAATGATGACTGGGAACAATATCTGAAGAAATAGATGTTTCAGAGCTGATTCCAACTCTTCTCCTGCAAGCCGGGTCTTTAAGGAAGCTTCTCTCTGCCTGCTCTCACAAAAGAAGCAAGAATCTAGCTGTGTGTTTCCAAAGAAATAAAAAAGTACTTAGACTCTTTGAAAAAGACCAAAGCAAAACTGAAGTGGACAACAGGAGATTAAAGCTCCGGAAATGAATAGAAAAAATAAGATTAATTACATAAATGCAAACTGTCTTAGAAGCAGCAAGGAGTAGAAATGGAATCAAGATCTGAAAGACAGTTGAACTGGGAAGACAGCTCAAGGATACAACTCATGTGCCTTACACATACAAGCCCTGAGTTCAATCCTCAGAAGCCCCCTTACTCCCGCTACACACACTGGAAGATAAGTCTAAAAAATAGACAGGGCCGGAGCGATAGCACAGCGGGTAGGGCGTTTGCCTTGCACGCGGCCGACCCGGGTTCGATCCCCGGCATCCCATATGGTCCCCCAAGCACCGCCAGGAGTAGTTCCTGAGTGCAAAGCCAGGAGTAACCCCTGAGCATCGCTGGGTGTGACCCAAAAAGCAAAAAAAAAAAAATAAAAAATAAAAAATAGACAAAGTAAAATCAAAGAAGCAAAAATATCAGCTATACGATAGTACAGCGGGTAGGGTGTCTGCCTTGCATGCGGCTGACCTGGGTTTGATCTCCAGCATCCCATATGGTCCCCCAAGCACCGCCAGGAGTAATTCCTGAGTGCAGAGCCAAGAGTAATCCCTGAGCATCACCGGGTGTGACCTAAAAACCAAAAATAAAAATCAGCTCTATTAGTAAAATGACAGATAAGAATAGTTAAAAGCCATCCAGTGCTGGAGATGGTGTTTTATTTTTTGTTCTTTTGTCTTTTGTTTTATTTTGTTTTGTTCTTTTGTTTTGTTCTTTTGAGCACCAGCTGTGCTCAGGACTTGCTCCTAGCTTTGCACTCAGGTATCACTCCTGGAAGTGCTGGGGGGATCTTATGGGGGGCTGGGGATCAAACCTGGGTGAGGTGCGTGCAAGGCAAGCGTCCTACCTGCTATACTATCACTCCAGCCCCAGTACATGGTGCTTTTTTAAAAAGGAATCAGAACTAGTAGCACTGAATTATAGTCAATGATGTACTAGAAAACAACATTCTGAAATAGAGGAAGACTTGAAATTTATCATCAAGGAGCAATTTGTCATCTCAAGCTGATTCATGAACTAAAATCTCCAATGGGGATCAGGGGTGTGGCTGACATTTGCCTTGTCTGTACTCAAAGAGGAAAATAACCTCTAATGGCAAAAACAGTCAGCTCAAATGGGATTCAAGCTTGCTGCCTCCATATTCCTTCTCGCAATAACCAATGGCAAAATATAGAAGAGTAATTCCTACAGAATCCAGACTGTTGTGAGAAGAATGGAAGAAGATGAGTCAAGATGCTTTATTGACGTAGCCAAAGTACCATCACATATAATGACAGCAGAGTTGTCAGGAAACAGCACAAGTAAAACTCTCTTAAGTGATCAAATCTAGACCATCAATAAGTGAGTCCAAAAGAGGTAACAAGGAGAATTTGCAAATATAAGAGCCACACTGGGCAAAATCAGCTCTGTGACAACATTCTGACTAAAACGCTTGGGCTGGGAAGGGGAGATGACTCAAAAGACTGGAAAACACGTGTGGCACACGCAGGCAAGAGTTCAATCCCTGGCACCGCACAGTCTGTCAAGCACCACCACATGTCACCCTGGTGACCCCTGTGCACCACCAGAGTCCCCTCCCCAAAGAAAGGTAGCAGGATAGAATCCTGTGTCCTATTCACTTTCACATGGACCGGGATTGAATCCAGTTAATCCTACTGCTTGTCTTGGATCTACCCCATCCTCCCTAACCCCATCCAGCTCTGTCTGAGTGGAGCTCCCACCATCTGTCCTCCAGGCTCTGGCTCATGTCTCCTAAGGGTCCCTTTTTAGACCCCATATCAACTCATATGAGGATGAAATAAGTCAGTAATTTGGGGGTCAAAGAGTTAGTACAGGGTTATGACTCACTCACTTACCTTTCATATGGCCAAGCCCAGTTCAGTCCTCACTACTACATATGGTTCTGCCAAGAACCTCAGCAGTGATGCCTAAGCACAGAATCAAGAGTAAGTACTGACCTCTCCCTGCCCCGACGAGGCCCCGAGTTACCGCCCACAAGCGGCTCCTGGCTCCTGAACGGCCGTGATCCCAGAGGCACACAGACCAACCTTGGAACCCAGCGGCTTTTGGCAGAAATGCATCTGGACTGAGCATTAAACTACTGCGCCGTGCCACCCCAGGTGGGGAAGGTGTTTGTCCCTCCCGCCTTTTCTCCCTGGCGGCGTGGTGGCCACCACCTTTTCAGAGCCTATTGGACAGCCAGGTATGAGACTGCAGAGACGTGACACGTGGAGCCTCACCAGATGGGAGCGTGGAACCAGCCCCTTTCCCTGCCCCAATGAGGCCCCGAGTTGCCGCCCAGGAATGGCTCCTGGCTCCTGAACAGCCATCATCCCAGAGGCACACAGACCAACCTCGGAACCCAGCAGCAGCTTTTGGCAGAAATCCCTCCAGACTTATTACTAAAATATCAGAAATCCAAAATGCTCTTTATATCAGCAATAGAAAACAAATTATCTAACAATGCCTTTTCGGCAGGTCTGATTGTTGGGGAAAATTCCAAATAATAATGATGAATCTTTTGTCATAATATTGAATGTGATCAAAGCAGAGAGAGAGAGTAAGGTGGAAATCATTTGCCACATAGGTCGGAGGAGGGGTGGAAGGGGGGTATACTGGGTTTCTTGGTGGTGGAGGATGTGCACTGGTGAGGGGATGGGTGTTTGATCATTGTATGACCGAGACTTAGACTGGAAAGCTTTGTACTGTTCCACGGTGATTCAATTTTAAAAAAGAGAGTAAATACTGAGCATAGCCAAATGTGGCCCAAAAACAAACCCCCCAACAATATTTAAAAATAATATAGAGACAAAACATTTGAGCTAAACAAGATAGGGACCTACCCCCAGCTTCAATCTTCTCCCACCTGTCCTCTCACCACTCTGGGGTCTCCTCCATCCCAGATCCATTGCTCTGCTCAATATTCCCCTGTGGCAGCCCTCATCCTCCTCAAGACCCCCATCGTCCCATTGGGATACACTCTTTCTCCTACCTCTCTGACTCCAAGCTCAAACATGAAATGTCCACTCCTCACTGCTCCTTGCAGAGCACTGTACCCCTAAAATATTGAGGAATGTCTCTTATCCTACAAATCTCTAACTAATTTCTATTCTCTCCATTTTGGGTTTAAATATATGTGTATATATATATATATATATAGTGTGTGTGTGTGTGTGTGTGTGTGTGTACTGTTTAGATTATTCCGATTCAGTATCAACTATTATTTTGTTGGCAATAACCAGGCATCCTGGCCAAGAGCCAGCAGAACCCAGGTCTCTCTCCTCCATCAGGTCTGATCAGGGGATCAACCTTGGCCATGTCAATGTCATGGAGCTTCTTCCCAGGAGTTTGATCTGGCACTTGCTGACCACAGTGTCCACATGAACACAAGTGTGCTGCTGTCTTCTGTCTTCTCTGTGGCGAGTGTTGGGGGGAGGGGAGCGATGAGGGATCAGTGATCCAGCCTGTACCTCCTGGGGGCCTCTTCCCAGGCTGTCTGGGCTTCTTCTCAGCTACAGAATCTCGGGCGGTGGACAGGTAGGTCGGGTGTGGTTCTTCTTTAACACTGTTTAGCCCTGCTTGCTTGGCCTTTAAAGCTTTGTCTTCGACTTCGACTTCGGGAAGGACAGGACTTTTCTCCTTGGCTCTCAGTGCCGTCCTTGCAAGAGGTTTCTCATCAGCACCCTTTCTCGCCATACTCCCCACAACATGTTCCAAGAATACAGCCCTCAGATGCCGCGCTGACTGAATAAGGCTTCCGCAGTCCCGTGTGTGTGGGAATCACAGATTCTCTACTTCCATCCTGCAGAGTCACTAGGTACAGAGGAAAGTTGAAGGCAAGGAGAACCCCTGAGCCCAGATACCCAGAATCTCCCCAATTTTCTCTTCCACAGAACTCATCACAGACCGGCCCCTCCCACCGCTGCCGAGATGTGACCCTGGGGCTCCTCCGCAGCTGCACGAGCGTGAATCCAGACCCAGCTGAACCAACTTCAACATGGGCAGCTCCTAGCAGATTGTCTCCAGCCAGAGAACTAAGCCGAAACCCCATGCCCACCCAGGAGGGAAAAGGTATTTCTCTCGCCTGTCCCTTCCCGGGGATGAAGGGCGTGGGACCGCCATATTATGACGACCACAGATGGGGTTTACAAGCTTGCAATGGTCGAATATCCGGAAGAAATCTCCCTGGACTTAGTTGTTAAAGTACAGAAATACAAAACCGCGCAGCCGCTACTGTGGCCGCACAACCTCATTTCTCTTCACAACAGGTCTGACTCTAGTGGGGTGCTCCTAATAATAATGGTGAGGTTTGTGTTGAAATATTGAATGTAACCAAAGTAAATAGAAAGTAAAGTGAAATTTATCAGTTACAAGGCGGGGGGCGGTGCGGGGGTGGGCGGGATGGGAGGTGTACTGTGGGCTTTTTTTTTTTTTGTCTTTGGTGGTGGGATATGGGCACTGGTGAAGGGATGGTTGTTTCAGCATTGTATGACTAAGACTTAAGCCTGAAATTCAGCATTGTAATTTTCCACATGGTGATTCAATAAAATAAAATTAAAAAAAAATTCTAGTGTTGCTGTATATGCAGTAAGTTCTACAATTAGAAAATGAATCTCATACTAACCTGAAGCGATTTCTCCTCCAAAATTCTAGAAACTTTATAACTTGTTCTTATAAGTTGTTGACAAAAAAATTTGGATCTAAGCATGAACAATTGTTATGTTTTCTGAAATTTATTTACATTCCACAGTTATTAACTGCTTTTTAAAAGATGTTATTTTAATGAATCACTGTGAGATATAGTTACAGACTTACAAACTTTCATGATTTTGTTTCAGTCATAGACTGTTTCAGTACCCATCCCTCCACCAGTGCCCATCCTCCACCACCAATGTGCCCAGTATCCCACCTGCCACCCGACCCCTTCCCACCCCCTGCCTCTGTGGCAGACACATCCCTTCTTACTCCGCCTCTTTCTTATTGAGCTTCTTTTATGCTTAGATCCTTGTGATCAAATTATAAGCTTCTTCTCATTATATTCTACAACTTCTACCACAATGCCTAACTATTAGCAAATCAAAATATTTATGGGTGGATACGACTCATTCAAGTCCAAGCTCTTTTGGAATTAAAAAAAAATTGAATTTGACTCCTAAAAAAAAAAAAAAAAACTCATCACAATAGTGAAGAGTTACAAGGTGGCCCTGAGTGGAACAACTTAGGGAACTGTCATGCCACCTTTAACACTCCTGATGGCTTCCCCACCTGTCCCAGCTTCTCTGTCTGCTTACTTTCTTTCCTCCACGGCCCTTATCCACTCTCCCCAGGGATAGTAGAAATGATGCCCCTTGCTTATCCAGAATCCAATCCCCTTCTTTGGTGAAATGACCCCATTTCCTTTGGGACAATCTCCCCACGCCCACCCTCAGACTATGTGATTTCACTCCAGAGGTTGAACATGGCATAGGGCTGGCCACGATTGCTGGGATGAGCCACAACAGTCAGTGCCAGCTGCAACCACTTTGCCGAAGCTTTCAAGGAAAAGGAACTATCTTCTACTGCCAGTGAGTAGAGTAGAATATAAGCAGGGAGTGGCTGGTGGCCATATTTCTGGGAGCTTCCCTGAGAAGTGAACCAACGGAGAAAAAAATCAAAGCTTGAAGCTATTACTGGGGACCTGGGGGCAGCTATGTAAGGCCCCAAGCTCAGTCCTCAGTGATCTCCACATGCACTGAATCATGGTCCCAGCTGCTCTGTCTTTTTGAATCCTTGGCACCACCACCAAAAGAGCAATCTCCAGATATGTGCCAGAACTGCCATTGAAAGGGTACGAACCGGTGAGCATGCCTGCTAGACTGCAGAGGGAGCAGCCCTACATAGGCAAGTGCCACAGCTATGAAACTAGGAATCAAACTTCCTTAAGACCCGGCAATTCCACTTCTTGGCATTTATCCCAAGGGTCCCAAACCCTCTATTCAAAAGAGATGTTTGCACTCCTATGTTCATTGCAACACTACACAATAGCCAAAACCTGGAAAGAACCCAGAGCCCAAGAACAGATGAGTGGGTAAGGAAGCTATGGTGCATCTACACAATGGAATATCACTGGGCCATAAGAAAAGATGCAATTTTTCATGTAATTTGCTGCTACGTGGATGGGTCTGGAGAGTCTTATGCTGAATGAAGTGAGTCAGAAGGAAAGGGACAGACACAGAATGATCTCTCTCATCGCGGAATATAAAGAAACATAGTGAGGGAACAATGAAGTGCAAAGAAACAGAAGTGCAAACTGGTCACTGGTCTTTAGTCAGAAACACATCACTGCAGGGAACTGGAGAGACCAGGGAAGGCCAAGGGGACACTAGAACAGTGACTGAGGGAGGGATGGTTTATGCATGAAACCCTGCCATTATCAATATTTTCAATCACAGTTTATTTTATTATAAAATAATTTTCTTTATTTTTTTAATTTTTTAAATTAGTGAGTCACCATGAGGGTACAGTAACAGATTTACACATTTTCATACTTGTGTTTCCCTCATACAATGTTTGAGCACCCCTCCCTCTACCAGTGTCCATTCTCCACCACCAGAGAACCCAGTATCCCTCCCACCTCCCAATCCCATCCCCCCTTCCCCCCCCTCTCATCCCTCCCCCCCCATCTCTGTGGCAGGGCATTCCCTTTTGTTCTCTCTCTCTCCTTTTGGGTGTTGTGGTCTGCAATAGGGGTATTGAATGGCCATCGTGTTCAATCTATAGTCGACTTTCAGCACGCATCTCCCCTCCTGAGCAGATCCTCCAACCAGAGCTTATTTGGTGTTCCCTTCTCTATCTGAACTGCCTTTTCCCCCAGCATGTCCCAAGCCATGGAGCCAACCTCCTGGTACTTATTTCTACTATTCTTGGGTGTTAGTCTCCTACTCTGCTATATAAAATAATTTTTTAAGTGTGTGACTGACACATGGTTGGAAACTTGCCACACGTTGGGGGAGGGGAGCGACAAAGGGCAGTTAGGACAGAGAAGAAACCAGTATGACAACAATAGTTGGAAATGATCCATTTCGACAGGAATTGAATGTTGACAGTAGGTAAAGTGATATACATGATAACCTTTCAGTATCTGTATTTCAAGCCTAAAGCCCAAAACGAGAGGGAGAGAGACAGAGACAGAGAGAGACAGAGAGAGACAGAGAGAGACAGAGAGAGAGAAGAAAAGAGCCTGCCATAGAGGCAGGGAGTAAGGCAGGAGAGAAACTGAGGACACTGATGTTGAGAATGTATGCTGGTGAAGGGACAGGTGTTGGAACATCGTATGACATAAATCCAATCATGAATAACTTTGTGGCTGTAAATACTGTAGTTCAATTAATTTTAAAAAATTAAATTGGAACCAGTTGCATGCAAGGCACTACTTACTGTTTTTCAAAAAGAAGTGACTCCTGGTGAACGTGGCCATGAAATGTGTGATCACTCACAGAAACCAGATCTGTGAAATCCCCACACTCAAGCTCCACATCCAAGTGTATCACCCCTGGTCACAGCAACAATATAAACAACAAAGAGAAAAGGGAAATAAAGAAATAAATTATTAGTTAACTTGTATTTATTCCTGATAATAAAAGAAATTCAGTGATGCCTGTTTTTCTTGTACTTCTCAGTTCCAAGAATCAATAAATCCCTCTATTTGCCTTAATTCCCCCATACTACCTTACTGCCGTTGTGTTGTTTCTGTCACCTGCAACCAAATCAATCACAATGAGAGTTAATGTCTATTATGTTCTATCCACTGTTATAAATGCTTCACTTGTATTTTTCCATTTAATTCAAACAGATATTAGGAATCAATGTTAATATCACTGTTCATCTATCTGCCATTCAATGGGTGACTCAATAAAGGCAACAGAGACAATGGCTTGAATCAACCATAAGCATGTCAGGGGCAGAGGTTAGGTAAGATAGAGAAGGGACTGGGATGACAATAATAGCTGGAAATTATCATGCTGGTGATTGAAAAAACTGAGTGTTGAAAGTTTGTAAAGGGTTCTACGAGATAACCTTTCAGTATCTGTATGCAAACCACATATATGCCCAAAAGGAGAGAGAGAAAGAGAGAGAGAGATTGAAAGAGAAAGAAAAATAGAAAGAGAGAAGAAAAATGAGAGAGAAGAAAACTGCGTGGCATAGAGGCAGGCTGACAGATGGGGGAGGTGGGTGGGAGATGATGGGAGGGAAACTGGAGACACTGGTTCGGGGAAATGTACACTGGTGGAGGGATGGGTGTTGGAACATTGTATGACTCAAACCTATTTATGAACAGCTTTGTAAAGATCTATCTCACAGTGATTCAATAATAAAATCTTTAAAATAAATAAATAAATAAAGGCACAAAGAATGATCTTGCATAATAGCACTGCAAGTAGGGCACTTGCCTTGCATGCAGCTGACCTGGGTTCAATCCCTGGCATTGCATATGGCCCCTGAGTCCCACTAAGAGTGATCCCTGATCACAGAGACAGGAGTAAGTACTGATGTGGCCCACAACATACAAAAAAATAAAATGCAGGGGCTGAAGTGATAGCACAGCGGGTAGGGCATTTGCCTTGCACGCGGCCAACCCAGGTTTGATTCCCAGCATCCCATAATGTCCCCTGAGCACTGCCAGGAGTAATTCCTGAGTGCAGAGCCAGGAGTAACCCCTGTGCATCGCTGGGTGTGACCCAAAAAAAGCAAAAAAAAAATAAATAAAATAAAATAAAATAAAATGGTAAAGGATGCATTGTATACTAGCGAAGGAATGGGTGCTGAAACATTATATAAGTGAAACCCAATCATGAACAACCTCATAACTATGTGTCTCACTGTGGTTCGACTTAAAAAAATTTTTAAGGTGTTCTGCAATGACCATCAAAATTCCAGCAAACTCCCACCACCAAATAAAACTCTTCTATTCATTCCTCTGCTCCACTTTCCACCCTGGTAACTACCACAGCTTTTAGCAAGCCTGGAAGTTAATTTTTTCGGTAGGGGGGAGGGGAGTGCCAGTTAATTTGCTTTGATTACATTCCACATATGAATGAAACCATCCTCTAACTGTCCTTCCAAGCAGAGAGAGAGCTGCCAGAGTTAACATAACCAGTAAATGTCAGACCCCAGGATTCAGATGCAGGCAGCTGCCCCTGTACCCACCTTCTTAATCACAAAGCTATCCACTTCTCAAGTATAATGAAGGATTCTAACTAATGGAGCAAGCTCTCAGCCCGAACACTGAGCAGGATCCTATCTCTCATCAAGAAGGACTTCAGTGACGATTAACTCAGGGAGAGTTGGCCTCTGGTAAGCCATGCTCAGCTGCACGCCTCATTCTTGCTGGAAAACTCTTTCAATGAATTCCCCGTCCCAGCTATCCTGAACTCCCTCGCTCACCTTACAGAGACCCGTTGACGTGCTTTTGCTCAACAGAATCCTTCAAAAACTCAAGCTTGGTCTTCAGTCATTGACTCCCCCCATAGAAACCTTAGAGTAGCTCTCCTGGGGCTCAGTCTGCCTGGGTGCCCTCGTCCCTCAACTCTGTCCTTCCTCAATTCATCCCTTAGGCTAGTTATCCCAAAAGGGGAAGAGGAATTATTGTATTAGAGAACTTTTACTCAATCTTCTCCAGTGTGGCCCTTCTGGCTGGCTTCCTTCCTGTGGCACTCCCATCCCACTGCTTGGTCCCTGGTCTCGTGCTGTGCTCCCCATTTATGCAATTTCCACGTGTAGCTCTCTTGGAATATCTTGGGGGCTTCTGGGGGAATAAGACCCCCAGTTGGAATCACCACACTAGAGTACTGTGATAGGATGAGATGCTCTAATTAATTGATATGATACCATAAAGTTGTTATAACAACACAATGAATAATATTTATTCAGCATAAATGCAGAATACAAAGAGGTGTATACGTCTTAACAGGTGCAAGCCCCAAACACAACAACAATAATAGCAAAAGTCGTGGTTAAGTTAGAACCTTATGTGCATATCTAAGACTAGAGAATAGATCATAAAAACTGGAGGGTCTCCAATAGAACAGGGTGGAATATCCCTACACACAACCCCAAATGTATGATCATCTAATCTTTGATAAGGGAGCAAGAAATGTGATGCGGAGCAAGGAAAGCCTCTTTAACAAATGGTGCTGGCACAACTGGACAACCACATGCAAAAGATTGGGCTTAGACCTCGACCTGACACCATGCATAAAAGTCAGATCAAAATGGATTAAAGACCTCAACATCAGACCACAAACCATAAGGTACATTGAAGACAAGGACGGCAAAACCCTCCACGGTATTGAAGATAAAGGTATCTTCAAAGATGACATGCAACTGACCAACCAAGTGGAAACAGAGATAAACAAATGGGACTACATTAAACTAAAAAGCTTCTGCACTGCAAAAGATACAGTGACCAGAATACAAAGACAGTCTACAGAATGGGAAAGGATATTAACCCAATACCCATCCGATAAAGGGTTAATATCAATGGTATATAAAGCACTGGTTGAACTCTACAAGAAGAAAACATCCAACCCCATCAGAAAATGGGGTGAAGAAATGAACAGAAACTTTCCCAAGGAAGAGATACGAATGGCCAAAAGGCACATGAAAAAGTGCTCTACATCACTAATCATCAGGGAGATGCAGATCAAAACAACCATGAGATACTACCTCACACCACAGAGACTGGCACACATCCAAAAGAACAAAAGCAACCACTTTTGGAGAGGATGTGGGGAGAAAGGGACCCTTCTACACTGCTGGTGGGAATGCTGACTGGTTCAGCCCTTTTGGAAAACAATATGGACGCTGCTCAAAAAATTAGAAATTGAGCTCCCATGCGACCCAGCAATACCACTGCTGGGAATATATCCCAAAGAAGCAAAAAAGTATAGTAGAAATGACACCTGCACTTATATGTTCATCGCAGCACTGTTTACAATAGCCAGAATCTAGAAAAAACCCGAGTGCCCTAGAACAGATGACTGGTTAAAAAAACTTTGGTACATCTATACAATGGAATACTATGCAGCTGTCAGAAAAAATGAAGTCATGAACTTTGCATATAAGTGGATCAACATGGAAAGTATCATGTTGAGTGAAATGAGTCAGAATGAGAGAGACATAGAAAGATTGCACTCATCTGTGGAATATAAAATAACAATAACAGGAGACTAACACCCAAGAATAGTAGAAATAAGTACCAGGAGGTTGACTCCATGGCTTGGAAGCTGGCCTCACATTCTGGGGAAAAGGCAGCTCAGATAGAGAAGGGAACATAAAGCAAAATGTGGTTGGAGGCCGTGCGGGGGAAGAGTGATGAGTGCTAAAAGTAGACTAGAGACTGAACACAATGGCCACTCAACACCCCTATTGCAAACCACAATACCCAATTGAAGAGAGAGAACAAAAGGGAATACCCTGACACAGAGGCAAGGTGGGGTGGGGGGAGATGGGATTGGGGGGTGGGAGGGATGCTGGGTTTATTGGTGGTGGAGAATGGGCACTGGTGAAGGGATGGGTTCTCGAACATTGTATGAGGGAAACACGAGCACGAAAATGTATAAATCTGTAACTGTACCCTCACGGTGATTCACTAATTAAAAAATAAATTAATTTAATTTAAAAAATCCTAAATTGGGCATACATATCAAAAAAAAAAAACTGGAGGGTCTCCACCACACTCATAATAGGTGTCTTTCTCACGGGAGACAAACCAAATCCTTTGATTTAGTCTTCCTGCTCATCGTTATTGCAGTTTTTAACCTGTAAGTTTTACTTCAAAGTCAAAAAACTTTTTAAAAAATACTGAGAGGGGGTCTCAAGCGATAGCATGGTGGGCAGAGTGTTTGCCTTGCACACAGCCGACCCGGGTTGATTCCCAGCATCCTATATGGTCCCCTGAGCACCGCCAGGGGTAATTCCTGAGTGCAGAGCCAGGTGTAACCCTTGAGTATCACCCGGTGTGACCCAAAAAAAGCAAAAAAAAAAAACTGAGAGAAACCAGAGAGATAAGATAGTACAGTCGGTCAGACTTGCACAGAGGGTTCAGTCCACCAAGCCTCATCGGAGTGATTTTTGAGCACAGGGCCAGGAGTAAGCCCTCAGCACTGTTGGGCATGACCCAAAAACAAAACAAAAATAAATTAATTAAATATTGAGAATCACCTAAAGAATACTTAACTAAAACTGTTAACTTGCATCATTTGTTTCCTAAACCTCCAAATTAAACTAACAATAATAATAATAATAACTATATTTATTTGTTCTGCTTCTCCTCTTGTTTATACATCCACATCATTTATCCCCTTTTGTTTTCTGGATTTTCTCCACAACACTCTCCTAAAAAGCTCTTCTGGAATATTGCCAAGTCAATTAACACATTTCTGACCTTCCGCATCAGATAATACTGCTGATCACCATTCCTGTATTAATGGAATTTTTTTTCAATAGGGACAACAATATAATGAACTCATGGGCCCATCCCCTAGTGTTAGCCTTTATCAACTGACAGTCAACTCCTTTCACCCACAGTCCACCAATTCTCCTACCCATGTATTTTACCTAAAATATTAAATACATTTGTTTTCTTAAAGCTTATATTTTCCCAATTTGTGGAGAAATAAGTGCACATTGTAGAAGGCACAGAAATTGAGAAAATTAGCACAATGAGTATTTGGGGAGCTGTAAATGACAAAATCCCAGATCAAATCAGTTTAACGGATTCATGGAAAAAGGAAATCCAAACAGGACTGCAATCATTCTCAACTGTTTCTAGGAATTTAGAGTATGTCACCTAAATCACTTGCTGGGGTGGGGACAAAGAACTCTGGCTGTAGAGTCCACCACGGAAAGCCAGAAGGAAAATGGCTGATATTCTTAGAACTCAAAATAACCATATCTGATATTCTGGTATATCTGCTTCATCTCTTCTTATGCACATTTTACCCAGCTCAGCCTGGTGAGTTGTTTTTTTTTTTATTTTTTTTTTTGCTTTTCGGGTCACACCCAGTGATACACAGGGGTTACTCCTGGCTCTGCACTCAGGAATTACTCCTGGTGGTGCTGGGGACCATATGGGAGGCTGGGAATTGAACCTGGGTCAGTCGCATGCAAGGCAAACGCCCTACCTGCTGTGCTATCACTCCAGCCCCTGCCTGGTGAGTTTTAAACCAAGCTAAGTATTGCATCCTACAAAATTCAACGAAGATGCAAATACCTTCTCATCAGTTTCATCCCAACCAATGCCCTGAAGTATCACCTCCAGGGCCTGTAGGCTGATGTCAGGAGGGCATGTTAGCAAGGCTTGCCCAAGCTTTCGAAGAGTGCTACAGAACCACCACCCAAAAGTACTTTCAGCAGTGACCTGCACTGTGCAGTCTGCTAGCATCAACAGAGCACTTTGGGGGTAATGAGTATGAGTCAGTAACAAATGTTTTTTTTCTAAATAATTTAAAATATTTAACAAGGCCTGAGAGATAGTACAGCAGGTAAAGCATTTGCCCCTCATATGTGCCAACCGAGGATCAGTCCTCGGCACCACGTAGGGCTCCCCAGACCCCAGCAAGAGTGATCCCAGCACAGAGCCAGGAATAAGCCTGGTGTGGCTAAATAAATAAATAAATTATAACGTATACAGTCAGTGGTTCTTAGTTTTTCAAGAGCTCCATATTCATCATCACTATAATTTTAAAACATTTTAATCACTCTCCCCAAGAAACACTCACCATTGTCAGTCATTCCTCCCTTACCCTCTCCTGGCCCTTAGGAATCGCTAGTACACTTTTGTCTCTCTGGATTTCTCCGTCTGGACGTTTAGTATAAAAAGAATCACAAATTTGTGGGCTTTTCTGAATTCTTTCACTTAACATGTTTTCAAGATTCATTCTTGTTGTACTATGTATACCACACTTTATTCCTTTTAATTGCTAAATAACATTCCTTGATACAGAGAATCACTTTTTGCTTTTCCATCATCAATCACAGGATATTTGTGAGTACTTATCGTTTAACCTACAATCACAGGATCTATCTTGAAGAGTTATTTTTTCTGAGCTTTAGTATTATCTTTGCATTTTTATAAATGGTATAACATAAAGATCCAACTTCATTCCTTTACACGTGACATCCTGATATTCCAGATCATTTGTTGAAGACACTATTCTCTCCCTCATTAAATTGCTATGACACTTTGGTCAGAAGTAACTGGCTGTAAATGTGAAGGCTCACTTCTGGACTCTCGGCTCTATCCAGTGATCTACATGCATGTTGTCATACTAATAATACATGTTCTTGGTTACTGTGAATTGTTAGTACCTTAAAATTATGAAATATGAATCCTCCAACTTTGTTCTTCATTCTAAAGTCTTATTTATTATGGCTTCGTTGTGTTCCCATATGAATTTTAAGATAGTTTGTCAATTTCTGGGGGGGAAGGGTTGGTAAATAAGCTAAAACTTTTACAGAAATTGTGTTGAATCGCTACATCATCTTGAGAAAGCTATTTTTGTGGTTTTAACGTAGAACGCCCATCCTCTTATTTGGATTTCCTTTAATTTTTTAACTATGTTATCTAATTTTTACTGTGTAATACTTGGCCTTATTTGGTTCAACTTATTCCCTAATAAATTAACCATTTTGTTGTTATTCTAAGTTTTCTTAATTTATTATTGGTTTTCTTAATTCCATTTTCAGATTTCTCATTGCTGATATATGTAACTTAATTGATTTGCATATTTCTCTTGTAGTCCATTGCAGGAGAACATTGGGTTTGTCCTTTCAGCCTTGCTGCAGGGAACTTAGGTTTTTTGGGTTACACCCATCACAGTGCTCCTGAAACACTCCCATTCCTTTGTTAACCTGTAAACTCTTCTCTGCACCCTCCTTCCCAACCAGTTAATCACCTTTTCCCTAATCAGATTCTGTTATCTTGTAAGATCAGATCCTTCTAAGGACTCTGAATTTGTATTGTAAGTTAGTATCTTTTGCATAGTTTACCTTAAAGCAATATCCTTTCTGTATGGACACAGGAAGACAGTTAATATTATGCTCTTATAACTTGGGAGTTGATTGACTCCAAATAATATTTACTCCTGGATATCTGCTTTCTTGACTCAGTTGCCCTTAGTTCCTAACACCCCACAAGCAGGGTCCCGACAAGGAATGGAATGAACCCACGGCAAGCTGTGAGCTACCCTGGCATCAAAATGGGCCAGGCCAAAGCGCCACAACACTCAACTCTAAGTTGAGAGCATGGTCATAGACAAATGCTGTCATGATCCAAAAGTAACGACGAGACTAGGACCCTGCTGGGATTAGGAAGATTAACCTGGCCTGAGGACTGTGGTCTGGAATGTATAGTAAGAATGTATAGCATTCGTTCCTTCCTTTGCTTGTCCATCTCCGTCAGCCTCCCTGGGGTGGGGGAAGCGGTGTGAGACTACCGAATGCGGGCGGCAGGAGAAATAGAGCCCTGCCGTCCCCCTCTTCTTTTGTGAACACACAGTCTGTGATCTTGCTAAACTGGTCTACCAGTTCTACTGGGTTTGTCTTGGTTTTGTTTTGTTTGGAGGAGGGGGCCACACCCAGCAGCGCTCAGGCTCTACACTCAAAAACTATGGTGGTACTCTGGGGACCATACAGGATGCCAGAGATAGAACTCTGGCAAGCCACATGTGAGACAAGCGCCCTGCTTGCTGTACTATCACTCCAGATCCTCTGATAGGCTTTCTTTATTGTTTAAATTTTTCTATCAAAAATCATGTGATCTATAAATAAAGAACATTAACCTCTTCCTTTACAGGCTGTACTCCTTTTCTTTCTTTTCTTGCCTAACTGTCCTGACTATAGACTTTCCTATCTTAGGAGGAAAGCATTTAGTCTTTCCATCAAGTATGATCTATTCCCTCATAACTGTGGGGACCAAACATCATAAGCATTATGTCACAGGGCATTAGCCCCTCCCAAGACTTAAGAGAATCCTCTTGCCTGTTTCTTTTTTTTTTTAATTTATATTTTTTAATTGAGTCACCATGAGAACAGTTATAGGGCTTTTAGGATCAAGTCTCAGTCATACTATAATCAAACACCCATCCCTTCACCAGTGCACAAGACAAGAACCCCAGCATACCCTCCCCCTGAGTCCTCCTCTGCCTGTGTGGCAGATGATTTTCACTGTACTCTCTCCTTATTTTGATTACATTCAATGTTTGACTGAAAACTCACTATCATTATTTGGAGTTTTTCCCCAACAGTCAGACCTGTCTGAATGGCATCATTAGATCATATGGTTTCTATTGTCGATAGCAAAGAGCATATGATGTTGCACAGTCTCGAAAGGGGCCGCCCAGTTTTGGGGTTCTTGTATTCAGTCCAGAGGTATTTCTGTCAGCAGCCGCTGCATTCCAAGATTGGTTTGTGTGCCTCTGGGATCATGGCTGTTCAGGAGCGGAGGAGCTGTTCATGGGCGACTGCTCGGAGTCTCATTTGGGCAGGAAGCAGGACCGGTTCTGCCCCCCTCCATCGCGAGATCCTCATGCTTCTTATCACTGCAAGCTCCTACCTTTCTGTCCACTTGGTTCTGAACGATGGTGGTCGCCATGCTGCCGCAAAGGGGAAGAGGCCGAGGGACAGAAACCCTTCTCCTCCCGGGGCCACACGGGGCCTTAGCTTAGTTCATAGTCCAGAAGTATATCTGCAGCTGCTGTGTTCTGAGATTGGTTTCTGTGCCTCTGGGATAATGGACGCTCAGGGGTGGCGGAGCGTTCCTGAGCATTTGTTTTTTTGGTGGTTTTTTTTTTTTTTTTTTTGTATATCAGGAAAGGTTTGGAGAGATGTCCCAGTCCAACATGCCACTGACCTGTTAGTAGAAGTTCAGTGTCGCCGGGGCTCCATCTGGAGACGGTGGGGACTCTGCCTGCACCTTCTCCGTTTGGCACCCTGGTGTTGTTGGCCCAGTTTGGGGTCCGGAGTATTCTCCAGCTTGTGATGCCCACCAGCCCGGATTCTTCACTGCTGGCTGCTGTGGCAAGAGGCGGGTTGAGGACTCTTGACTATTTCTGTTTTCAAAGTCTCCTACATTCCTTGGCTATTTTGAAATGACTAAGAATAAAAACACAACCTATCAAAAAAGGGAGACATAGAAAAAGCAGTACTAAGGGGGACATTTAGCAGAACCAAGGCTTGTATCAAAAAGAAACAAAAAGCTCAATTCAATGACCTAATTACACAGCTTGAGGAACAGAAAACAGAACAACAAATTAATCTAAAAGTAAGTGAAAGGAAGGACATAATAAAGCTAGAGGGGCTGGAATGATAGCACAGCAGGTAGGGCATTTGCCTTGCATGCAGCCCGGGTTCGATTCCCAGCATCCCATATGGTCCCCTGAGCACCATCAGGATTGATCCCTGAGTGCAAAGCCAGGAGAAACCCCTGAGCATCGCCGGATGTGACCCAAAAATAACAAAAGCTAGAGCAGAAAAAATGGTAGAAAAATCAAGAAAATAATAACAAAGGATTGAAAAAGAAACCAGACACTTGTTGAACAAACAAAATTGACAAACCCTTAGTTAGGGATAAAAAAAAAAACAAACAACTTTTTTTCCTCAGGAAGGAAATAAAGACAAAAAAAATTAATCATATCAGAGTTGAAGGGGGAGAAATTAAATCAGAAACCTCAGAAACACAAAATATCATAAGAGGCTATTATGAGCAACTCTATGCACTAAGCAAAAGAACCTAAAAGAAATGGGTGAATTTTTCAATTTATAATTTCTCCCAAGATTAAATCAAGAGGAAGTCGGAAACTGAACAGAACCATCATCAGTAATGAAAGTGAAACCATTATTCAGAGAATAAAAGCCCTCATCCAGACAGATTCACTCGTGAGTTCTACCAAAACTTTAAAGAAGAACATTTATTGTTCCATACTACTCGAACTCCTCTAAAATATCAAATAAACAATAAGCCTCCTAAATGCTTCTATGAAGCCAACATTACCTTAATACAAGAAGCATACAGAGATACTAATAAAAAAGAAAACAACAGATCAAGGGCCAGAGAACTAGAACAAAAGGGAAGGCACTTGCCTTGCAGCTGCAGCAGCAACGACATGGTCTGAATTCTCAGCATCACACAGGGCCCCTGGACACTGCTTGGGGTAGCTCCTGAGCAAAGAGCCAAGAATAGCCCCCAAGAACCACCAGGTGTTTCCCAAAAAAAGAAAGTAAAATTTGATATAATATCCCCAATAAGTATCAACACAAAGATCCTCAACAAAATCTTAACAAACTGAATCCAACAACATATTAAAAGGATCATACACCATGATTCAGTGGGTTTCATCCTGGAGTGCAAGGATGGTTCTGTATAAGCAAATCTGCTAACATAATATACCACATTGACAAAAGGAAAAATAAAGGTCATACGATCATACCAACTGATATAAAGAAAGTTGTTGACAAGATTCAATATTCATTTATGGTATAAAAATTTCTAAAATTTTTGAAAATAGGGATAGACATAAAATGCTTCAAGACAGTGATAGCCATCTACAACAAACACACTGCTAATATCATACTCAACAGAAAAAAATGAAAACCCTGGGATCATGCACAAGGCAAGGATATCCTCTTTCTCACTTTTATTCAATATAGTTTTTGAATTCCTTGCCATAGCAATCAAGACAAGAGAATGAAATCAAAGAAATCCAACTTGGGAATGAAGTTAAACTATCACTGTTTGCAGATGACTCAATAATACACATACTAAATTCTATAGACTCCACCAAAAAAGCAACCTTAGAAATCTTAAAAATAAACTAGAATAAGGGCCGGAGCGATAGCACAGCGGGTAGGGCATTTGCCTTGCACGCGGCCGACCCAGGTTCGATCCCCGGCATCCCATATGGTCCCCCCAAGCACCGCCAGGAGTAATTCCTGAGTGCAAAGCCAGGAGTAACCCCTGAGCATCGCTGGGTGTGACCCAAAAAAAGCAAAAAAAAATAAAAATAAAAAAAATAGCAAATTTGCAGACTACAAAATTAACCTAAAAATATGTGGCAGTTCTGTATGAAAGTAATGAATTAAAGAAATCTAAAAATAGAAACCTATTTAAAATAGTGTCAGAAAACACCAAATACCAGAGATCAATTTAGCAAAGGATGTAAAGACATTATTTCTCAGAGAAAACTGTAGGTTACTATTGAAATAAATAAAAGAGTAGCAAGAAGTGGAAAACTACTCCATGTTCATGGCCTGAATAAATAAATTTTGCCAAAATACCCAAAATAGCCAAAGCAGTCAGTGAAATTCCCATTAAAATCCAATGACATTCATTAAGGTCTTAGAACAAACTACTAAAATTTTTATGGAATCATAAAACCTCTAAATAATCAGAGCAATACTAAGGGGGAAATGTTTATGGAAAATATTGTATTCCCTGACTTTAAACTGTACTATAAAGTGAGAGTAATCAAAACTATGTGGCATGGGAATAAAGATAAGACTTTAGGCAACTGGAACAGAATTGAGAGCCTTGAGATAACCTCC
Organism: Sorex araneus; assembly: GCF_027595985.1. NCBI lineage: Eukaryota > Metazoa > Chordata > Mammalia > Eulipotyphla > Soricidae > Sorex > Sorex araneus. Next base: position 113,402,475 of record NC_073304.1, read on the forward strand.
CAGATTTTTGGACAGTTACTCTACAACAAGGGATTCAGGGTCATGAGGTGGAGCAAGAAAAGTATGTTCAACAAATGGTTCTGGGACAACTCAATATCCACATGTAAAAAATAAAAGTAATCTGGAACCATATCTCACTGTTTATAAAAGTATTCAGCCTGGTTCAGCCCCGATGGAAAGCAGTCTAGAAATTTCTCCAAAGAGTAAGAACAGAGCTTCCATATGACCCAGAGACCCAGCTTCTTAGTATCTATCCCCAAATACAAAACATTATTTCAAAATAACCTATGCACACCTATGTTTATTACAGCTCTTTGTATAACAGCCAGGTTATGAACAGCCCAAATATTGAGCAGTGGATGGGTGGACCAAGGAGCCATGACACACATGTGTACATACATCCATACACAGTGGAGAACTATGCAGCATCAAGAGGAGATGAAGACAAGCAGTTCACAGCCATTGGATGGAGCTGGAAGGTACATATTGAGCAAAATAAGAGGGATACGGACAAATAGCTGATGTTCTCAGGCATATCTGTGGAATAGAGAGGCACAAAATAAAGCAACAGACAATATCAAACGATGGCAAAACCTTGGACTGGAATACAAATCCAACTGCCAGATAGTTGGGGGAGAGGGAGACCCCACCAGCAGTGATGTAGGAGCAGTCATGGAAGCCGGTGGTGGGCCCTTGCGGGGGGGTGGCTGTAGTAATTTTGTATATCAATAATGTACATTTTAACCAGTAGTATAACTACCCAAACTGTAATAAACTTTTAACAATCAAAAAAGTGAAAAATATTTAAATATATAAAAGGGGTGGAAGGCAGTTGTTGAAAAGAACCGCCCATCTCCTAGGTATTTTATTGATAGATCTTCTCCTGCTTTGCATGTGCTCAGAAAAGGTCATTAAAGACCCACTGTGAGTCCTCACCAAATCAGTTGGAATCTGTACCCTTTACTGCTTCACTTGGCCCAGATAAAACCCCTTTCAGTGAAGCCCCAATCTTGCACTGCGTTGCCTCTTTGGGGGTTATATCCTGAGAAAAAGGACCACCTGTTTCACAGTAACATTCTGATATGTTCCTGGATTTGAGTTACTGGCACCTTCTTAAAAACTTTGGCACCTAAATTCACAGAATCTATTTATCTATACTTTTATTTTTTGTGCTTTCTTTATCTGATTCTGATACCTAGCTATGCTATCCAGTTTTACAGAGTGTGTTGGGATATCTTCCGCTTGTTTTACTATTTGAGTTGGTGATTTGGTATCATTTTCCCTAACATTTGGTAGTATCCACTAGTAATGTTAATAGGCCTCATGTTTTCTTTATGAGAAATCTAACCACCAATTTAATTTCTCTTTATCATAGGTAAATCTGATTCCCTATTTCTTAGAGTCAGTTTCAGTGGTTTGTGTCTTTCTCAGAATTTGTCTGTGTTATCCACATGTTCATCTTATCTCATTTGTTGGCATATTATTGTTCACTCCTGTATGATCCAATTTGTTTTTAAAAGATCACTAGTGTTCTTATTCCCTTATAATCTAACAATTTCTGTAAAATCAGTAGGAACATCCCCCTTTTCATTTCTGTTAAAGTCATTCGATTTTTCTCTTTTCCCTTAGTAAACCTATCTAGTTAAAGAATTGTCCATTTTATTTAAAAAAAAAAAAACAAGTTTTGGTATCATTGACTTGATTGTTCTACTATTTTACATTAGCATATAGACTATACTGGGGAAAATTCTGTATGCACTTGAGAACATGTATTTAGTATTTATGGAATAGCATATTCAATAGATATTTATTACATCTAGTTGGTTTAGTATTGTTCAAGCCTTTTGTTTCCTTGTTGATCTCTGCCTCATTCTTTTCATTAAAAGGTCGGGTACTGGACCAGAGAGATAGTACAGCATAGCGCATTTGCATATAGTACAGGAAGTACTACCCAGAATTGACCCCCAAAACCCCATTATGGTATCTTGAGCATGGCCAGGAGGGACCCCTAAGCACAGAGTAAGCTGTGAGGACCTCCAGGTGGGGCCCAAAGATAAACAAAAGAGGGGTACTGAGTCTACAACACTTATCACTGAGTTGTCTATTTCTCCCTTCATTTCTGTCACCCTTTGAGATTATATGGCTAGGCATACAGAATTTTATAACCGTCATCTCTTTCTGATGAATTGACCCCTTTTAAAATGTCCTTTTCTGTCTAACAGCACGTTACATTACATATTACAGCCTGTTTCTCTAATAACAGCAGTGTCTTCAGCTGCTGCTTCTGCGGTATATCTCTGCCATCCTTTACTTTCAGTCCTTTTGTATCTCAGAACCTAAAGCATCTCTTTCAATAGCGCACCAGGCTGCTCTGCCCTCCTGACCCTTTGTTATGGTTGTCACCATCACCACACACCAGGGTTCACACAGTTGGTTGAGGGCCAGGGACCACAGTAGCAGAGCAGGGTCATGGGGCAGATGGGCCAGTGCAGGGATTCAACTAATGCCCTTGTACCCACAAGGCAAGTGCTCTACTACCTAGCTACATCTCCAGGCCCCAACACCAGTTGCTTTTATTTTTTTATTTTTGGCTTTTGGCCCATACCAGCTGTGCTCAGGGCTTACTTCTGGCTCTGTACTCAGGGATCACTACTGGTGGTGCTCGGAGAACCATGTAGAGTGATGACGATTAAACCAGGGTCAAACAGGTGCAAGGGGGCAGAGTGATAGTACAGTGGTAGGGTGTGTGTCTTGCACGTGGCCAACCTGGGTTCTATCCCCGGCATCCCATATGATCCCCCAGAACTTCCAGGAGTGATTCCTGAATGCAGAGCCAGGAGTAACCCCTGAGCATCGCCGGGTGTGACCCAAAGAGAAAAAAAAAGCAGGAGCAAGGCCAACTCCCTATGCATTGTACCATCACTCAGGCCCCAGCAAGTTTTGGATTTGTTTGGTTTTTTGTTTTGTTGTTGTTGTTTTTTGTTTTGTTTTGTTTGCAGGGCCCTGGTTGGGCCACACCTGGAGATGCTCAGGGTTTACTTCCAGCTTTGCACTCAGGGATGATCCTGGCGGTGCTCGAGAGACCATATGGGGTCCAGGGATCAACCCAGTTTGACCACATACAAGGCAAGTGCCCTACCCACTGTACTAGCACTCTGGCCCCCAAACAGTTGCTTTTAATGTAAGCACCAAACATGATATCATTTAGCCTGTGAACCCTTTGGCATCTATCTCTAAAAGATGACGAGCTTTATCCTTTTGGCTTCTGGACCTCATCCAGTGGTGCCCTGGAGATGACTCATAAACCAGTACCTGGGATTCACTCTAGCAATGCTCAGAGGACTATTCAGTGCCAGGGTTTGAACCCAGTCTCCCACATTCAAAGCATGTGCTCCAGCCCACTGAACTTCCAAAAACATGCAAACACAGTATCAATATTTCAGGTAATATATAATTTGGGGGATTATTTTGGGGGGGGCACAGAGTTTACTCTTGGCTCTGCACTCAGAGATCACTCCTAGGAGTGCTCAGGGCACCAAATATGGTGCCTGGGATCTACCCAGGGTTAGTTGGATGCCAAGCAGATGCCTTAATCCTGGTGCTATCCCTCCAGCCCTCACATCGTTTCTTACTATCATCAGGTACCCGTCAGTAAAGCGCACTTTCTCTTGAAGCTTCCACTAAACAGGCCCTTAGTCAGGAGCCTCCTGCTTCATCGCCTCTGTTCATGGGCTCCATTTCCGGCTGAGAATTCAAAGCAAGTCTTCAGCTCACACCCACACCCTGGCTTCACTCCCTGATTTTATCTCCGCGCTCTCAAACATTGCATCCTCTCCTGGGTCAACACTCAGCTCTAGGGGAGAGTTACAGGGGCTAAGGGACTTGTCTTGCACACCGCTTCCTCCAGTCCAAATCCCTGCCACCACATATGGTTCCCCACACACCGCCAAGGGTCACTCCTGAGTACAGAGCCTGGAATAGCTCCTGAGCACATCTGGGTATGGCCCCACCCCCAAAATACAGATGACATCCAAGACGCTCTTTCATAAAAGAGTTTCACATGTTTCGTTGCTTAGTAGAACACACCTATGGGAAAGCCCCGCACCACACCTCACATACCCCAAACTTACCACCTCATCAGCCCTAACCTTGCTCTCCTACTTTTCCAGTCTGCCCTTTGTCATCATCCCCATCAGCCACACTCAAAATCCAGCCCATCTCAGTGAATTGCCTACCGCTTCTAGCAGACAATTCCGCAAGCTGGCCCTGCCCACAATGCCCTGCCTCTTTCAAAGCCTCCCTGGTTGATTCTTGGTGATTCAGCTTGTTTTTGTTTTTGTTTGGGGGTCACACCTGGTGACACTGAGCTTACTTCTGGCTCTGCACTCAGAAATCTCTCCTGGCGATGCTCAGGGGACCCTATGGGATTCGGGGATTGAGCTGGGGTTAGTCGCATGCAAGGCAAGTGGCTTACCCACTGTACTCTCTCTCCAGCTCCACAATTTAGCTTATAAACCCCAAATTTCCAGCAAGAAATCTTTGTCATCACACAGCTAGGCACTTGCTTCTTCATCATCAGCATTCCTTAATGAAATCTTCTCTCATCTCCTTAGGTTTCTGCAAGACTTGACATCTTATTTGAGTCTCAAAAGACCCTGATGGAAGTGATTCCCAGAGAAGCTAATCTCATTACCCCAGGACACACAGTTGTAAACTGTTAGAATTGAGACTTCAGGGGCTGGATCGATAGCACAGCGGGTAGGGCGTTTGCCTTGCACGCGGCCGACCCGGGTTCAAATCCCAGCATCCCATATGGTCCCCTGAGCACCGCCAGGAGTAATTCCTGAGTGCAGAGCCAGGAGTAACCCCTGTGCATCGCCAGGTGTGACCCAAAAAGCAAAAAAAAAAAAAAAAGAATTGAGACTTCAGCCAGGTTGCCCATCCTCAGAGTGTGCCTTTCTACTGAGCCTGTCTGAAGTACTTCACCAGCTTTCTGGAGGGAACAGAGATGAACAAGCACAGTTCTCACCTTCAAGTGGCCCACACTTTTTATGGGAGAAAAGACACCAAGAGAAGGAAAATCTATTTTGGAGCGAGAGGCATTGGGGCGTGGGGGGCGCACAGCCAGCTGTGCTCAGAGGTAACTTCTGATTCTGTGTTCAGGGATCACTCCTGAGGTGCTGGGGATCAGTCACATGCAAGGCAACTTCCCTACCTGCTGTACAATCCCTCCAGCCCCAACGTCTATTTTATTCCACGTTATTTAAAGCTCAGCAAGGGGCTATGGAGATAGGGCTGCCGTAGAGCCCTGGCCCCACCTGCATGAGGCCCTGGCTTTGCTCTCTGGCACAGCAAAAACAAACACAAATTAAATGCAGCAAGGGCAGGAGCCAAAAAAGAGAGTGGTTCCTCAGGTCCTTCCAAGGGCCATTTGTTTACAAACCTTCACCAACGGGGGGCCCACAAACTTAGTCCAGGCACTGTCCAAAATAGTCCTGGAGAAGCAGAACCAGACAGACAGTCCATAAGGTCACGGGCTGGCCAGGGCAAGGGTGGTAGCAGCCTGAGACCGCGGGAGGCGAGGCTGGGTGGAGGGGGGCACAGGCAGGGGAGGGCGGAGCCGCAGGGCGAAGAGTCTGTGTCTAACGTAGCCACAAACAGTGTTTCTATCTGTCTATGTGCTTTATTTAGTCATTGGTAAGATGGATCCGGCAGGGCCTGAGGGTGCCAAAGATCTGAGTTCTTAAGTGTCTCCACTAGAGGCCAGAGAAACAAACAGAACAGGTGTAGGGCATTGGCCTATGGCCAGCGCATAATCAATCTCAGCACTACCCAGGGTCCACTGAGCACGGCTGGGACTAGACCCTGAGTGTAGAGGCAGGAGCAAACCCTGAGCATTACCAAGTGTGGCCCTGACACAGAAACAGAAAAATAAAGTAGGGGAGGCAGAGAGATAGAGTGGGAAGGGCGCTTGCCTTGCAGCGGCCAACCCGGGTTCAATCTCAACACCCCATATTGTCCCCCGAGCCCACCAGGAGTGGTTCCTGAGCACAGAGCTGGGAGTAGTCCCTAAGCACTTCCAGGTGTGGCCCCAAAACCAAACAAACTAAATAAAACTAGCAAACAGTAAACAGTCTTTGTGGGGGGCTCTATTCTCAGCATTTGGGCTGTGTCAACTTACATGATTTTCACAGCCTTACAGAGTCCATCTTTTTCTCCCCATTTCACAGATAAGGAAACAGAGTCACACGACATTAAAGATCTTTCTCCGAATGCCCTGCCAAGAAGCAACGAGGACTGGAAGGCGAGTAGCCCCAGCCGAGTAGCCGGTCTGTGTGTCTGTGTTCGTGTTCCTGCACCTCCCCTTCCTCTCCTTCCCCTCTGCCTGCCTCTCGAAGAGGGAGTGCCCTGCCCCCACGTCTTGCTGGGTGGAAGGAATGCAAATTCCCTGAACAGGCGAGCTCCGTACTCAGAAGGGCCATTTACACTCTGTTCAATACAACTGATGAAGCAGAAACTAATTAATTCCTGGAATGAGAGCATCCCTATCAGGTTTTTTCCCAAATAGTAATGAATCATTATCAGCCCAAACCTTAACATCTGCTTACTCAATCAATCCGCTGCTGGTCACATGCTACTAATGTCATCTACGCCGCTGCCCAGTGCCAGGCAGTCTGGGTCCCTTTTCCCTAGAGTCTCGTTAGCCTGTGCTGCCACAGGTCCTCAGATCTGTAAGACGATGGGGATATTCTGAGGGGGGGGGGTGGGCCACACCCAGCGGTGCTCAGGGCTTACTCCTGGCTCTGCACTCAGATTTCACTCACGGCAGTGCTCAGGACCCCATGGAATGCCAGGAATCAAACCTGGGCCAGCTGAGCACAGGGCAAGTACGCCCCTGCTGTCCTCTCACTCAGCCCAAGTGAGGATTTCACTGTGGGTCCCGGGGTGCAGCTGGCAGTGGGACCCCGGCGAGGAATGCTGCCAAAGGATCATCTCTTTGGAGCTCACAGCATCAGAAAATCTCAGAAGGGGCGAGGTGTCGTGGCGGCCAGCCCTTTCCTCACCCTCAGGCTGGGGAGGCCCTGCTCGCGAGCACACAGACCACCCTCTTGCCCTTCTGATGCTTCCCGTGGCCCCCACGGGGGCAGCGGCCGGGCCATGCCATTCCAACATCCCATTCCAACTTTGCACCCCCAGCCTGAATGAATGTGCCCAGTGCAAAAAAAAATAGAATAAACAACAAAGAGATGAGAGCGGGGAAAGGTTAAGAAAAGGCTGAGCAGAAAGTAGGGTGCTCCATTCCCTAGCACCCCAGATTGAACTTGTAGTTTCTCTTGGCCTAATACAGAGCGAAGCACAATCAGCCATATATTCACACCCCTAGTAGGAGACGGTTGCCTAGACAGATGGACAGGCAGACAGGCAGGTAGACGTGTGGACAGACAGACATATAGGACAAACAGTTTATTAAGCCAATTTTTTAAGAAAGTCTGTTTTTTCCTGAAAGTATTTGTTCTGACTGAACCAAAAACCCAGGCCGTTGAGTCAACTCTCTGTCCCTGGAAACCAGGTGTGGGGTCAGCATCCCTGAACACAGCCCTGGGTAAGGCACTTCCCCAAGGTAAAAGTCACAACCCCTCACATCCAGGAGGTCAGGTCAGGGAAAGCCAAGAGGGAGGGTGCGAAGGATGGCTGGGTGGGGGGCCAGCATGCCTGACGTTTCCCTCAAAGGGCAGCTGCGTCTTGAACAGGCCAACTAGGTGGGAGAGCCACGTCACCTTTGCACCCCCAGAAGCCTTGGGAGCCCCGGAAGTCACGGCGAGGAGCCTCCCTCAGGGTGAGGACTGAGCAAAGCTCCCCCAGGGCTGCACTCCCAGAGACCTCCCAGGCGGGGTCTGGAGAGGAGCACAGAGTGCAGAGACAGAGCCACCAGGACTGGGCACTGCGCGGCTGAGGACAAACAGGCTGGACTCTGGACTCCGCTGGCAGAGACGCCAGAGCTGACTGAGGGAGGGTCACAAGTCCAGGCTCAGACCAGACCAGCTCCTGGGTCCCCTCGCCCGCCACCCCCACATAGGCCCCTTCCCAAGAGAAGAGGAGGGAGAAAACTCCCAGGGGGCTGCGGGAAGGCAACGTGAGGCCTGGGACCCTCTTCTCTGAAGCGAGGCTGAACAGGCTGGCCGAGGACTGTCCATGGCTGCTAGTGCCCCAGGCAGGGGCGACCCGCTGGGCCTGCGAAAGTAAAGGTGGAGGGGGGTTTGCAGGCTCTACTGTGCGGGTTTCACCGCATCTCGATATCGGAAAAGCAAACTTCCATCCTCAGGATGCCATCAGCAATTGGGTGGAGCCCTCAGCAAGACCCATGGGCATCAGAGCCACTTGGCACCATCCCAGTGCCCCCAGTGCCAGGCTGTCTCCCGTCTCCCTGCATCATCTTCCCAACCCTGGCCAGGCCTTGGACCTGAAGGAGGCCTCAAGTAGCCGCTTCCTGCCCTCTGCCTGTCAGTGCAATAATGGCTCAGTGGACAGGGCTCCGTGGACAGGCCCCGACTCCAGCTGCCTCTTCCTCTCCATAGCACCTCAGACCTCGCTCCAAACCATGGCTGAAGGGAAAACGCCAAACTCCTCCACCTAACATCTTTTGTTTTGTTTTGTTTTGTTTTGGGCCCAAACCCAGCAGTGCTTGAGGTTATTCCTGGCTCTCTGTTTAGAGATCACTCCTGGTGGTGCTCAGAGGACCATATGGGATGCTGGGGATCGAACCCAGATCAGCCATGTGCCAGGCGAGTGCCCTCCCCGCTGTGCTGTCTCTCTGGCCTGCCTGACATGCATGACTACTCCCCATGTGGCTGCTGACCCGGCCCGGGGACTCTCAGGCCCACCTGCCTGGTCCTGGCCAAGACAACCTCTGCTCCTGTGCTGGCCACAGTCCTAGAGAAAGAAGGAAGGCCCCATCGCCCCACACTCCTTGGACTTCACACTCCCACAGGTAAATCCTCTTGATAGTTAAGTATTTAGAAATATACAAAGCATTATATGATTTTGAATCTAGTCACCCCATGAAAATAATCAAAATCAGGTAAGATGTCTTATTTTTATTTCCATATGTTCGTCATTGTGCTCCCTTTGACTTGATATAATATTTGAAATGCTATTTTAACTCTAATAAATACCAAGCAGCATCAGTGAAACTCTCCCAGACAGCACAGCTGGACTCGCTGCATCTCAAGTCCCCGTGGCCACCTGGGCTAGCGGCGACCATCCTGACCTCAGAGCCAGCTGCACCTGTGAAGACTGGATTCAGGTGGGGTCCAAGTCTGGGCTGCAGTGCTGGGTGGAGGAAGAAGCACTCTTACAGAAGCTTCTAGGAGGGTATCTTTGGTGTTGATGTCGCATATAATGCAGGTGCTCTCATCTTTCCTACATGATGACATCACGATGCAAACCTCGTCCACTGAGCTCAACACCTGTGACGTGGCCTGGAGCAACAGTCCAGCTGAAGGGCATTTGCCTTGCCCACGGTTGGCCCAGTTTGATTCCCAGCGTCCCATACGCTGGGAGCCTTGCCAGGGGTGATCCCTGGGCACAGAGTCGGGAGTCAGCCCTGAGTACTGCTGGGTGTGGCCCCAAAACAAAACTAAAAAATTTAAAAATAAAGCTTGTGATGTGAAGTGCTTAGTTCCATGCTAAGTACATAGTCTGAATTCATACACTTTACTATTATCTTAGATCATGTCAAATACAGAAACAGACTTCAGTTCCCCCAAAAGAACCACTTGAATAAATTGGTTTTATTGACTCCCTCAGTCATTTCCCAAGTTCCATTAGCTGTGCTCACATCAGGGCAGGCACAAAACCCAAAAGAGGACTCAGTGAGTAATCTCCACCCCCACACGACGAGGGCTGACACAGCCACTGCAAGGGCGTGCCCAGAATACACTGACGCTCCACAGAGACGCGGGCGCAGGGACAGAAGCTGCCCCTTCCTCCAAGTACAGATTCTCAGACAAAGGAGGAACTTAGAAGGAAGCTAAAGATGTGGCACATCAAGGCAAAATAAGGGTGCATGAAGGCCCACCCCTGACCCCTTAATTATACCCGGAGGGAAGCGGCCTGGAGATGGAAAAGAAGAATACAGTTTTGAAAGACCCTCCAATCTCCGGGCTCAGAGGCCAGCCCAGTCCTGAAACAGACTCCCTTCCCTCCCCAACCTGCCTGTCTTTAGGAAGCAGAAGAGGCAAGGTCCTGGGGCCAGAGCAGTCGTACAACAGATAGGGTGTTTGCATTGAATGCGGCCAACCCAGGTTCAATCCCCGCCACCCCATAGGGTCCCCTAAGCAGCACTGCCAGGAGTAGTTCCTGAGTGCAGAGCCAGGAGTAACCCCTGGCATCACCAGGTGTGGCCCCAAAAGCAAAAAGAAAAAGGAAAATAGAAAGAAAAGGTAAGGTAATCTGATTGATAGGGGCATGGCACAATGGAATCTTGAGAAGTATGTCTGAGTTTTCATCTTGACTCTGTCTCCCATTTCTCATGGGATCTTGAAAACCCTTCCTGGAGGCAAGTAATAGTACAGCGGTGGGGGTTGCTTGCCTTGCTCGCACCCCAGATTCAATCCCCGGCACCAGATGTGGTCCCCAAGCCCACCAGGAGTGTTTCCTTAGTGCAGTGTCAGGAGTGGTCCCTGAGCTTGCCAGGATGCCCCTCCCCAAAGAAAACGGTTCCTCTGAAGCTCCAGCAAGAAGACTCCAAGCAAAGGAGATGCACTGGAGCTAGAGTTCGGGGAAGGGTTTGCGGGGGCAGGGGTTGAACCCAAGGACCCAAGTACACTGGCATGTGTTCTAGCACAGCACCGTGTCTCCAGCAACTCCCAAGTTTCTACCAAGGTTTCATAACATCACACTGACCATCCAGCCCAAGACCCATTTTTCAGATGGGAAAACTGAGGTCCAGAGATGAAAATGGGAGGTCATTCACCAACGTGTCAGAGCCTCCTGGTGCTCTGTCTTCCATCATCACTTCCTCTCCAGCCTGCCTCTCTCCTGCCGGCCCGCCCACCATAGCCATCAGCACTTCCCTGGAAGCAGAAGACAAGGCAGAGGCATGTGGAGGAGGACAGGGTGGTGGGCAGTTGACTTGAAAAGCCAGGCTCTGACACAGGGGGGGGGGGGGGGCGGGGGGGCGGGGGGGCCCAGGGACAGAGTTCAGGGGCCAGGCTGGAATGGGATCTGGGAATGCACCATCAGGCCTAGAGAAAAATGCAAATGAAATGCAGCCAAGGAGAAAAAATGCAGACCTGAGACGGGTTCTACCAAGCACACACACACACACACACACACACACACACACACACACACACACACGGACACTCGAGCACACACATGCACACACATACACACATTCGGCCTCAGCCTCACATCCCACATCATTCAATTCCCTCGTGTGTTCTAAACCTAGATGATCAGATAATAAGAGGTTGAGTGGTATGCATAACATCAAGTTGATTAAATTTGTTTACTGATAATTCTTTCAGGTTCCCATGAATATCGTGTCATTTCCTTGCTGTATTTCAAACAGATTTGGGCTAATGCATTATTGACAGCCCCTTGCAGACCATCTCGACAATGTCATTCAGGATAATTATTTCACAACAGATTTCCAGAAGCCCTGTTCCTGTTGGGATTCACTTGGGCATAAATTACAGAGCCGAATATTTAATCAGTGTCCCCATTAGAACCCCGTGGCTTATTTTTAGGAATCGGGGAGGGAGCGCGGGTCGGGGAGAGTATTTGTATTATTACGGCATGAATACATTTCTTCTGCGCTGGGTGGATTTTTTTTCCCCCCAAAGCTCAACCAAGCTGAAAAGCAGCCTGAAGCATCCTTGCCTTTTTTTAGAAATAAACACAAGCATTAATCTTTTGACTGCATTAAATTAAATATTAATGTTAACGGATCACATAATGTGGAGTTAAGAAAACGATTAACATTTCCACCACATTCTCTCTCCACGACTTTCCATGACACAAATTAGTCCCGCTCTTAACTCCTCGCACCTAAGCACTGGCACCTGGCACCGAAGACCAGGTGGCGGTCGCCGGGCGCTGCAGGGGGCATTTCCCACGCAGCCCTGGATGGCCGCCGGCCCAGCCCGCGTGTCTGCTCAGGTAGCCCTGAGAGGGGCAGGACGTGCCCTTCCCCAGAGGCGCAGTCTCTGGGCTGGGCAGCAGGGCTACAGGCCGGGCTGCCGTCGCTCTGGCAACATTTCCAGCTCCTTGTGTTGCCCCCGAAGCAGAGTCAGGCCATGAGGCCGTGAGCGGCCCCTCCGGCTGGCCGGGCGTCTTGTCTTTGCTGTCTGCCTCCCATCTGGTCCGTCTTAGCGCCCATCACCCCCGCCAGCCACCGGCAACCCACAGTAGCAGCAGTGGGCGGAGGCCTCCCACCCAGCAGCCCTTCCCGAGGCTGTGCCTGCCCGGGCTCGGGGCAGCTGGCCTGGCACTGTGGGCATGATAGCTGGGGCCAGTGGATATCTGGGGAGCGCCAGGCTGACACTCCGAAGGGGTGGTCGCCTGCGGTCTCGGGAACTGAACTCAAGGGTGCCACACCCGAGGCCTGCACCCCAGCACAGCACACCCAGGGGAGCCTGCGGGCGACCTCCCCGGACCTGCTTCTCACTGAGAGACTCCATTGCCCACTCCAGCCTGTCCTCCTCCCGCCCTGGCTCCATCGTTGGCAGCTCCCTCCCTACTGCCCACAGCACACCTGGCCAATCCCTGCACCCTGTACATTGCATCCCACCACGGCGGTGGGTTGCTGCTGCCACCACTGCCCACAGGGGATGGCACGGCCCCACTCGGGGACCCCCCCACAGCCCCACTCGGAGCCCCCCACCACAGCCCACTTGAGCCTGAGCCCCAGCCCCCGCCCCGCCACACAGCGCGCTTCTCTCCAAGGCCCTCGCCTCTCATGGTGTCTGTGTGGAGGAGAGTGAAAGGCCACAGACGCGTCTGTGCTCTAAAGGACATGCAGCCCAGCTCCCCGGTGAGGGCGGGGACTGGCCACCTCCCCCTGAAAGAAGGAAGAGACCAGGACAGCAGGGAGGGCACTTGCCTTGCAGATGATAGAGCCCAGTTCAGTGCCCAGCACCCCCCATGGTCCCTCAAGCCCACGAGGAGTGAACACTGCCAGGTATGGCCCCAGATCGAAACAAGGCTCCTCAAAACAATACACACCGTGGCCAGAGGGACGGTACAGAAGTGAAGGTGCTCGCCTTAAGCACAATGCCCCAAGGTAGAGAGAGTAAGAAGGAAACTGAGGCAGGGGTGAGGTGGGACAGGGTGGGGGCAGGGGACACTGATGGTGGAGAATATGCACTGGTGGAGGGACGGGAGTGCGATCGTTGTATGACGGAAACTCAATCATGAAAGCTTTGTAACTGCGATAGCACGGTGATGCAATTAAGGAAAAAAAAGGTGTTTCCTTGCACATAGCTGACCAGGTTTGATCCCCAGCACCCCGTATGGTCCCCCTCAACCCCACCAGAAATGAACCCTGAGTGCAGAACCAGGAGTAAGCCCTGAGCCTGCTGGGTGTGGTCGTAAAAAAAAAACACTCTAACAGTGGGGGGGCAGGGGGGGTCTGGGGTGGACTCAGTGACCAAATGCACTTGCCTTACAAACATGTGGTCTAGAGTTCGAGCCCCAGTGCTGAGCCTGGATCCATCCAACAACGCTTGACAGCACAACTGAGTGTGTGATCAGTCAGGCGGGCACCAGCCCTGCAGTGTCGTCCAGGGAGCACTGAGACTCAAGCTGTGTGAGCGCCGCCATGGATGTGCCCCCAGAGCACTGTGGGAGCAGCACAGCAACCGCGTAAGCAGATGCCCGAGCCCCTCACTCAGGAGCAGCACCCCACCCGCCAGCAGGCACCGCCACGGGCGCGCCAACCACAACGGGGACACGCCCAGTGAGGGTGTGGCCTCATCACCACATGGGGCTCGTCTAGAACCCCCAGGCGTGGCCCAGGGTAGAGCATGAGGACGCCATCCCCAGCGCCACCACAACCACAGCCAAGGGCGGCCCAGTGCACTTAGACCCCTGCACCCTCGAGTGCAGCCCGCCCGTGTGTGCCCACCTCACCCAGCAGCGCCTGGCCACGGCAAGGGGAGGGGCTGGGGGCGGCCGCCCGACTCCACACAGTCCCGAGAGTCCACGCATTTCCTCCTCTAGCACTCAGAGGAGTCTTCCTTTCCCACCCAAAACTGAACTTACCAGTAAACACAATGTTGCATACCTTGGGTTTGTTCTGCCTTTTTTTCCAGCTTGGGGGCCATATGTGGCCTGCTCAGGGCTCACTCCTGGCAGGACTCGGGGACCCGTATGGGTGCCAGGGTTCAAACCTGAGTTGGCCACGTGCGAGGCCAGTGCCTTACCTGCTAGACTATCGCTCCAGAACTGGTTGGTTGTTTTTTGTTTTGTTTTGTTTTTAAACTTCACGTATCTGAGTGTGGGCCAAAGCAGTACATATCCATTCTCCTCATTCCTGAACAGTGCCGGACACTTACGGCATAAACATACTGTGTTCCGGCGTCCGACTGCGCCAGAGTGCTTCGGGCCTGCTGCTATCCAAGCCAGTGCTGCAGCCACCCTGTAAACTCACCGTGGCAGGGCTCCCAACAGTGACCGACGGTAGCCACAGTCCCCTAATCCCCCAGGTCCCAAGCAGCACCTCCTCCCAGAAGCCCTCTGCAAGCCTTTCCCAGGATTGACAGCTGTGCCCAGAGAAGGGAAGCTGCTCGTCTGAGACCGCTCAGCTCAGTGATGAGCCCAAGCGTTTCCACTCTTTACGAGCTTGAAGTTGTGGTTGGAAATCATTCCTGGGCCCAGGGACACGGTCGCCGGCAGAGCCCCTGCCTGTTCTGCACAGGTGAGGCTGCAAGCTGGGTCCCAGGCACTCACCGGCCACAAACCCACCCACGCACGTGCCTACAACCAAGTGTGTCACCCCCGAGGGCATCGCAGCAGCAGACAACGAAGGGAAGGGAGGAGGGGAGGAGGGCCCAGCCGCCGTCCCTTCATGCTCAGAGCGGCCAGGCCTGGACGGGTGGGCCAGCTGCTTCCAAAGGCCAGACTAGCCCCGTTTCTCCCTCTCCTCCTGTACCCTCAGAGTTCCCAAATATCCACCCTATCACTCCTCGCCTGAAATCCAGGAGTCCAAGTCCTTTACCAACACAAGGGGGGTACAGTGTTCCAGTGAACAGAGGAATGTTCTGGAAATACACCAGGTACAGTTACAATACCATCATGCCCCATGGGGTTGGATTCTTGAAGATCTCTAGCATTTGTCATCGACATGATCGTCGTGGCTGCCCGGCCACTGTGTCCTCTAATCGCACACGTCCTGGTGTGTGTGTGTCCCAGGAGAAAGGGCCCGCCTCATCACTCAGAAAGCAATGCAGGCCTGACAGTCATTTAATATTTCCCTGCTCGTCTCTGCCGCTGAACTTCAGCGACTTTGTTATAAATTGGTTCTTTGCGAGCGCGGTGCTAAACACTTCCTACACAGCATGCACCCTGAATGCTGAAACCCTGCCACGCACCCTACGAACAAACGAGCTCCTAGGAGGTGGGGGTTGCCCCCTCGGCAGCCGGTTGTGAAGAATCGGGCAGGGGTTAGAATCCAGGTCCAGTTACTGAAGCGACAGCACAGTGGGTAGGGTGTTTGCCTTGCAGGCGGCCAACCTGGGTTCAATTCCCAGCATCCCATATGGTCCCCCGAGCACCGCCAAAGGTAATTCCTGAGTGCAGAGCCAGGAGTAACCCCTGTGCATCACCAGGTGTGACCCAAAAAGAAAAAAAAAAAATGAAGAATCCAGGGCCAACTAGCCCCAGCAGTTCTAGAAAGCCACTTCCCACTCTTCTGCCCCTGCCAAATCTCTGGCCAGACACTGAAGCCCCTCAGGGCTCCAGGGCGACTCCTCAGAGCAGTGCTCTGGCCTAGCTGGAGTGAGGAAACTCCGTGTCCGTGGGCCTTGGAAGGCCGTCACCTGGCGCACACAGAGGCCTGCCCTGCTGAACGGCGGTTGTCATCTGGAGCCAAACACACGGCTTCGGGTGGGACATACCGGGTCGGTGAGGGAGGCAGGAAGGACACAGCACCCCGCCTGCCAGCTTAGCCCACGAGCATGGGACTCAAGGGGGAGACAGATGTCACACTCAGATGGCCTGCACACCCCAACTTTCCTGGTGACAACGTTCTCTCAACGTTCTCTCTGTGGCAGAAGGAATTTCACTCAAATCTGGGTCCCCTGAACCCCAGCACCAAGGCCTTGGCTAGCGCCGTGGCCGGTAGCACTGGGCAAGCCTCGCGTCTTGACTGGCGTGGGGGGTGGCTCTGTTTCCCCGCCAGCTGGATGCTGGGCGCGAAGGGTTCTAATGAGAAAGCCCCGGCGGCAGGTCCTGGGGGCTGGTGGGACAGCCCATTAGGGGGCCTGCCTGGCAGGGCGCAGGAGGAGGCTAGTGAGAACACCAGCTGGGGGGCCTGGGGCTCTGCCGCAGATGAGGGCGGGGCTCAGGGTGGCTGTCCAGTAGCCAGCTCTGCCCGCCCCAGTGCTCTGCAGAGCTGTGGGGGCCACACCTGCCCCAGCCCAGGGGGACCAATTAGAGCGTTTACGGTGAACGGGGGGGGGGGGGGGGGGGGGGAGGGGGCGCGCCTCCTGCCTCCACCTTGCCGCGTGAGACATGACACAGATTAATCCTTGGCGGAGCCGATTAATCCTGGGGATTTCGCTCACGACCTGTGGCCCATCATTTTTAATTGGCTCCAACCTGCCCCAGCAGGGACGTGAGAGGACAGGGCTGCAAGGGGCAGCCTGAAAGCAGGGGGAGACAGGCACCAGGGGCTGCGGGGGGAGAGGGTGACCCCACTGTGCGGCTCCTTGAACTCCTGGGGGTGGGGAGCCCCGGCTCCTCCTTGCCGCCATCTCAGCCTTGCACAGAGTTCCAGCCCCTCATGAGCACCACCCGGGGAGCACTCTGCAGAGACTGGTGCCTGGGAGGGGCGGCAGCCATGGCGAGTCCACGCCTGGGAGTTGGGGCTGAGCTGGGCAGGAGAGGCCTCCGTGCGGCAGGGCCAGGGCCTGTGGTCACTCTGCTTCCGTGCTCTCGTAGGGACCAGGCCCTCAGCCACTGGTCATGCAGCCCAGCCTCAGGCCCCATCCTGCTCACTTTATTCCCATTCCCATTTCTAGGGGAGGGGGCCAGGGTGTAGCACGGCGGGCAGAGCACTCGCCTTCCATGAGGCCGACCCAGGTTTAGTCCCCGGCACCCCGTAGGGTCCCCTGAGCACCGCCAGGCATGATTCCTGAGTGCCGAGCCAGGAGTAAGACCCGAGCATCACCAGTGTGGCCCCCAAATCAAAAACAATAACAAAAACCACACTTCTCGGATCTGGTCCCACCAGCCCAGGGCGGGACTCCGGGGCACCTGCTCCTGTGAGACCCACCACCGCCAGGCTCTGCTGAGGCACGTCCTCCCAGCCCGGCTGCGCCCACGTGTCCCCGCCGCTGCACCTGAGCTCTGGAGGGCTCCACTCCGGCCCTCCTCTGCCTCAGCCCGCCCTCCCTGGGGTGAAGGCGTGAGGTTCCCACCGCTCACCCCTGCTCCCTGGCAGACCCTCACCCCCACAGAACATCCCGCAGTGCTGAGGTTCTGTCCACTCGGCCCCGTGTGGCACGGGAGCCCTGCAGACGCGGTCGCCGCTGCTGGGTTTTCTTGTGCTTGTTACTTTAATCAGCGCTGCCTGCAAACCAGCCCCCTCCAGCCTGTCAGCCTTCCTTACTGACCACCCGCCGAGAGCACCGCTGCCCCCTCCCTGCCCACCGGTGCCGGCGGCAGCAGGGCCTCTCCTGGTGACAGCGCTGTGCCGGACCCTTGTGTGGCCCTGGAGACCCAGCCCCAGGGATCCAGATCACAGCCCCACGCCATTGACCCGATGCGTGGGGCTGCGGCGTCTCTGGCCCCCGCTAGGATAGCCGTGACCCGGACGGAGGGACAGTTTGGATGGAACAGGGAGGGAGCCTGTCTTCGGTCTCCGGCACCCCACGGGGCTCCCCAGCCCCCAGCAGGAGTGATCCCCAGTGCAGAGCCAGGAGTGAGCCCTGAGCATGTGGCACAAGGCCCAAAACCTAACAAGCCAATAAATCCATAAAGTGCCCACGCGCCTGCCACCCGGACCCCAGAGCAGAGCGTCTCGGCCTTGGAGCCCCACCAGCTGCGGCTACAGCTCCCAGCTTCCCTTCCCCCACAGGCAGCGGCATCCACACCCCTCAGCTTGCCTTTCTCACCCGGGTCCTGCCAAGGGCATCTGCTCTGCCCACAGTGCTCTCCACCCTCACTCCCTGACCCACAAACTCCTATGGATCCTCCAAATCCCGGCGAGTTTTCACATAGCCCCCTCCCCTGCCTCCTGGGCCGACCCCTCCTCTCTCCAGTGTCCAAGACCAGCCCGGGCCCCTGTGGGCTCTCAGAGGCCTTTTGAGCGCCGCTCTTCCACCAGAATCTCACCCTGTCCCACACACACCTGCAGGCGGCCCCTGGAGCCTCAGGGAGAGCAGACCCCTCAGTGCGCAAGCACAAGGTCACGCAGGGCACCCACTGGCCACCCCACGCCCATTTCTCGATGTGGGTCGGGTACTTCCTGTTTGCCCATCCGCTGTGAGATAAAGCAATATTGAGTGGGGGAAAAAACTCTCTCTTCTGTGGGGAACTGGACTGCCGCACCACCAAACCCAAATCGGCTCTGAGAGAGGGTTATGTGCAACCAAGCGAGACAGCTCTGGGCTGGCCTGCGAAGCCCTGTGTACCTCCTGCTGCCTCCCCAGGATGCCCACCCCGTCCCCCAGACTCAGCCGTATCCCTGGGAACCTTGTGTGCCCAGCCCCACCCATGCTGCCAAATCATAGACTCTGGAAAGCCCCTTCGTCTCTGACAAGCCTCAGGGGCTCCTGCCCTCCTGGTCTGCGTGCTGAGAGCCGGGCAGGGAGCACGCATGGCTCAGCCATCCGGGCTGGGTCTGTGCGCCGAGTGTGCAAACCGCTGCCCGTGTGAGTGAGTGAGTGAGTGAGTGAGTGAGTGAGTGAGCAAAAGTTCTGCGCAAACAGCAAGAAAAGCCAGTGGCGGAGGCAAGAGAACTGGGGGAACTTCTTGTGAAGCTGCCAAAACTCTGGGCCCGGCGTGAGAGGGTGCGGGCATGAATGGACAGCCGGGCTGCCGCTGTCCCCTCTCCCCCAGCCCTCTCCTGAGACCTCGGAGATCCCAGCACTGGGTCTCTTCAACCCTGAATCTCAGGACCAAACTCCAAACAGCTCCCACCACGAGACACCCAGAAGCAAGGAGCTTACTGGCCCTCAGGGGCCCATGCAGGACCCATGAATGAATTACTTGATATCGTTTCCAGAAGGCCAGTTGGTCTTGAGATGAATGGAACTAGTGCTGCTCTTGGCAACCAACTTAAAGATTCAAGGCGCCAGAAATACAAAGGAAGATTCTTTCAGCTTCCAGACTAGGCACTGAATAAAGCTGGGAGGACTGGGGGGGCAGAGGGAGGGTCTATTCAAGGAAGGAATAAAGGTTTCTTTGGTGGAAAAAAAATATTAATCTCAATATTCACATGGCGTGAAAATATATGTTTGAGATCTCCAGAATGAGATGTTCATAAATAGATAAGCTCTAAGTGGATGATTTTTTAGCCTTGATTTTCCTTTACTGAAATATAATTAACACTTCCTAAAACCAGCTAGCTTGGAATAATTTAGTTCAATTGTAAGCATGCAAAACACTTAACAATTAGCTCCATGAAATGAGGCCAGCCAGCACTGAGCCGACTTCATTAATGCCCTAAGTGCATATGCCCTATTATAAGAGCTTTCAGAAATATTGTATAAATCTGAAATGCCCCCATAGAACGGAATGGGGGGGAGTTCCGATGATCTCCATTCATCTGAAAGCTACATCTCATCAACGCGGCGTTCTGAAAGATGTCGGCAATTGGTTTTAATATTTTTACAGCCGCTTCTGAGATGGTAAAAAGAAAAGAAACCAGGTATTGTAATGGGGTCCTTAAAGCCTGAGTGATTGAGCCGCAGTTAAGAGGGGCAGCCAGGGGAAGGGAGAGCTCAGGGGTCAAGCACGGCAGGGGCGCCAGTGGAGGGGTCTGGCCTGGCACGACCTTCATCTGTTCAAGTGTTCTCACCTGGAAAAGGCCAATCCCTGCCCCCACCCCATTCTGCCACATGCCAAGCTCTGTGGCAGGCCCAGGTGGTCAGCTCTGGGCCTATGTCCTGGCCTGGGTACTGGATGGCTGGCAAAGTGGCAGGATGACAAGCCCCCCTCAGACTGCTGAGACAATCACAGACTGGCCGATGCGAGAGGGCGGGTGGCTGGGTGGGCTCTATTCATGAGCCCGAGACTTCGAGTTTTCTTTCCTTTCCTACGTTTTCAGACACCAGCTGGAAGCAAGTGTGTGTGGGGTCCGATAACTCGGGTCCCTCAATTCCTCACAAATCTGAATCATATTTAGAAAGGAAAGGGCTTGGGGCCAGAGCGATAGTGCCCCAGGAGGGCACTGGCCTTCCTCACAGCCAGCCCAGGGTCCATCCCCAGCACCACACACAGTCCCCGAAGCACGCCAGGAGTGATCCCGAGCGCAGAGCCAGGAGTCAGCCCTGAGCACCGCCAGGTGTGGCCCAAAACAACAACAAAAGGGGGTTTGGGGCCAAAATCGGGTTTGAACCCACCAAACCCCAACAGAGGGCCGTGCATGGGGTCTGCTCATCCTAGAACCAGGTTCCCTTTTCTGAAGAGGACAGAGGTTGTGTGAGGAAGGCGGAGATGTGGGCTCCAGCCTGCCAGAGTCATTTTCCCAGCCCCCCACCCCCTCCGGGGACCTCATGGGGATGACAACAGCAAAGCCCATATCCAAGGGCATCCAGGGACTGGCTTGGTGGCCAAAGCACACCAGCCTTGCCAGCCGAGGCTGCACGGTCAATCCGGTTGCCATGCAGGGTGCTGAGGGGGTCCCGGCAGCTCTGCTCTGTGTCTCCCGCACCCACAGCACAGCCACAGCGTAGGGAACACACCTGCATGCTGCAGCCAGGTTAGGGCCCCACGACTCAGAGGTGCAACCCCATGGTGCAGTGTTGGCCCCAGGCGAGCTCCACAGGCAGAGGGTCTGTGCAAAGCATGACCCCATGAGCATTGCCACCACGTGTGGCCCAGCAAGGCAGCATGAGACACCGGGGGTGGACGGCCCAGCAGGTAGGCGCCCGTCACTGCAGCAGCAACAGGAGGGGAAGGCAGTGGGAATGAGCTCATGTCAAAGGCCCAGACTGGAGAGATAATACAACAGGTGGGTCGTTTGCCTGGCATGCAGCCCACTCCGTTTGATCCCCCAAGTTCTAAAGGGTCACCCAAATACCACCAGGAGTGATTTTTTTTTTTTTAGTGCAGAGCCAGGAATAACACCTGAGCTCTGTGGTGTGGTATAACACTGCTGGGTGTGGCAAAAGTAACATCAACCCCCCACCAATAACAATCTATGATAACACAGGGTCTCTGGAAACAGGGCAGGGGCAGGGCAGGTCCTCCGTTGCGTGGACCCGTCACTCCATCCTTGGTGGACAAGGTGAGTCCCCCCACCCACCCCAGCAGAGCCCCAGAAGCCGAAAATCTCCAGAACTCAATTGCCGGGGACCTGTGACTGAAAACTGCAGGCGAGCACAGAGTCGGGAAGGGACGGTCTCTCCCCACCCCCACCCCATAGCACTTCCCGTAGCCTGGCAGTCATGCCCACGAACTGCCTCTGGTGCCATCTAAGCTCATTAATGGCCATGATCCAGAGATTCAGAAATAAATCTCTTGGAAGAGAGCAACACGAGAGCAACACGCTGCAGAGAAGCCTCCGGTCCCCAAAGTCACCACCCAGTTAAAATAAATGAATGAATGAATAAATAACCTGAGCTATATAACTGTATTTAAAATTTTAGAATTCCTGGAGCAACATCTCATACTCTATACCACTGGTGTACCAAGAGAAGCATACCACATTTGATGGGATATAAAGTAGAAGGCAACCAATCTTGGGGAGAAAAAATAAATAAATAAATATATATATATATATATATATATATATACACATATATATAAAGCACACATGGCTCAACATCTAACTATGTTAGTAATCTCTTATACAAAGGATTAATGGCTCCTGGGTGAAATACAACAATCTTCACACACTTCCCTCTAAGGAAACTTTTTTTTAGCAGATTATTCATAAAGAATACAAAATAAATTATTTAGGTCCTGCTTGGGGACAGGGTTTTGGGGTCGAGGTGGAAACATTCAAAATATGGTGTTGGGAAAGTGTAATGGTGGTTGGATTAGTGCTGGAACATTAAATGTAATAAATTATTGTGAAAAGCTTCATAAAAGTAAAATTAAATAAAGGTCAGGTGTGTTGGGGCTGGAGCGATAGCACAGCAGGTAGGGCATTTGCCTTGCATGCAGGCGACCCAGGTTCGATTCCCAGCATCCCATATGGTCCCCTGAGCACTGCCAGGAGTAATTTCTGAGTGCAGAGCCAGGAGTAAATTCTGCGCATCGCTAGGTGTGACCCAAAAAGAAAAAAAGAAGTCAGGTGTGCAGAGTTCCACCCACTGCTGCGAAGGGTGAAGCCCAGAGAGAACCTTCTCCTGGCCCTTCCCACTTCTAGAAGCTGCCCACATCCCGTGGCCAGTGGCCCTTCCTCATCCTCCTCGCCAACAGCCATCCCTCCGTAAACCTCTCTCTGAACTTTGCTTCCATCCTGGTATCTGCTTCCCTAGCTCCGAGCCCCCTCCCGATGTCTCCTTAGAAGAACACCTCGGATTATACCAGACTCCCCCTCAGAATCTAGGACGATCTTCCCACCTCAGGATACTTCACTTAATAGGTCTGTGAGATCTTGTTGGCTGTGTGAGTAGCATAGTCACAAGGTCTGGGATTAGGAAGGAAACACTGGCAGGTGGGGGGGGGTTGGGCAGCATTGACCGGCCTAGCTTCCATCTTTAGTGATGGAACCCCCACAGCCATGCCTTCTCAACCAAAGTTTTAAGCATATGATGTCTATCATCTCAATTTCAGATTTTCAAGATGACTCAATATCAAACATTGACTCCTTTTCAATAAAAATGTAGTGTCAAAAAAAATAAAATAAATAAAATAAAATAAAAATAAAAATGTAGTGGCTACCACTGACATGCGTTGTATGTGGTGCCCTCCAAGGAATTCTGCACTTTATGACCCCAAAACTAAATGTCCCATAAACTAAACATTTTTATCTCTAAAAAACAAAATAGGAACTGAGGGTTCAAAATGTCCCAGATAAGTAAATGAGGAAATGGGATTTGATTTGTTGTGGGGGTGGGGGTTGAGGGCACACCCATCGGTGCTCAGGGGCTACTCCTGGCAGTGTCTGAGGACCATGAGGTGCTGGGGGGTGGATCTGGGTCAGTCTTATGCCAAGCAAGCACCTTAACCCCTGTACTATTTCTCAGGATTTGAACGGGGATGTGTGAGGACTGAGAGGTTGTCCTGATTATAGACTCAGGAGGTCTTTCCATCAGCACCCATGTGGGCAAGAAAAAGTAAAAGGGCCTTAATATTACAAGGAGGCACCAGGGAAGATGGCTGTAGGGGTCAAAACACCCACCTAGTTCAAACCCTGGTGCCACACACACACACACACACACACACACACACATCCATACACACATATACACAAACATGCACATACGCACACATGCACACATGTACACACGTACACACACGTACACACATACACATATAAACACACACTGAGTGATTCCGAGAGCTTCACTGTGAGCAAGAGCCCAGAAGTTAATTCAGTGGCTTAAGACACGCCCAGGGCACGCGCTTGGGCCAGATGCAACAGTCGAGGTTCTCCTGAGCACCCCAGACTGGAGTTCCAGGGCGGAAAACAAAAGTGTAATAAGGAAGCAAAGCACTCTGGAGCCAAATCTGTTTTGCCAGCTGAGGCGAGGTGAGAGCCCCAGTCTCTTTGTCTCTTGAATGGACCTACTAGCACACGCGTGCAATGGGCTCAAATAGGCCAGAACACAGAACACAGCCCAGCTGGGCAAGGAGAAAACTCATATTGGATCTTTTTTTTTTTTTTTTTTTTTTTTGCTTTTTGGGTCACACCCAGCGATGCTCAGGGCTGACTCCTGGCTCTGCACTCAGGAATTACCCCTGGCCGTGCTCGGGGGACCATATGGGACGCTGGGAATCGAACCCAGGTCGGCTGCGTGCAAGGCAAACGCCCTACCCGCTGTGCTATCACTCCAGCCCCAAAAACTCATATTGGATCTTGGGGTCCTAGCACTGGCCAAATGCTGGTGGGATTCAGCTGGAGCCCAGGCGTGGGAAGAAAGGACTAGCCTCGCCCCGAAGCTCTCCTCCTCCCCACCTCCTGGAGGGCTGGACAGGCTTGCTCTCACTGCACACAAAGACTTTCTCACAGGGGATTCCCAGCTAAAGTGCTCTCATTTCCCCTGGACCCCGACAACCTCCAAATGAAGAGAGTGTTTAAGAGGGACCAGAGAGCCCCATGCAGAGTCCTCCATGGTCACTCCACAGATGCCCTTCCAGCCTCTCCCAGCAGTGAATACGGAGTCTGGAGCCTGGCCCCAAACTGCACGTTCCTGGGATGTGGGGAGCCTGGAGGGGCCAGGAGAGGGTGACAGGAGGTTTGGGTATCCAATATCTAGGCTGCATCTTAGGACGCTCCCAGGGGGAGGCCACACCAGTGTGACTCATCAGAGGCAGCAGCCGAAGGACCGTGGGGAGAGAGGCCCAGTGGCCTTGGCCACAAAGCAGGCAAGCCCATAACGGGGCCCAGGCTACAGGGGATGTGTGTGTGTGTGTCACCTGGGCCCCATCACCCTCTTCATGCCTCCGTTTGACCAATTAGAACAGAGGCAGTGGGGCCACGGAGGCTCAAAGGCCAAAAGCACCTGCCCCAGGGTGCTGAGTTCAGCAGGGAGGGCGCTTGCCGTGCACACGGTCAGCTGGGCTTCATTCCCCAGCACGCACAGGGTCAGGAATAAGCCCTGAGCACCACCAGGTGTGGCCCAAAAACAAAAGAACCACGAAACTCCTTTCGTGAGGCCAGTGGTCACTGGTCCATGGCCAGCACAGAGTAACAGTCCCAGTCCTGGGACACAGGAAGAAACAAATAATAAATAATGAAATAATGAATCAAAGAGTCTCCTGGCGTGTGTGACGCTGGCCATCAGCTCACCTTCTCTAGCAATGTTCTAAGAATTAAATGAGATTCCACATGTGAAACGCTGAGCTCAGCATTAGTAGACTGTTGACTATCTGGAGCCTCACCCCACGGTGCCCGCCCCCAGGCATCTCTTGGGCTTGGGGAGAAAGTCAAGTGCACCCAGAGGTCTCGTGGACCCCCCAGGGGCACAGCCTCCCTATCCTGAGCCTTCCTGGAGTCAGCTCTCCTGACAGCCAGGCTTAGGATGGCTTCCCGCCATAGCCAGAGTGAGCCAAGCAGCTCAGGGTTGATGCAACAGAGCGCTGAGGGACCAGAGTACGGCCATGTCTCTGTTATCTGCTCCCTGACGAAAGCACATCAAATCCACGTGGCGGGCGGGGTTCCTTCTCTCTCAAGAATTTGACCCACGTTTGTGATAGGCATTAGGGGTGGTGTAGAGCCACAGCCACAGGTGGCCCAACAGTCAGCCGTGCCGCTTCAGCAAGCTGGATGCAGAGCGGAGAGCCATGAATGCAGAGAGCGAGTCAGCCTGCAGAGACAACGCAGGCAAGACGCTCAGGAGCCACGCAGAAAGGCTCCACAGGCCAAGAGGGAAGGGAGGCCAGAGAGAAGAGGGGAAGCTGCCTTGCGCCTGGGGTCCCCCAGCTGGGCTCCACGGGCCGCCTCCCAGCCCCACTCAGCTCCAGCACTGCTCACTAACCCTGTGAGTGCAGGAGCACATGAATGCCTGCACGTGGCCTAACATTTCCCACCTACAGCACCAGGTGTGGCACTTCCCCAGTGCCAAGGATCAGGGTCTTTTGGCCCAGTATTTGGGACCATGGATTGCAAATGGCCTTATTGTCACCCTCCCCAGCCTGAATTGGCTAATGCCACTGGGGGCCTCAAGACATGGTCCGTAAACTGTTCCCACAGCTAACCATCCTCCAGTGAGGACCCTCGCTGTCGTGGACACCCCGGGGTTGGGTTCTAGACTCCTGGAGCTGAAAGCATCTCACAGTGCCAAATCAAGGGCATGTCTCCCAACTGGCTGTGCCTTTCACCAAACAAGTTACTGGAGACACAGAGGACTGAGGTTCAAATTCCACCTCTGCTCTAGGTATTCTCCCCCCACCAGGGAGCAAGGAACTTCACCTTTCTGTTATGCAAATGCCTCCTCACCAATGAGCAGAGTGTCTGACTGCTGACACTTGGGAACTCTAGGCGGTGTAAGATATTCTAAGAGGATGTCCATCTGCCAGCCTCCCGTTAGAAGTGACAGCAACACGTTCACACCACACACACACACACACACACACACACACACACACACATCTTGTGATAGCTGGCCCCTCCATGTCCTGTGGGGGTGGGTGGCTACGGTGCCCAGCTCCCTTAAACATGCACACCCCAGAACAGGGAGAGACCAGGAGCCCTCTGGCACAGGAGCTGTTGCTTCTTCAGTCTGCTGTTTCCTGAAGCCCCCAGTAAGCTCTGGCCCAGCCTGGAAGGGTGAGAGCACAAAGGGACAGTTTTCTGGGAGCAGGTCTGGGCCCTGGAAGGTTCAGTTCTGGTTATCATGAAAAGGCATCATGCGAATGTGCACTGGTGAAGGGATGGGTACTTGGTCGTTGTGTGATTGTAACTTAGACATGTAAGCTTGTAACTGTATCTCACGGTGAATCAATAAATTTTTTTTAAAAGGCATCATGTGAGTTCACACCTACTGCAGGGCTGCTCCTCACCAGGCAGGAACATTCCTGCACACTCGTGCACGGTAAGACTGGAAGCTGAGACACCCACATTCTCTGGGCCCGGGATCAGGTTCTCAGCCTGGATGCTGGCTCCCCACCAATCTCAACCGACAGTTACGCCACACCCATGATCGGGCCAGGAGAGACTGCAAGTGGCGTCCCCCCAAGAGGATCCCTTCTGGACAGGTGCGGGACCAGGAGTTGGAAGCTGTGGACGAGGCAGAGACCTAGAGGGTCCACAGGTGGTCTGTTTGCTGAGGCAGCCCTACAGGGTACAGAATTGTCCATGCAGAGACAGAGAGATAGGACAAAGTTAAGATACTTGGGCTGGCGCGATGGGACGGAAGGCAAAGTGTTTGCCTTGCATATGGTCACCGTGTTCAATGCCCAGCATCCCGAGTGGTCCCCCAAGCCCGCCAGGAGTGATCTTTGAATGCAGAGCCAGGGAAAAGCCCTGAGCATTGCCAGGTGTGGCCCCAAAACAAATCAAACAACAACAAAATTGCATCATGTGAGCTTTGGCCTGGAACCACAGATGGCCCCCTGATCCCCCCAACAGTCCCTAACTCAGTCAGTAGTAAGCAGGGCCTGAACACCATTGGGTTTGGCCAAAGAAACAAAAATAAAATAAGAAGTCAGAGCCATAGTACAGCAGGTAGAGCTCTTGCCTTGCATGTGGCTGACCCAGCCTCCCATATGGTCCCTCAAGCACTGCCAGGACTAAATTAAAAAAAAAAAAAAGCTCTCTCCCAGGCGATGCTGGCCAGGCACTCCCGACTGTATGATGTGAGTTTCACCTCGAGAGTTCCTGGGCTCCTTCTCGGCCGCCCTTCACCCCAGAGCCTGGCCAGCACTAGGTGTGTGGAGCAGCTGTGGAGAAAACTGTGGAGAAAGCTCTTCCCAGAGAGAAGCCGGGTCAGGACTGTGGAGGAGAGAAGGGCAAAGGTGTGCAGGCTGCATCTGTGGGGAGTTTGGGAGGAAGCAGGCCCACACGAGGACCAGGACAGAGTGACAAGGGCTCCGTGGGCACAGGGATAAGGACGGTGGGAGAGAAGGGAGCCTCAGCCATGCACGAAGCCTCACTCCACTCAGCGTATGTGACAAAGGATCAACCTGTCATCCTGAATTGGACACTGAGGTTGACATGTTACCCATGTGAAAAGACGGGGGCTCTCCAAAACGAAACTGAAACCGGCTCCTAATACCAGGGCCCAACTCAAAATATACATACACACACACACACACACACACACACACACACTCACAATGTATGTATCACACACATACATACTCTCACAAACACACTCCCACACTTACACACATAGTCTCACAAACACACACATATTCGCATACACACTCACACACAGACACACTCACACAGACATACAAACTCACACATTCACACATACACTCTCACACAGAAACACACACACTCATACACTCTCACAGACACACACTCACACACACAGACTCACACACATACACACAGACTCATACACACAGACACAGACACACAAACACACAGTGCCATGGCAGGGCTGGTTCAGCTCCAAGGTGAACCATCACGCTCCATTGTCATTTAATTGATCGAGGTTCTGTGACCCACAGTTCTGTGAATGACAGTTTCCCTCTGACCAGCAGAGACCGCAGGCCCCCGTGGTGCTACATGAGAGGCACTGGCCAGAATTAGCAGGAAGAAACAAAACCAGCCAGGTCCTCCGCCATCACATCCACACTCACAACCAACCAGCCACAGGAAGGCCAGTGCGGGAGCTTCTCCGGGGCTCTGGGCAGGGGACAGAGGACATGGCGGGGCGCTCTGCCCCCCCAACTCCTCAGGAAGAGGGAACTTAAGTGAAAACCTCCTCAGTCTTAATTACCAAACAAAAAAATAAATAAATAACCAGACAGCTCTCGCTGTATGTCTTTATTTATACTGTCATCTGCTCTGGCATTTTAATATCCAACTTTCCCTTGGAAGACAGATGCCTGGATGTTCACACCCGTTCTAATGGCTTAATACCCCGGGTACTGAGCCGGGAGGGGGGGTGGGAGGGGGCGGGAAGCGCCCGCCACACTGAGCACAACTTTGGAGCAAATGGGCTTGAATATTCATTAAACAACATTTAATTTAAACACCCAAACTCTGAAAGCAGCAGCATATGGCCTGTTTTATTTTACATAAACTGAATAGGAGGTTGGGCCATTAGTTTCTGCAGACATAATGTTCATTACCAATGAAAAATGCACTCCTTTGAGGGCACCCCTGCATGAGCCTGTGCCCACTGCCCCCAGCTCAGATAAGCCACCTGCACACGAGGCCCCGGGAGCCACGTCCCCAGCCCCCGGGAGCAGCTTAGGACTTCCTGCATCCTGACTCGTGCTGGCAGCATGGAGACCGGACACAGGGCTGGCCTCCTGCTCAGGGCTCCACGCACTGAGCACCTCCTCCAAGCAGTGCCGGGCCCCAGGCGCTGCCCCCAGCCTGAGTCTCGGCATGTGTGCTAAGCCGGAAGGAGCTGTGTGTGCACGCTTGCTGTGTGAGCATGTGCGAGAAGGCAGATGTGCGAGGTCGTGGAGCACTGAGTTTCCCTGCGCGAGAGTGCGTATCTGCTCCCTTCCTCACTGGCCTGTTGCTCAGACCCCACAGGCTGCCCCAGGGCCTGTGGACAGTCAGCCGAGGGAGGCGGGGCCTCCATCCCCCGACCTCCATGTTTCTTCGGTGATGACTGGAGACATCCAGCCGTCTGATGGGTTCTGGGACTGGGTCACCAATGGGAGTCACAGCTGTCGTCACAGAAAACCTGCCACTACAGTGCCAAATGCGCGGAGCAGCCTCAGGTGCTCTGTGCAATCTGAGTCATGGCCGCTGCATTCATGGAAAAGCCACCTCGCCACACGATGCTCTCAGGGCTGGCTGGAGGACGTGATCGGAACTGCTCTGAGAGCCTGCGTGTCTCCCCGTCACAGGCCCAGAAGCATGCAGGGACACTGCTTCTTAGGGGGCTAGAGCAGTAGTGCAACAGGGAGGGCACTTGCCCTGCACGTGGCAGACCCAGGTTCAATCCCAGCACCCCACACGGTTCCCCAAGCTTCAACAGGAGTGAGCCCTGAGTGCAGAGCCAGGAGTCAGCCCTGAGCACTGCTGGGAGTGCCTCCTCGAAAGGAAGGAAGGAAGGAAGGAAGGAAGGAAGGAAGGAAGGAAGGAAGGAAGGAAGGAAGGAAGGAAGGAAGGAAGGAAGGAAGGGAGGGAGGGAGGGAGGGAGGGAGAGAAGAAGGGAGGGAGGGAGGGAGGGAGGGAGGGAGGGAGGGAGGGAGGGAGGGAGGGAGGGAGGGAGGGAGGGATCAGTGCAACATGACAAATCCACACTGAGCAGGCCCAGCTGCCAGTCAGGAAGTCCCTGTGAAATCAAAGTCACAGGTCACCCTAACACTCCCAGACCTCCACCAAAAGCCCAAAGAGCCTCTAGGGCAGCCCCACGGGGCAGCGACTGGACCCACAGCCCCCAGAGGGAGCTCGCCTCCCCGCTGAGCCCGGACTCTGCCGGTGGCCATGCGCCTTCAGAAACATCCTTCGGTCCAAAAGATGGAGCCGTGCAGCCTGCCACAACGTGGATGGAACTTATCAAGTCACATAATGGTGAATCAGAGGTCCAGCGAGTCAGAGGGAGGAGGACAGAGGCTGGACAGTCTCCCTCACCTGCAGTACAGAGAGAGGAAACAGGGACTGGACAGTATCGGACAGTGGCAGACCCTCAGCCTTGGCGTGCAGGACTCGGTCACCAAGCGGCGGAGGAAAGACAAAGGTGGTGACCAGGGCTCGATCTCCAAGCCCACGTTCTCCTGGAACACGGGCCTCGCTGCTCGTCCCTGATTCCTGGTTGCCTTCTTCCACTCAGAGAAGCCAGCACTCGCTCTCAAACAAGGCCTCCTCCATTTCTCTCCAAATAAGCTTCAGTGAAAACCCCCTTGCTTCAAGGGTGCTAGGCGGGCCCGCTCGGGATGGGAGAGGCAGGCTGAAAGCAGACTATAGACCAAATACGATCGCCACTTAATACCTCTACTACAAACCACAACACCCAAAAGGAGAGAGAGCGCAAAAGGGAATGCCCTGCCACAGAGGCGGGGCGGGGTGAGGGCACAGTGTGGGGATGGTAGGAGGGATGCTGGGACCATTGGTGGTGGAAAATGAGCATTGGTGAAGGGATGAGTACTCAATCATTGTATGACTGAAACTCAATCATGAAAGTTTGTAAATCTGTAACTTTATCTCACGGTGATTCACTAATAAAAAAATTTTAATAAAAATAAATAAAAATTTTAAGATTTACAAAATAAAAAAAAAACCCTTGCTTCACCATCTCACCACCTCCTGAGTTCCTTCCATGAGGGAGAGGCGACGCCCCCCTCTGCCCGCAACCCCATGCTGTGCCCAAGCGGCCCCAGGACAGGCATCTCCCCGAGCTGGGGGCCGAGCTGGGTTGGGCAGAGGGCTGGGATCACTTTTTTTTTTTTTTTTGCTTTTTGGGTCACACCCAGCGATGCTCAGGGGTTACTCCTGGCTTTGCACTCAGGAATTACTCCTGGTGGTGCTTGGGGGACCATATGGGATGCCGGGGATCGAACCCGGGTCAGCGGTGTGCAAGGCAAACGCCCTACCCGCTGTGCTATCGCTCGGGCCCCTGGGATCACTTTCTTGAGGCTCCCTCCCGTGCCCCCCACCAGCAACATGAATGGCAACCACGAAGAGACAAAGGTGAAGAAGAACTTCAAAGAGAAGTAGTTAAGCCATGAAAATCTGCAGTTCAGACACCAAACCATGCATGAGCCTGGATGTCGCTCCCGCCAGGCAGCAAGTAGCAGTTAGAGAAGACAGACCATCGCCCACGTGGCCTTCGGGACTTAAAGGGTGGATCTTCAGTGAGGGGACGTTGTGGGCCGGTAAGTAAGAGGACCCTGGTGAATGTACTCTGTGGGAAATAGTAATAATAAAAACCTAAGCAGAGGGGGGCTGGAGCAATAGCACAGCAGGTAGGGCATTTGCCTTGCATGCGGCCGACCCGGGTTCGATTCCCTGCATCTCATATGGTCCACTGAGCACCACCGGGAGTAATTCCTGAGTGCAGAGCCAGGAGTCAGCCCTGAGCATCGCCGGGTGTGACCCAAAAAGAAAAAAAAAAACTTAAGCAGAGGGGCTCGAGAGATACTACAGTGGGTAGGGGAATTGCTTTCCACACAGCCAACAGATTTTTTGATTCCTGGCACCCCACATGGTCCCTGAGCAGTCCCAAAGCACCACCAGGAGTAATTCCTGAGCACAGGGCCAGGAGTAACCCCACGCATTGCCACGTGTGGCCAAAACACAAACAAAGAAACACCTTCAGAGAGATTTCCTGAGCCTGAAGTAGCCCAGAAGCCTGAAGACCACACCCCTGGACTCGCAAACCCGGAGCTCTTCGGAGAGAAGCACCGCACACACGAGAGACCCAAGGCTCCACCGAGAGATGCGCAGGGCCCAGAGGAGACTCCACAAGCCTGGGAGGAACATTCGACAGTATGACACTTCCCTGTGGCAAGGCCCAAACCGACTTTATCTATGCAAAACCCCAGGGAAAGCCTATTTGGTTTGGGATTGGGTTTGGTTTTTCAGGGTTTTTTTTTCTTTTTGCCTTATTAGGGGGGAGAGGGGCACACCCAGCGGTGCTCAGGGCATATTCCTGGCTCTCCGCTCATAAAATACTCCTGGTGGTGCTCAGGGGACCATATGGGATGCTGGGGATGAAACCCAGGTAGGCCGCGAGCAGGGCAAACCCCTGGAAAAGTCCATTTGGAAAAACTGTATAAAAGCTCTTTCCAGAAGTCAGTGGGGTGTTCTCTCCCAGCCCGGGATCCCCCTCACTCACTCATTCTGTCTTCACTCTCGAGAACTGTGCTAGCTCAGAACACATACTTCTCCCTTGTTCTCCCCTCACATCTTTCTAAGTAAGTATCAGTGAAAACCAAGTCAGTGGCCCCATGGATGGCTCCTGTGAGGCAGGGAGAGAGACGGCCACTTGCTCCCCATCCTTCTGCCACCCTGCGACCGCCTGCGAAGCCTAGGACTGGTAAAGTCTGTGTGAGCCCCTGAGCACACGGGCCAGACCCTGCCAGCCCCACCAGGTGGCCATCAAGCCGCACCTGATGCCCTCTTGACCTCAGCACGGGCCTTGGTCCCCAGCACCCGATTTCTCGGGGAGCCACGGACTCAGGCTGGAGCGAGGAATTGCTCTTTGCAGGAAAGGAAAGCCAGTTCTAGGCCGTATCCCGGCCTTCCAGGTCCTTGTCCTTCTGGCAGGAAAGAATTTCAGGAGGAGATGAGCAGTGAGGTAAAAAGATTTTATTTGAAGGGTTTTTTTTTCTTTTTTTCTTTTTGGGTCTCACCTGGCCATGCACAGGGGCTACTCCTGGCTTTGCACTCAGGAGTTACTCCTGGCAGTGCTCAGGGGACCATATGGGATGCTGGGGATCAAACCCGGGTCGACCGAGTGCAAGGCAAACGCCCTACCCGCTGTGATATCGCTCCAGCCCCTTATTTGAAGGGTTTGAGGAAGGAGAAGAGGGAGAAAAAGAGAGTAGCACACTCAGAGAGGGCCTGGGCTTCTCCAGGGCGGAGAGAGCCCCACACACGTCCCAGCGTCAGGCAGGAAAGCGTGCAAGTCCACGTCTCAGGAGGGGAGGGGCCGGCGACACAGGAGCTCAGGCACCACATGCGTTCGGCCACGACACATGGACACAGGCAGCACTCGGGCTCGGGCAGCATAGACATGCGCTTCCTTTGTCCCAGGTGGCTTTTATCGGGGTCCTCCCATGCTGCCCACGTGGGCTTCTACCTAGGAAAGAGTCTGTTGCGAGGAAGTAGAGTTTGGACTGGTCGGTCTTTGAAATTCCTCCCGAGGCCTGTTCCCGCTGGAGCTCCTCTCAGGGGGGTCCAGCCTCTCCGGGTCTGTGCACTCCATGTGAGGATCTTGGCAGCCCTTAGTTCTTGCGTCTGCAAGGCGCGCTTTCTGCAACCCGAGGGCTGTGGGTTTTATCGCTTCCCAAGGAATTCCACTGCCAAGGGAGCCCTTTCCTACCCGCCTGCCTGCATTGCCTGCCTCCTTCCACTCTGGAGAAGCCTGGGCTCCCTCTGGACTGTGCTCCTCCCTCTCTCTCTCCCCTCACACCTTTCTAAATAAGTTTCAGTAAAAATGTCCTTGCTTCACAAAAAATGTTTTTTCTTAATTTTTAAGATAAAAATAAACATAATAAATAAAAGTGAGGCAGGAACAGTGGTGGAGGGTCCTGGTGCGCTGGTGGCTGTCAGGGGCAATAACTGTGCAGACCAAAGCTGGGACTTGAGCACTCTCTGTCACGTCGCTGAAACTACAGTGTTCCGAGTGTTTGGAGAACCTCCTGCCGCCCAGCCAAATGCAGCTCCTGGCAGCTGCCCTCGGCTCACTCCAGCCACGCTCCAGACGGGGAGTTCCTCGCCTGGCGACACACTTCATGCCTAGGGCAGCGGGACTGGCACCAAAGAGCTAATGCCTAGCGCACTCGGAGCTCAGTAGAGCCTGAGTTCCGTCCCCCCGCTGCCACCACGCACCCAGCAGGAGAACAGAGCAGGGCTGCTGTCCCCTCTCGTACCCAGGTCCTCAGAGGCAGCTGCTGGCTGCAGGCCGGAGCTCTGCCCGGAGACCGGGTCGATGCTTCATTCCTACCAAGAGGCAGCGGGATGGTTAGGCCCCTGGCCCTTGTTTGCTGACCACTGGCCAATGGCAGTGATCTACTTAGCCAAAGTCAAACATCCTTGGGGACCTCCTGTACTGAGCAGGGCTGGGGGAGGACCGGAAAGGAGCACGGCTAAAGAGAGAGCAGGTCAGGGAGTGGCAGCACCCCATGCGGACGGGGCGAAAAAACCTGGGCCTGGAAGGGGGCTCATGCGGCAGACACTGGCCTGGCCGCTGAGGCCTAGGGTGGGAGTTCCAATCCCGTACCCCACAAGCTCCAGAATCATCAGGAGATCCTGCATGGTCCCCTGCAAGAAAGACACAGAAGGTAACAGTGGGTTAAAGCGCAGCCACACCCTCTGACCTGTGCTGACCCTGGCACCCCGCAACGAGGGACCCCAGCAAGAACAATGCTCAGGAGGTGGCTCAGTGCTTGGGGAGCACTCAGGATGAGCATGAGCTCCTGAGCCTAACTCCCAGGGCCAGGACACACTGAGATGACCTGACCACAACAGGGGGAGGCAGGCAGGGAGGGAGGGGGGGAGGGAGGGGGGAAGGAGGGAAGGAGGGAAGGAGGGAAGGAGGAAGGAGGGAAGGAGGGAAGGGAAGAAGGGAGGAAAGGAGGAAGGAAGGGAGGAAGGGAGGGAGGAAGGAGGGAAGGAGGGAAGGAGGAAGGAGGGAAGGAGGGAAGGAAGGGAGGGAAGGAGGGAGGAAGGGAGGGAGGAGAGAAGGAAGGAAGGAGGAAGGAGGGAAGGAGGGAAGAGAAGAAGGGAGGAAAGGAGGAAGGAAGGGAGGGAGGGAAGAAGGGAGGGAGGAAGAGAGGGAGGGAGGAAGGGAGGAAGGGAGGAAAGAGGGAGGAAGAGAGGAAGGAAGCAAGGAGGGAAGGAGGGAAGGAAGTTATAATTTAAAATTTGGCTTTAACAGAAAACAGAAGGGAATGCCTTGCCACAGTGGCAGGGTGGGGTGGGGGGGAGATGGGATTGGGGAGGGTGGGAGGGACGCTGGGTTTACGGGTGGTGGAGAATGGGCACTGGTGAAGGGATGGGTTCCAAACTTTGTATGAGGGAAGTATTAGCACAAAAGTGTATAAATCTGTAACTGTACCCTCACGGTGATTCTCTAATTAAAAATAAATAAATTAAAAAATAAATAAATAAATAAATAAAGTGGGGCTGTTGAATGAAAAAAAATAAAATAAAATAAAATTTGGCTTTATAGCCCCCACTGTGCATCTATCTGGCTAATCACAGACCCCACAGCCCCTGGGATGATCCCCTAGCTGGGTTCCATCCCCGGCACACATACAGTCCCTGAGCACCGCCAGGAGGGGCCCCTGAGTGCAGAGCCAGGAGGAACTCCTGAGCACCGCTGGGTGTGGCCCCAAAGCAAAAGTGTCCATGTCACTTTTCTGAGAAACGCAAATCAGAACAGAGAGAAGTGCCTCCCATCAGTGAAAAAGGCCTTTCTCAAGACCACAGGAAACAACCGGTGTCGGCAGGAATGTGACAGAAAAGGAGCTTCACCCACTGTAGGAGGGACTGTGGGCAGGAACCAGCACAGAGACGTCTCAAGGACATTAAGCAGATCCCCCACGTGACCGAGGGATCCTGCTTCTGAGTCTCTACCCAAAGGACACCATGACCCCCCTTTGAGAAGATGCGTGCACGCCTCTGTCCACTGCAGCATTTAGCACGTCACTTGCTATGGACACAAGCCAATGCCCAGTGGCAGCGGGGTGGACAAGGAGCCGTGGCGGCCATACACAGCGGGCTACCACGGAGCTGGAGAGAAGGGTTCATCTCGCATCTGCTGCAAGGACAGAACTGAAGGGCAGAGGAAAGCAACCCAGGCTGAGGCGAGCAAATACCGGGTGATCTCACTCTCCTGTGCAGACAGAAGAACAAGACCAGGGAACAGACAACACAGTGGGGCCCAGCCCCGGGCCTCGGGCCTCGGAGGGCAGCCCTGGGCTTACGAAGAAGTGGGGAAGGGAGCAAGGCG
Source organism: Sorex araneus (assembly GCF_027595985.1). Classification (NCBI taxonomy): domain Eukaryota; kingdom Metazoa; phylum Chordata; class Mammalia; order Eulipotyphla; family Soricidae; genus Sorex; species Sorex araneus. The sequence goes on from NC_073304.1 coordinate 113,439,296, forward strand.
GCAGTGGCAGCTAAAAGCAGCTCAGGACAGTGGTGCTGGGTGGTGTCCATGGAACCATGGGCGTGACACTCGTCATCGTGTCACCTGAGCTGCAACGAAAGCGGATACATGAAAGGAGAGGAAAGGCTGCCAGGAGGAGACGTTCACACACCCACACCGTTTCTCCGGTCACAGGACAAAGAAAACTCTCACGACTCAGCAATAAAGGGCCGGAGAGAGCACAGCGGGGAGGCACTCGCCTTGCACGCAGCCGGCCCAGGTTCGAACCCCAGCATTTCATAAGTCCCCCAGCACCACCAGGAGTGATCCCTGAGCACAGAGCCAGGAGCAACCCGGAGCACTGCTGGGTGTGGACAAGCAATGGGGCAGACAGAGGGTCCTGGGTGCGGACACCCCGGGGTAGATCCCAGCAATGCAGGGTCCCCTGAGCACAGTCAGCTGCAGCCCTGAGGCCCCACTGCCCAACCTGAGCACGGAACAATCCGACCCCACAGCCAGGCCTCGTATTGCCAGAAGTGGTACCTGCCCCCAGAGCACTGTTTGGGAGTACCAAAAGCTTCCAGTTGTTGTTTTTTTTTTATTAGTGAATCACCGTGGGGCAAATTTACAAACTTAAAAACTTCCATGTTTGCATTTCAGTCATACAATGATCGTTCCTGGTTGTTGTTTTTTTTTTTTTTTTTGCTTTTTGGGTCACACCTGGCAATGTACAGGGGTTACTTCTGGCTCTGCACTCAGGAATTACTCCTGGCAGTGCTCAGGGGACCATATGGGATGCTGGGGATCGAACCCAGGTCGGCCGCGTGCAAGGCTGTGCTATCGCTCCAGCCCCCCTGGTTGTTGGTTTTTTATGGGTCCATAATTGACTGTGTTCATGGCTTACTCATGGCTCTGGTCAGGGGTCACTCCTGGCAGTGCTCGGAAACCACGGGGGCCAAACCCAGGTCAGCTGCATGCAAGGCAAGAGCCTTACTCACTCTATTATCACTTGGGCCTGACTTATTTTAAAACTCCATTTTAAAATAAGTAAATAATTTAAAGACTTTCTTTTCTAGAGAAAACACGTAAAAAAAGTAAATAAATAAATGGGAAGATGCTCCAACCACTCATTATTATAACATGCAAATCAAAGCCATGGTGAAACATGACATCACGCCACCGAGATAACTAAAATCAAAAGACCAGATTATGACAGGTGCTGGCACAGGGTGGGGACAGTCAAACCCTCAGGGCTCTGAGGAGAGTGTGAGACAGGGCTGGCTCTGTGGGACAGTCCCCAGCCCCACAAACCACACGCTCCAGGGCTCGCCTCTGGCCCGGAGAAGCTCTCCTCGGAGACTCGACAGAAGAAATGAAAACATGAGGCTCACTGTCCTTCCCTCGGAAGAGAGCATAAAACAACTCGCCATAGCCATGCCGCCAGACCCCGCGCCAGTCTGTTTCATTCGGGGCACCTTGGAGGGGAGCAGGTGAGGCCCCTTCCCGCCCCAAGGGATCCAGCCGGCAGCCAAAACCCTCCAGTACTCAAGCCCGCTGTGCTCACAGCCGCTCCCCACACGCTCAGGCCAAGCCTCACCCATGAGTGAACCTATTTCTGGACCGTGGCAAACACAAAAAAGGGGCAGCGTCGCTCTATCTCTCCCGCCGCCCGTGTTCAGTAGTCTCACGCCGCTTCCCCCACCCCGGGGAGGTCAATGGCAATGGACAGGAGAAGGAAGGAACGAGGGCCAGGCTGGTTGGTCTCAGTTGCAGTTTATTCCATTCCCATCTCCATTCTCCTCTGATTCTCCTCCTGCTTCTCCCTCCCCCGTGCTACTTCATTCTCCTTCTCCATCTCTCATCATTCTCCTTCTCCTCCTGGCTCTGGATCTGGCACTGGGCCCCCCAGCCCACTCTTACAGCCTAGTTAAATCCCCCAGCATGATGGTTTGGGGCTTACACATAGGTGTGGTCACAATCAATAGGGGTAAAGTTCTTTCCCTCAGGGGATGCTGCTTCTAGGACAGATTCTCTTTCAGCAGGACCATCCATCCAAGAGCAGAATCCCATGGGTGTGTTTCTCCTCTCCTCGTCCAGCAACATATAAGCATTCAGAATATTGATCAATTTGTATGGACATAATAAGAGATACATTAAGCTTATAGGATTGCTCTCCTAGGGTCATCTCGATCTCAGACTACAGTGCTCAGGCCAGATTAGTCTTTCCTATCCCTAGCAGGGTCCTAGTCTTGTCGTTGTTTTTGGATCATGACAGCATTTGTCCATGATCAAGCTCTCAACTTATAGTTGAGTATTGTGGCGCTTTGGCCTGGCCCATCTCGATGCCAGGGGGGTAGCTCACAGCTTGCCCTGGGTCCTTTCAGTCCCTCGTTGGGACCCTGCTTTTGGGGTGCCAGGAACTAACGGCAACTGAGGCTTAAGTCAAGAAAGCAGATGCCCAGGAATGAATAATATTCGAAGCCAATTAAATCCCAAGTTACAAAAGCATAATATTAACTGTCTTCCTGTGTCCATACAAAAAGGACAAGGACATTGCTTTAAAGTAAATTATTCAAAAGACATAAGGAGAGGAGAAAGGCAGTATTTCACTTCCCTCATGCATATAAAATCATGTATTTCTGAGGAATCTGACCTTACAAGTTAACAGAGTCTGATTAGGGGGAAAAGGTGATAGACTGGTTGGGGAAGAAAGCATAGAGAGGAGTTTACAGATAAACACAGTGGAATGGAAGTGCCTCAGGAGCACTGTGATAAACCTAAGCTTCCTGTGGCAAGAGGAACAGGACATATCAATGTCCTAAAATGTTTAGAACTACATTCCAATAAACACAGAGGAATGGAGGTGCTTCAGGAGCACTATGATGGATGTGACCCGATAAACCTAAGCTCTTTGTGGCAAGGGAGAAAGGACAAACCAATGATATCCTACATGGCTGCATGACAACTCATACCTCACAACACTCATACTCCAAGAGCAGTACACCACATTTGATGGGGTTTAAAGTAAAAGGCGACCAATCTTAGAGAAAAATATACAAATATACTTTTACAGATATATGTATGTATACACACACACACATATACACTTGCACACAGCCAACCCGGGTTCGATTCCTCCGTCCCTCTCAGAGAGCCCGGCAAGCTACCAAGAGTATCCCGCCCTCACGGAAGAGCCTGGCAAGCTACCCGTGGTGTATTCGATATGCCAAAAACAGTAACAACAAGTCTCACAATGGAGACGTTACTGGTGCCTGCTTGAGCAAATCGATGAGCAACGGATGACAGTGACAGTGATATATATACACATACATATAAGCACAAAAGGCTGACCCTTTAATAACATTAGTAATCTCTTATAGAAAGACTTATTAGCCCCTGGGTGAAATAAGTCCTAAACACACTCTCCCCTAAAGAAAGAAAGTTTTTTGGAGCATTTTCAGCAGTTTATTCATAACAAAAAACACAAAATAAATTATTTTGGTTCTGCTTTGGGTCAGGGGTTGGTGTTTGGAGTGGAAACATTCAAAATATGGTGGTAGGAAGGTGTAGTGGTGGTGGGATTGGTGTTTGAATATTAAATGTAATCAAGTATTGTGAACTACTTTATAAAAATTAAATTAAATTTTAAAAAAAGAAATGAAAACATGTCTGGGTCCAAGATACAGGACAGAAGGTCACTCCAGCACCACAGGTGGTCTCCCAAACACAGAGCCAGGAGCGGTCTCGGGCACTGCCCACCCAGAACCCCCCCCAAGAAAGGACACAGGTTCACACTGATACTTGCACGTGAACGCTCATCACAGCATAGTTATTCTGAACACTGCAAAACAGCGACTGGATCGACAAAACACGGTGCAGGTGTATGATGGACGATTGCTCAGGGGTCAAGTTGGCAATGGTGCCACATGCGAAAAACATGCGACCCCGTGGAAGAGTCAGCCATGGGGGCCAGGCAGGGAGCACCAGGCCTCGGCACTTGCCTTGCATGCAGCCAGCCCTGGTTCAACCCCAGGACTGAACCAGGACCCTGAGCATTACTGGATGTTGCCCCACCCTCAAAAAAAAAAAAAAAGCCAGAAGCCAGACACAAAACCATATACCTCGTGTAACTGTGTCTGGAAAATGCCAGGACAGGCTCATCTGTACACCTCGGAGCAGCAGTAGTGGCTGTGAGGACTGGAGGAAGGAGAGGGTGACAGCTAGTGAGTAACAAGTTTCCCTTCTGGGGTGAGGAAAGTGTTTCCAACTAGACAGTGCTGTACAGCCTGTGAACACACGGCAGACAGCCGCCCCTACACACTGGGAAAGGGCTGGTCACATGGAGGGTGAATTATATCCCGGGAAACGGAATCGTAAGAGATAGAACTCTGGCCCTCGGAAAGGTGAATGAAAGAACCCATTCACAAAGGCCACACGCTCTATAACTCCATCCATATGAACAGTCCACACAGAACAGGAAAAATCACAGAAGCAAAGGGAAGGGCGGGGCGAGCCGGGTGGTGGTGGATGGAGGAAGTGAGCACTGCGGACTGGGAGCTGTTTCCGGTATGAGGAGGGAAAAGAGAACCATCAGAGCTCACAGGGGCAAGAGCTGCTCAACCCCAAACAGACTAGAACCTTCTGAATTCCACATAGTGATTTTCAGTACAAGCACTTGGCCTGCTGTGCCCACCCTGCTGGGGCCACTCACGCTGCCCCTGCTCCTCGGGGAGCCCTGGTGTTGCCAGGAGCCAGGCTTGGGGCCTCACACAGCACACAGCACCCAACGCAGGTCATGCTAGAACTGGACGCTACGGCAGGAGAACTAGACCCAACAGTCACGCTGCTCTGGAGAGGCAGTACAGCGGGGACGGCACTTGCCTTGCAGCTGACACGGGTTCGATCCCCAGCATCCCATGTGGTCCCCTGAGTCCTGCCAGGGGTGGTCCCTGAGTGCAGAGTCTGAGTACCACCAGGTGTGGACCCAAAACAAAACAAAGTGAAGGATACTACTCAGTGTGAATCACCTGCCCTGCCGGTGCTAAGCCCTGGGTTCGATTTTGAAAATAGTTCAATGTGCTGAATAGACGTTTCCCCAAGTGCGTGCAAATAGCCCACAGGCTGTTGGGGAGGGGCCCAGCACCGCTGGCTGTGAAGGGTATGCAGAGGCACATCAGAGCTACAGCGAGGACATCCTCTCGCACTGTCAGACGCAGTCACCAAACAGAAGAGAGAGAACGCTTGTGCCCAGGCACAGGGGGCTGTGAAGGGTGCAGCAACTCTGAGTAGTAAGGACAGAGGCGCCTCAAAAATGTGAAACTAGGAGCTGGAGTGATAGTGCAGCAGGTGGGGCCTGCCTTGTAAGCAGTGCCTAGGTTTGAACCCCACATCCCTCACGGTTCCCCAACCCTGGCTGGACTGAGCCTTAAGTCCTGAAAACTGAGTGTGACCCCAAAACCAAAATCATCATCATCATAATAATTTGTCAATGAAACTACCCTCTGTCCAGGACCTCTTACTGTCTGAGAGTGGTGTCCGCAGCCGTTTCCTCTGTTGTGATCGTTAGTTCCATTTCTATTCCCACTCCAGGGGAACAACAGAAGTGTCCAATAATGGCTCCAGACACACGTAAAATGTGGAATATTACTCTGCTGTAAAAAGAATGCCCCCCCCCGCACCATTCACAGCATCAACAGACACGGCGGGCATGTTATGTGAAGTCAGTCGGAGAAGAAGGAAACAGGCATGATCTCACATTTGGCTACAAGCTCAAAAGAAAAAATAAATTCCTAGAAACAGAACATGTGTACATGTCAAAGAAGGTGAGAGCATGGCAGGCAGTGGTGGGCAATCACATGCCTCCAGCTGCTCTCAGTCTGTACATCCACACACAGGCACATGCACATGCATGCACACACACATATACACATGCAATCATACATGTACATGCACATACACAGGCATACATGCACACAGGCATACATATATGTTGCTCTCACTAGCAGGACCACAGCATTTCCTCAGAAGCTGCTTCAAGCCTGGATCTCCCCTGAGATAAAAGATGGGAGTGCAGGAGGGTCACTCCGCTGGTCGCGCCAGGAGACAGAGCTCAGAGCACGACACTCTAGCAGGGCAGGCCCATCTCCATCAAACAGGGGACACCGAAGGGCTCAGGCTTTCAGAAAATCACAGGAGGCGGCTCTGGCATAGCAGTCGCTCACGTGCTGAGGAACAAAACACAGGCAGAGGCTGGAGCACATCTCCCCACAGCGCGCCTGGAGCTCCCCTGGCCTCCCTGTGCCAGCAGACGCACAGACAGCACCCGCGCGCCTGACGGACCGGCAAGAGCTCTCCCTGCCCAGCAAGGCCACATGGCGAGACACGAGGGGGCCAGGAGAGCTCACAGGGCTGGGTGACCCCTGCACTGCCCGACCCCCACGCACAGCTGGGAGCAACCCCCTCAAACACAAGCAGGTGCGACCACCAGCCTGCGACAAAGAGGCCTTGGCTGGGTAGGTCCCTGCCCAGTGTCGCTCTAACCCATCTGGGAATCCTTCCGGGACGCTCTCTCCACTCCGCACACGGTGCCAGCCCGGGTGAGCGGGCAGGAGTGTAGACAGCGGCTCTGAGATGCAGGAGGCTCCCACGGACACAGCCCGCCCGCCCCCCGCCCCCCCCCCCCACACCAGCAATGCATTTTCCAAATAACACACAAGGCAAAGGGTGTAAATCTTCCTCTTCCAAGCAACGCAGGATAGAAATCTACCACAAATCCTTGATGTCGAAAGATCTGGACTCTGGTAAAAATCCAATTTGATAGGTTCCACCTTCCTGCCTTGCACGGGTCCCTGGAAGGTTTATTGGAACGGACCAGAAGATGGATGTGGAGTGGGCGCCTTCACATCGCCAGCACCACCCGGGCGCTGGGAGGAGGCTGAGGCAGCCTCCACTGCTGCCAGCGGGAAGGGAAGGGGGCTGGCCGGGCAGAGGCTGGACAGGCCTCCCACCCGCCCCGCGATCTGGCCTCCAAGAGTGGGGGCTGGAGGGAGGCGCAGCCTTGCGGGGAGCCCCGGGAGCCCTGCACCACCCCTGCACATCTGCAGACAGACCCGGACAGAGGCAGAGCCGTGCGCAGCAGAGCCCGCCGCGGCCCCGCGCCCCAGCGGGCTGAATCCTATAAACAAGATTACCACCCCCATTAGATCTTTGCTGAGAAGAGAGAGTGACCTCCCGGTGGAGGTGCCATCAGGCTTTTTTCAAGCTTCCACAGAGGAAGCGGCCGTGACAACAAAGCCGCTCGGTCCCAGCCTGGACCCACAGTGCCCCCTAGTGGGAGTGAGCGTGCCGGTCCCGCAGCTCCTGCAGACCCGCCCCCACCGCCCTCTCGAGCGTCTTCCCCCTCCTCCTAGCTCCCGGAACTGGAGCTCGGGCTAAACCGGGTGCAGCAGGAGCTTGAGCTCTGTTGGCCCCGGTTCAATTCCCAGCACCACTGAGGGTCCCCCAGCCCCACGGCATGACCCTGAGCGCAGAGGCTATGAGGGCCAGGACTGCCCAGCACACTGCCCACCCCCCACACCAACAGGTCACTGGTGTGCATGTTACTGATTTCCTGCGTCTGCGCATGGCCTTTCTATCTCTCTGGTTTGGGGGGACACTCGCAGTGCCCAGGGTTTACTCATACAACTCATGAACTTCATCCTTTCAGAGGGAAACTGAGGCCCGTCCCATTGTGAAGTCAGAAACGAGGCCTCGGGACTCCCGGCCCAGCCCTTTCCTGCCTGGCCCAGTGCGCTGTGGGCTCCGGTTGTGTGGACGCGGCTTGCCGACTCCTCCTGCCGCATAGACACTCCAGCATGCGTGACGAACAGTCCCGCCGCTCCTGTGCCCTCTGCAGCGGGGTTCAGCAGCTGACAAGGACCCTCGGGCCCGGCTAGGCCTCCGCCCCTCCTGACTCATTCAGGCTGCCCAGGAGAAACCCTTCTCCTGGCACCAAGGGCCGCCCTGGCTGGCTCCTGGGCTTTCACAGCGCGTTTCCCACGGGGATATTGCACTTGAGGATTAGTTTCAGGCGACACGGGTCGGTGCTCAGGGCTGACCCCTGGCTCTGTGCTCAAGGATCATTCCCGGCGGGCTTGGGGGCCTTACAGTATTCCAGGGATCGCCCCGGGCTGGCTGCATGCAAGGCAAGCATCCACCCCGCGGTCTCCCTGCAGCCCACAGGAGCTCGGGCGCTCCCAGCCGGGCTGGGGACACCGGGTCCGAGTCCTCACAGGAAGCTGGGGGTGAGGAAGCTCCCGCTGGTCAGTGGGAAGGTCTGTCCCTCGTGCTCCGACCTGGAGTCTGCTCCTGACATGGCATTTCTCTGGCACAGTGCTCTGTACAGCTCTCCAGGAAGCCGCCCCAGCCCCAGCAGGCCACACGCTGCCTCGGCTCAGCCCTGCCCTGCGGGACGGCCCGAGTGTTCTCCCACCTCTCACTGCCAGGGGCCACCCCCCGCCCTGAGCCTCCCCTCCGGACTGCCCCCTGAAGTTACAGTCTGCTGCTCCCTAGGGGGAGGTCAGCCGGCCACGAGACTGAGGCTAAGCCGCATAAGGCCCTTCGAGGGCAGGACACTGCCTGCCTCCAGCTTCTAGAACAGAAGTGGGAAGTGCCCGGCTCAGAGAATGGGTATTGGGGGGGCAAGTCACTGAGAACCCCGGGTGAGCACCCGGGCCCGAGTCTGCACACCCTTCATACCCTGCAGAAACAGTGGCTTGCGACTCCTGAGCTCCCGTGAGTGAAAAATGCACCGATGACTCTGGGGCCGGGCTATCGTGTCCCACTGTGGCCAGCTGCTGACCTGCCAGGGAGCCGGGTCTCCTGGGTGACCGCAGATTGGAGACAGTTGTTTATACTCAGCTCCACCAGAGTGGATGTGTTTAAGTGCTGTCTCGACGGGGAGCCCAAAATAATCAACTGGCGGGGTGAGAGGAAGAGCAGACACTTGCAGCCTGATTGCACGGCTCCCGCGGGCAGACGGCACTCCCGGGCGCGGGGCTGGCACGCTGCAGAGGCAGCCAATCCCCCCCGAGACGGCGCCTGCTCTGGGGAAGGACGGCAGGGCAGATGCCTGCAGGGGACCGGCTCCACGGGCTCCCTGAGCACCGAGCTAGGCCCTGAGTGATGGTCCCTGGGCAGACGGGTGTGGCCCACAAGCTGCTCTATGGAGAATAAAGGCCCGCAAGGGTGGAGGGGCAGGTCTGCCCTTCTGCCTCTACTGCCCCGTCTATTTGGCGCTTTTACAGAGGCTCTTTCAAAGCCCATTGCCCGCCAAGAGTTGTCTGGTGACTGTTAGGGCCTAAAAGTGCTGAATCCCCAAGAATCCTCTAGTTCAATAGCACAATTGTCCACGATTCAAAGCCAGTTCCTGCTGGCGTTGCTTCCGGCCACTTGCTGAGCACTGGGGATTTCAGCCTTGAGTCAGGTCAGCGGAACAGCAGCGCCTGGGAGACCCCATTTACAGAGAAGTTAAGGGTTGGGGAGCTGGCTGGTGACACCTGTCTGCTGTGTGAAGCCTGGAACTTGATCTGCAGTACCAAACTACACCCCCACAGCCCCGGGGTAGAGCCAGCGGTCCTCACTCTCAGGCCCGTATCGCCAGAAATGCCCCCTCCCGTGCAGAGCGGGGACCCTGTGAAAGAACAGAGGACCTGGAGCAGCAGGACAGCAGGAAGGACGCTGGCCATGCACACTATCCCCAGCACCCTCTATGGCCCCGAGCCCCACAAGTGATCCCTGAACGGGAGAAAACCCTGAGCACCTCTGGGTGTGGCCCCAAACCAAAAGCAACAAAATTAAAAGTTAGGGCCAGAGACAGTAAAGCAGGCAGGGAACTTGTCCTGTGGCAGACCCGGGTTCGACTGCTGGTACCACATATGGTCCCCCAAGCCCCATCAGGAGTGATGCCCGAGTGCTGAGCCAGGAGCAAACCCTGAGTGAACCCAACCAGAAGACCCTGGCCCAACCTCCCCACAGTGCTGGGAGCATGGAGTGACAGCAAGGGTGCAGGGCGGCCGTGGGAGCACCAGGGCGCTGGGGAAGCTGTCTGGGCACAAGCCCGGCCCTGGGCAGCTGAGCCTTTCTTCCTCCCAGGTCAAGAGGCCAGAGACTTGGACTTTACTAAGAAAAAACTCTCCAGTGTTTCAACCAAGCACACAGCTGAGCCCAACACATCAGCTTCCCCAACATTCGACCCCAACAATTCCTGGACAATCGGGCCAAGCCAGAGCTGATCAGTTATCCTGGCCATAGCACAGCAGGTAGGGTGTTTGCCTTGCACGCGGCCGACCCAGGTTCGATTCCCAGCATCCCATATGGTCCCCTGAGCACCGCCAGGGTTAACTCCTGAGTGCAGAGCCAGGAGTAACCCCTGTGCATAGCAGGGTTTGACCCCCCCCCCAAAAAAAAGGGACATCCAAATGAGGGTCAGCTTGACTCTCCCTGGCCCATCCTAGGAGGCAGACGAGCCTGCAGCCCTCTGGCTCCCAGCTGCAGGCCAGAGGAGCCCCTTAGCACCACCTCCAGCCCACCTCCCAACCCCACAGGCCTGCCCTTACACCCTTGCTCATCATGGCTGTTTCATGAACCTCAGAGGAAGACTTGGGGGCCCCCACCCTGATGGCCGGCGGCAAGGCCACTCATTTAAATGTCTCCTCCAGGCCACCACCCACTAGCCCTTTGGGTGGCTCTGCCCCAGGCAATCAGTCCACTGAGCAAGGAGCCCCGCCCCCCCCCCGCCCCCCGGCCTGGGAAGTACGGGCACAGCCAAAAATGGGCAGTCCCTCTTCCCTCTCCACCCCTGGTCTCCAGGCCCTCAGGCCCACCCAGGTCTGTCCTGTCTCATGCGGTTCTCCCAAGTCTGCCACCCACAGGCGCTGCTGAATGTGCCAACACCAGCTCCAGGGGCAATACGCATCTCTGGGCAACAGCGTAGGAAGGCAGGCAGCACTTGGCCCTGACAGAGCTAACCAAGTTTGGATTCCCCACATGGCAGCAAAACCCAAAGCAAAGCCCCCCCGCCCCCCGCCAAAAAAAAAGGGAAAAAAAGCCCCAGCCTATCACACAGACACACAGACCATTATTTTGTCTTGAAAGGGCACCTTGGCTGCTGCAATTCCAACAGCGTGGTTTGGATTCCCCACATGGCAGCAAAGATACGACCCCAAATCAAAACCAAAACCAAACCAAAAAAGCCCCAGCCTATCAGGTCTATACAGACCCACACATATACACCCATTATTCCCTGTCCTGAAAGCAGTGCACTTTGGCTTCTGTTGTAATTCCAACATCGCACCTGCATCAGAATCACCAGGGCCCTCAGGATGCTTGAAAATGACCTGAATTTTTTTTTGCTTTTTGGGTCATACCCGGCAATGCACAGGGGTTACTCCTGGCTCTGCACTCAGGAATTACCCCTGGCGGTGTCAGGGGACCATATGGGATGCTGGGAATCAAACCCCGGCCGGCCGCGTGCTATTGCTCCAGCCCCAACCCACCTGGTTTAGAAAAAGCAGACTTGTGCTTTTATCCCACACACAGTCAGCAAATGCGCCCACACGGAACAGGTCTTCGGCCCCCTTCCCGGAAGAACTTTCCAGTGACCCCCCTGGATACTGCAACACAGCCGGTTGTGAGGGTGGCACAGCCTGCTCTGCCAAGAGGTCCAATAGCTATGAACTACAATGCAGGCAGTCAGCGATGTGGGCCAAATACTTCAGGCAAAAGTACTTCACAATGAAAAATGTCACGTACGCTAATTTTACTTCCCACTGAGGTCAAGTATTTTCTGTGACAAGGAATGAGCAGATTGTAGGGAGACCAGAATGGAATTCAGATTCGAGTGGCCAGACAAGTGGCTGTTGAGTCACCCAGGCCTCAGCCCCTCTGCACCTCCCTGCATCTCGGCCGACAAGCACCAACCAACGGTTCACAGATCCCGGGCTCCAACATGAACCGTCTAAAGCTGCTTGAAGAACAAGCTAGTTCTATAACACTCCAGAAAACTCAAATATACTTCAAACAGCCAAATATATTAAGTTTTAATTAAAATTTATTAATCCTCGTGAAAAAATCTGCACAATCACCAGACAGTCTGCAGAATCTTTACTCCTTCTGTGAATCAAACAAAGAAAAATTACATCAGCAAACGTCTTTAACTCTTTAAAATACCAAAGTTAAAACTCTTCAACAATTTCCAAAATGAATGACACTCATGCAAAACGAATATTAGTGATGCTGGGATGGTGTTAACATTCGTGTGATGGAAAAATGTGAAAGACAAATGAAAACACAAACATTCAAGTTAGGAATGAGTAATCTATGTCACTATTAGTACAGAAGAGGCTACAGACAACTATTCTACTCCTAAGTATTTCACATGCTCTGTTTAAGTTACTGCTATCAGTTAGCTAAGTCTAGAGAGCTACAATGAAAAGCTTGAATTATACCTGTTCTTCAATCTCCAGCTCACTGATTGGGGGTGGGAGGAGGCAAAGAAACATTTCGTTAATAGTCCCCTTTCAAACCCAAAACCATGTCAGCATGCAGTGGGGCTGAGGAGGCCGGTCTGTCCTGACTGTGAAGGCGACTCATCCCTCCTCGCTGCTCACTATGTTCTTAGGAAAAAGGTGGCGAGAAGACACCTCTGTGTGCTAAGAACACCCCCGAGGAGCTGACAGCTTGGAGATGAAGCGTGTGCCTGAGTCTGCCCTTCTCTGCTCTGCCAACAACCAGTGGGCATGTGAGCAAAGGACACAGAGGACTCGGACCCCACCCCATGCCACCCCATCCCACAGAACCACAGCCCCCCAACCCCTCATCCTAGTGGGAGCAGGGATGAGCAAGTCCCATGCAGCTGGTTTCCGCTCAATGCTTTGTCAACGTTTAGTCCCCAATATTTCAAAAGGCAGAAACGAGCTCAAGTAAAAATGCTCCTTGGCTCTTCAAATCAGATGAGTTTCCTCCTTAACTTTCCTGCTACACCCAACAGAGGCACATAACAATTCCAAAAACTCCTAATAAAAACTCATTTGTTTTTTGGAGTCAGACCTGGCAGGCGATCAGGGGACCTATAGGATGTCGGGGACAGAAACCAGGGTAGGTTATGAGCAAGGCCAAGTGCCCTGCCCACAGCACTCTACTGACTGCTGGCCTCCGGCAGCCCCGGCCTCCGAAGTCCTCCCAAGGACCAAGGAGCATCAACACACAACCCGAACAGCAGGTCAAGTGTGGAATGTCCCCAAGCCAAGTCAGAAGATATCTGGAACTTGTCTGCAGGGCAGGGCGTCAGAAGTGTCATGACCAGGAAGCAAGCAGGAGTGTTTCCCTGGCCCTGCTACCACTACTGGGAACTAAAGCACTGCAGTCCACTGCTGGCCATGGGCAGCACGCTCAAGGACACTGCCCACCCTGCTTCACAATCCAGCACACTCAACCCCCCTTAAGGTTAGTGGGTAAGGCTGCTCAAAATGTACAAAACCACAAAAGAAACAAGTACAAAAATGTGTTTCACATGAGGCAAACATTCCAATTAGCTGTGGAGAAAGTTCTCAGGTTTTACTACAAGTGAACAGTTACCTTGGAGATTCCTGCAAACAAGAGCGAAGAAGGAAGCTGAAGAGCACTCAACAGAAAGCCTCAACAGGCCAAGGAGGCTCTAAGGGCCTGGCAGCACTCCGGCCTTGCATGCAGAGGCCTGCTCCAGCCCTGGCACCAGAGTCCCATGCAGCAGCACTGCTGGACTTGGGCACTGAGCCCCTGGAGTTGGCCCCCCGCCCCCGCCTGGCAGGTCTCCCCTCAGAAGTAGAAGAGGGCCCTCTCCGTGTAGACACTGCCAGAAGGGACCTCCTGGGTGAACCTCCACCTTACTAGAACCACCCCGCTGAGTGATCAGGGTGCCCAGGGGAGAGAATGCAGGAGAGGAACCCTCCCAAGTCCTGCTTTGACTAAAGCCATCCACCACCCCAGGCACCCCTCAGCACTCAAGGTGACCCCATCTGCCTCCAACTCACCAATTCACAGCAGAACATTAACATGCACTGTGCGTTTCCAAAAGCAGTGTCATCAAGATCCCCTTCGCTCACGGTACAGTGTGTTCAAAGATAACACCAGTACCATAGTAAAACACACACTGTAAAACCGCCCAAAATCAACATGCAGAGCATCAAAGCAAACTCAGTGAAGTTGATGCACCCCCACACCGTGCTCAAATCTCAGTACCTGCCAGACACTTCATTTCTGATGAACAAGAAATCCAAGAAAGTACAGGAAAAAAGGGCACAGAACACTTAATTTGTTAATTGAACAACCCGCTGCCTTACTTCCATTCAACTATTTACAATTAGCTAGCAAAGCTGGTCAAGAGCTGCTCGTGGTTAAACTCGAGTCCCAGTCCTGGCCCGCTGGAGGAGCAGCGGGCATCTCACCGCCTCTCCAGCGCGCCCAGAACACGGGCCACATTGATTCAACCGCTTTCTTAGGCCACTTGTCCGTATGAATAAGGAAAAGCTTGGGAACGAGATCCCACACCAAGTCTTTGCCAATTAGCAGCAAAACGGACTTTTCCTGGAGGGGCTCTAGCAGCCCCCAGATGCGGCACCAATGTGGCCCCCTCTGCACTGCAGGGAGAGCATGGGTGGGTGGGCGCAAAGCTCCTCTGCTACTCTACTTGGTGGGCGAGCTACTCTACTCAGGTGATAGAAATACGTCACGGGGCTTCTCCAAACATTACCTTCTGCACGCCAGAATATGTGGGGAAAGAAATATTAAGAAAAATCATTAAAAAAAAAACATTTCTGGAAAGTGAAGATCTGTACCAGCACATCTGTTCTCAGTGACCTGTACCTTTTTGCCGGCGCCAACGTTGGCCTTGGCGGTCCCCCTGACTTTCTTCATCCTGTTCTTGCGTTCCTTTCTCTGTTTGCGTGAGGTCTTTTTCTTCTCATACAGGCCGTGCTAACGGGAAAAAGGTAGAAGTCACTTGGGAGATCACTGTTCATGCATCTGGGCGGAAATCAACTTCACTGGTGCAGAAAGCAAGTGCCGTCCCGAACTAAGAAATACACTCAGTACTTGAACGAGAGTTAAAACAGCCATCAAGTCAGGCAGCACGTATGAGAAACTCAACATTTACACATGCCAAATTCAGAGAATTGGCTGCTACAGTCCACTGTGAACCCAAAGGTCACTAAGTCCCCACATTAGACTTCCCTTTGGGGTGTCCTGCCACTGCATCGTGATCCCGTCAATGCCAAGACACCAACCACCACCCAGAAATCACCCTGCTCTATCCTCCACTTGTTCAGCCTCTTTTGCACCTGTGGCTTCTGCTGCCATTTTGAGGGCCAGAGACATTCTAGAGTGTTCGTGAGAAAAGCAGGTTCTTCACCACGATGGTCCCCTGCCTCCCAAGGGATGGTTGGCACGTGTTCTGCAGAGGATGAAGCAGGAAATACTGCCCTGCTCATCCCTCCAGAGTCAGCACCGCAATATGGCCAAATACCTCCCAGCAGCTCACTACCTGTGAGTTATGCTCCAACTCCGGGCCGTTTCTATAGACCTCACTTAAAATTTCACACCACCCTTCCTATCCCCTCATCACCTACCACTGCCTCACCTGGTTCAAGCAACTGGGAAAAGCCCCACCCTAAGCCCCATCCGCTCAACATTCATCAGACCTTCTCCACCCTTCCGAGGGTCTGCGGATCTGCAGGCCCTCCCCAGACAGCACGCACGGGGGTGACAACACCAGCCCCTTTCTTCCTAAAGCCAGTCGCCAGCCGCGACGAACACACGAAGACACCTACTCTTGCCAGTCTGTGTTTGGGCTCGTTTTTCTTTGCGTGGTCCAGAGAATCGTAAATCATCCCAAAGCCGGTTGTCTTGCCACCGCCAAAATGGGTTCTGAATCCAAACACGAAAATGACATCTGGAGTGGTCTTGTACATCTTGGCAAGCTTCTCTCGAATCTCCGTCTTGGGGACCGTGGCCTTCCCAGGGTGAAGGACGTCGATGACCTGGAAAGAGACCCCAAGCTCGGCACGGGCGGACTAGGGACCGGCCCCATCTCCAGAGGCAGAGTGGACGGCACCGGGGGTCCCAGCGACGGCCCCGGCTGACGGCGCGGGCCGTCAGTACCCTCCCCCACGCGGACGGAGTCCCCCGCGACCCCCAGCGACCCCGCCAGTCTCACCATCTGCTTCCGCTGGAGCAGGCGGTTGGTCATGAACTTCCGGGTCCGGATGGTGACCGTGTCGTTCTGGAACATTCACACCGAGTTAGCCCCGAGCCCGCGGCCGGCGCAGCCCGCCCACCGCAGACGCGGGGCCGCCGCGGCCCAGGAGCCGCTCCCGCGAGGCTCGCCCGACGCTCGTCCCGCGTCCTGACCGCGCGCTCGGCCCCGCAGCCTGGGCGGCGGGCGGAACCGGGTCGGGCCCCGCGCGGCGCGACGCGGCGCGGCCATCCCCGCCAGACGCCCGGAGTCGCTCGCCAGCCCGCGCGCGGCGCCCTGAGCCCCGGGCGTCCGCCCAACGGGGCCGAGCGCGAGGAGCGGGGGCCCCGGGCGGGCTCGGGCCGGGCGGCGAGGCCGGCGGGCGGAGGATGGCGCGGGTAGACGGCGGATGGCGCCGCCGTTTCGCGGGGACTCACCATGGCGGCGGCGCGGCTGCGGGAGGCCAGGCAGGAAGAGAGCGCCGCCGGCGCCGGCCAATCATATCAACGCGCCGAAGGACCCCGGCGCCGCCGCGTGGGGGCGGGGCCCGAGCGTCGGGGCCGACCGCGATGCTGCCTGACTAAAAGGCGTGAGGGGCGCGAGATCGCGTGGAGAAGGCGAGAATCGCGCGAAGGAGCGCGAGAATCGCGCGGGAGGGCGCGAGAGCCGCGCGGGGAGAGCGAGAATCGCGCGGGAGAGCGCGAGAGCCGCGCGGCCGGTCCGGCAGGGCAGGGGCTTGCGCGACTCCGTGCCCAGGTCCCGTCCCGGAGCGCCGCGGGGTGAGGCCTGAGCGACGTCGGGTGTGGCCGAAAACACAACAAAAAGCCCGAGCCAGGTGTGGGCCGTCGTTGAGTTCCGCCCCGGAACAGGCCCCGCAGCCCGGCCGGGCCGCCGCCGTGGGCACGAGCTGACCAGATGCAGGGTCGTTCCCCCGGGGAAGGCCCCGTTCGTGCAGGGCCTGGAACGTGACCGAGCCCCCAGCCCTGGGAGGACCCCCAGTGCCTTCCTCGCTTCCCTAACTAAGCCCCCAGCCTGGTTGACCCTCAGCGGGCCCAGACCAGGGGAGATCAGCGGGAGCTAAGGGTTAAGAAGAGTGTCTGTGCCTCCTCTGCACGATGGAACACTGTGCAGCCGTGGGGAGGATGAAGTCATGAACTCTGCCAGAAATGGGTGGATATGGAGAGTATCGTGCTGGGTGAAATGAGTCAGGAGAGGGGCAGATACACAATGACTGCGTTTCGTTAGGTATATAAAACACGTATGGCAGAAGAATAATGTCCATGGCCAGGGAAAACGGGTTAGGAGGACTGGTAGGAGCTAACCACAGTGTGTGTGGCTGAGGGTAGGTACCAGAGAGGAGAGACCACTCGGACAATAGCTGGGAATGATCACGCTGGACTAGAGCTCGAGGCTAAAAGTAGGTAAGGGATATCCTGGATAACCTTTCAGTATCAGTATTGCAAACCACAGTGCCCAAAAGGAGAGAGAGAAGAGGAAGAGAGAAGAAAAGCGCCTGACATAAACACAAGTGGTGGGGGGTGGGAGGGAACCTGGAGACGCTGATGCTGGGAAACGTAGGCTGGTGGAGGGATGGGTGTTGGAATACTGAAATATGACTGAAATCCAGTCATGAACAGCTTTTTTAAAAAATAAAAGGGGAAAAATGGTATCTCGACAAAGCTGTTAAATATCAGGCAATAAAAAGATTACTTAAAGGAAAGAGGGGGGGGCTGGAGCAATAGCACAGCGGGTAGAGCGTTTGCCTTGCACGCGGCCGACCCGGGTTCGATTCCCAGCATCCCATATGGTCCCTGAGCACCGCCAGGGGTAATTCCTGAGTGCAGAGCCAGGAGTAACCCCTGTGCATCACCGGGCGTGACCCAAAAAGAAAAAAAAAATAGGAAAGGGGCTGGAGCAATAGCACGGCGGTAGGGCGTTTGCCTTGCACGCGGCCAACCCGGGTTCGATTCCCAGCATCCCATATGGTCCCCTGAGCACCGCCAGGAGTAACCCCTGTGCATCGCTGGGTGTGACCCAAAAAGCAAAATAATAAAAGAGAAAAGAAGTTTCAAAGAAGACCACTTCCAACTCTTGTCACTTAGCAACAACCCTAACAACTCTCACCTAGCTAGAAAGCCCACATGGGGACAGCTTGGGAAACCCTATAAAAGCCACCTTCAACAAAGGGAGGGCGCCTGTGCTGCCTGAGCCCTTGTGCTGCTTTCGTGCCCATCAGCCAAGCACATGTGATGCCTGAGCACACTGACACCTGCATCTCCCCTCTTGAGATGTGGACTTTCATGCTTTCATATCTGATGCTGGGGGTTGGTGGGGGGGTGGGGGGGCTCGCTCTCTCCACCCTTGGAGAAGCCCGTGTTCTCCCTTGAGTGTGTTACTTTCTTGCTTCCCTTCCTCACGTTCAAAAAAACCTCTATATAAAACCTCTTTTACTTCACTGCTTACCTACTGAAATTCTTTTCTGTGAGGCGAGACAAGAACCCTGCAGCCCTGGATAAGGCCTGGGACTGACCTTTCTGTCCTGCAAAGAGCAAATCCTCATCCCAGCCTGAGTCTGTGGCTCCTGAGAAATCAGGTGTCAGAGATCAACTCCTGTGCCAAGGAGACCAAGCGGACATCAGGTGTGGCCTGAGGGCCACCCCGGGGGCTGGCAAGACTGGCTGGTGCTGAGCAGGGCTCTCATACACTTCATTAGTCTTAGTTTTCCCAGCTGGGGCTCCAGGTAGCTGAGGCGGATTGGGAGAAAGTGACCATCTCTCTCCTCCCCGTGACACATAAGGCACCCCTGGGGCCCACCAACATCAATTGCGGCCCCCTCTCCATCCCTATGGTCGCGCAAGCACTGCAGGAGTGATCCCTCAACACAAAGCCGGGAGTAAGACCTGAACACAGCTGGGGAAAGCCCAAAACCCAAAAGAAAACAAAGCAAAATTTAAACTTTTAGAAACAAAGACCTTTTGGTTGTAGGAATGTGGTGTGTGGCCCAGCAGCTGAGAGCATGCTCACACGTTGCAGCAGCTGGATTTGATTCCAAGCACACTCAGTCGTCTTTTGCAAGAAAAAAAAAAAAAAAGCCTTACTGAAGATTGAAACTCCTTACAAAACGGAAGCTTCATTAGCCAAGAAATGTGTTGGTTTATAAATTTGCTGGCAAAGAGGCCAGGGTATGGATTGGCAGCTAAGGCATTTGCCTCGCACGCGTTTGCCCCCTTGACAAAACTTCTGGGTGTCTGGTAGTCTAGAAGTCCTGAACCGGGCTTGTGGCGCCTCTGCACAAACGGGCGGGTGCAATTTCCGAGTGGCCGCCAGATGGCGGTGCAGGAGGGAGGCCGGCCCTTGCCCCTCTTGACAGAGACGCGCCAGCGATAGCGGAAGCGGAAGCCGGCGCGCTACGGTGGCCGGGAGCCGTCGCGGTGTTCGCGGCGCGCGGGTGTCGCTGGGGGTCCCGGAGTAGCCCGGAGGGGCTCTGTGCCCGGCACCATGGTGAAGGAGCAGTTCCGGGAGACGGATGTGGCCAAGAAAATGTGAGTCGGAGCAGGCCGCGCGGAGGGCGGGGGCGCGGGGCCGGGGGTCAGGGCGAGGGTCAGCCGGGCTGCGGCCTCGCAGGGCCCTCGGGAGGGAGCCCCCCGTCCTGCCTCCGGCCCGGCCGGTGGCGGTGGACAAGAGCAGGCTGGGACCGGCGGCTTTCCTCGAGTCTCTAAAGCTGAACGTCGGGGCAGTTGCAGGGCGGCGGGCAGGGCGCCCACCTGGCACGTGCCTGACCCCGCAGGTAGCGCTGGCCGTCCATGAGGTGCCTGCCCCCCCAGGAGGGATCCCAGCACCTCTGGGCGTGGCCCCAGATGCACAGTGGCAAACACGAGTCGGTGGGAGAGCTGCGCTGAGTTGGAGGCAGCGAGACCCTCGGCTGTGCTGCAGAGCTGCAGGCGGGCTAAGTCACTGGGAAATTGATTCCTGAGATCTGGCGTCGTAGGGATGAGTCTGGGAAGCAGGAGACTTAAAGCTCAAAGCTGGGTGGAAGGATCTCACCTGAGTGACTCCATCCTGCCCGGCCATGCCCCCCCTCCGCAGTGCGGGTGTGGGTGAGCCCCAGCCCCAGTCATTTGTTCTAGTGGGCACTGGTCCCCGGTCACCTCTGCTTCTGAGCCGCCAGCGCTTCCCCTGCCCCCTCCCTGGCTCTGCCTGGCAGCTTCCTCTGCTCTCGTGCTCTGGGTCACAGGCACCTTGGGAGTGCCAGGCTCCTGCTGGCCAAACGCCTCTGTCCCTGCCCCATTGATTCTCAGCTTCAAACGCTCTCCTGTGCGCATCAGATGGTGCAGAGTTGACTTTCCATGTCATCTTCACAGATGCTTTTCTGGCCACAGGGCAGGAGGCCCAGCTTCCTGGCCCTTCCCTTCTCTGGATTTGGTCCGAGATTCTGCCTCTGCTTCCCTGCCCTAACTCTGGGCCAGGCACTGGCAGGACCTCGTCTGTTTCCTCACCTCTCCTCAGTCCCTTCGGATGGCATGTGGTTCCCTCCCCCTCCCCAATTCAAATCAGAAAGAAAAATAAATGAGCATGTTTGGCGAGAAAAGGTTCTGTTCTGAGACTCAGTGTAAGCTGGGATTGTGGCCCAGCAGGCCCACCCCAGCTCGGGGCCAGAAATGCAGCAGGGAGGATGCTTGCGTAGCACAGACACCCAGGTTCCATCCCTGTCACCCTACCACACCCTACCGGGAAGGATCCCCAAACACCCCAAAATAAAGTGAAGTAGATGTGCCCCGTGTGCGGTGCATGTGAATATCCAAGTGTGGCTCCCAAATGGTGCCCAGGGTCTCCAGCTGGGCAGAAAGGGTAGCCATCAGTAGGTGTGGACAGGTTGTCCAGCCCTGAGCGTGCCCTGAATAGAGCCAGGCAGTGAGCAGGAGAGGGGGACCCGGAGCCAGCTGTGCCAGTGCCTCAGGGCTGGGGAAGAGAGAGGATTATAAAGAAAGCACTCCTTTTGTAAAGCTTCTTAAAAGACACCTTTTATTTACTTATTTTGGGTTTTGAGTCACACCCAGCTGTGCTCATGCCTTTCTCCTGGCTCAGTGCTCAGGGATCACTCTTGGCAGGGCCCAGGGAACGGGGGTGGGGGGGGGCCGGGATTGAGCCTGGGTCTGCTGTACACAAGGCAGGTGCCCTGTCCACTGTCCTGCTCAACTTTCCAGCATTCCAACCCCACACCCTCCATCTCGGGTCGTGTCCCCTCAATCCCCCACCCTGAGAAGCTCAATCCTGTAGACCAGCTTGCAGCTCCCATAACGTTCAGCCGTCTGTTGTGCCCTACCTTTCTTCACGTCCCCACTGATGGGAGAGGCCAAGGACCAGCCAGCTGGGGACGACTCAGTATTTGGTCCCAGCAAGAGGCAAGAGATACCAAGTATTTCCAGATAAGGGGGTGTCTCAGGGCCCTGTCAGGGGTACAGGGACGTCACCTAAGCAACTTCTTCCAGGCTATAGCCGCAGGCGGGCAGCATTCATCACAGGAGTGGAAACGGGGTCTCGGCTGGCAGGGGTGCAGCTGGAGGGAGAGCAGGAGTGGGGCTGGGCCCATGTTCATAGCTAGTTCCAGTGTCCGCATCCCTGACGGCTGCCCTCTGTCCTCTCTGCAGAAGCCACATCTGCTTTGGGATGAAGTCGCCCGAGGAGATGCGGCAGCAGGCCCACATCCAGGTCGTGAGCAAGAACCTATACAGCCAGGACAACCACCACGCGCCCCTGCTCTACGGCGTCCTGGACCACAGGATGGTGAGAGCGTGCCCACACGTACTTTCACTTCCTGTAAAAGTTGCAACGTGGGGAACTGGAATCATGGTTTCGCAGGGAGGGTGTTTGCCTGGCACATGGCCAACAGGGTTCAATCCCCGGCATCCCAATACGATCCACCAAGAGTAACCCTGAACACAGCCAGGAGTAAGCCCTGAGCATCACTGGGTGGGACCCAGAAAGATGTAGCTGCTCGAAGGGGCGGGCATCCCCCCTCCCTCCACATTTCCAGCAGCACGCATCCTGGCCAGCAAGGCACACACCGCGATTCTTCCATCCGTCACTGTTCCCACTCCTGTTCCCTGCACCCAGGGCCCAGCCCCCTCCTCCAGAGTGCTTTGCTGTCCCTTGAGTCCTGTGTATGTTTGTGGCACCAGGGTACCAGTGAGAAGGACCAGCCTTGTGAAACGTGTGGCAAGAACCTGGCCGACTGCCTGGGCCACTACGGCTATATTGACCTGGAGCTCCCGTGTTTCCACGTGGGCTACTTCAGGGCGGTCATCGGGGTCTTACAGGTGAGTGCCTTTTTCTGTGACAGAGCCTTGGGGTCAGCAGGAGGGTCCCAGAGCAGTAGGGAAGGGCAGTGTAAAGGTGCTTTCTGGATCCGGGTTTGGCCTAATATCACAGGTGGCCCCGAATGCTGCTCATGCGTGATCCGTGAGCGCAGCTGGGCATGGCCCCGAAGCAGCAACACCAGGAAGATGAAATAGTTCAGCACAAGGGAGCCGAGAGATAGCTCTTGCGTTACACACGGCCTTCCTGCGTTTGACCCCCCTCACCCCATATGTTCTCCTGAGCCCCTCCAGGACCGAGTGCATTGCTGAGTGCAGAGCACGAGAGAGCCCTGAGCACTGCCAGGGATGAACCAAAAAACAAGGGCTAATAATTAGCACAAAGGAAGAGGTCTCATGGACAGAAGTGCTCCCCACAGTGCTGTCTGCGGCTCTGCTGTGCCCAGGGGTGGAGAGGAGGGGGTCCCTCCAGCAGTGTACATTTCCCACAGCCAGTGTCTTCACCTTCCCTCCTGCCCCTTCCTGCCCCTTCCTGCCCCCGATTTCCCCTCCCGCAGCCTCTCTTCCGCCTCTTTCTTTCCCCCCAGCCCCCCCTGCCTTGGGTATTATGGTTTGCAGTACAGATACTGAAAGGTTATCATGCATCCTTTATCATATACCCCTTACCTGCTTTCAACACTCAGTTCTTGTCCAGGGTGATCATTTCCAGCTGTTATTGGAACACTGTATCACTGAATCCCAATCATAGTGACTTCATAACCGTGTATCTCTCTGTGATTCAGTTTTAATTA
The DNA here is from genome assembly GCF_027595985.1 of Sorex araneus. Taxonomy (NCBI): domain Eukaryota; kingdom Metazoa; phylum Chordata; class Mammalia; order Eulipotyphla; family Soricidae; genus Sorex; species Sorex araneus. The sequence continues at coordinate 113,462,626 of NC_073304.1, forward strand.
ATTTTCTTTTTTCAAAAGAGAAAAAAAATTAAAGGGGTGGGAGGAAAGCTATGTGAATTGAGGCCAGAGTGATAGTACAGTAGGTAGGGTGCTTCCCTGGCAGAGGGCTAACCGACTTCAATCCCTGGCATCCCATATGGTCCCTGAGTACTGCCAGGAGTGATCCCCGAGTGCGGAGCCATGAGTCAGCCCTGAGTTTCGCCAGGTTTGGCCCAAGAACTAAAATAATAATTACGTAAAAGGAAATTTTAACATAGTGTGAGAAAATGGACCCAGTGTCCACATAACCGTTTTGTTTGTCACAGATGATATGTAAGACTTGCTGCCACATCATGCTGTCGCAGGAGGAGAGGAAGCAGTTCCTGGATCACCTGAAGCGGCCCGGCCTCACCTACCTCCAGAAACGGGGGCTGAAGAAGAAAATCTCCGACAAGTGCCGGAAGAAAACCATCTGCCACCACTGCGGCGCCTTCAACGGTGAGCAGAGAGCACTCGGGAACCTCCTGCCAGTGCTACTCCCGGGCTCCGCGCTGGGCTGGCCCGCTCGGCTCAGTGCCCCGGCCAGTGTGGGCCCTGGAGGGGCTCCTCACTCCTGCAGTTTCTGTGATCGCCCTGACCAGACACCGGCCTAGCCAAGACCTGCCGTGCCCAGCCCCAATGCAGACATGACTCTTGCAGGTACTGTGAAAAAATGTGGATTGCTGAAGATAATTCACGAGAAATACAAGAGCAACAAAAAAGTGGTGGACCCTATTGTTTCCAGTTTCCTACAGTCCTTTGAAACAGCCATCGAGCATAACAAAGAGGTCGAGCCTCTGCTCGGGAGGGCACAGGTGAGCCCCAGGGAGGGCGGGTGGATACGTACATGCGTGCTGGCACCAGTGAGCCAGAAAGGGCCCTTCTGCCCTCTGCCGCCTCCCTTTGAACACACACACACACACACACCCCTCCCCCCACCTTCTCCCTCTGCCACACACCACTGGCTGCTCATGGGGTCTGGTTTCCAGGAATCTTTGTGTGACATGTGAGCACTGGTGCACGCACATGCACTTGTCTAACGTTAGGTATCACGTGAACTTGGCCTCGAAGTTAAGCGTTGTGTACCAGGCTTATCATGAGACGTAGCACATGCCACCTGAGGCCCTTCCCCTCACGTGGGTCAAGGCAGAGGCTGCCGCTGGCTCCTGGTACGTTACTGTCATAGACCTGTGACAGACTCTTTTGTAGTGACTTGTTTCATGTTATCCCACGCCTAATGGAAACAGTTTGCCTGGGACCATCTCCAGCCAAGCTTCTTAAACCAGGGCCTTGGGGCCTCTACAAAAAAACTGGCAGCAGGTAAAGGAGCCCCAGCCCACCCGGGAGACGGCACGATGGGTGCATGGACAGTGAGGTAGACTTCTGCTTCCTGTCCTTCTCTCCTTCCTTGGCCTGTTTGTCCCTTTGGAGCCAGTGTTCAGCCCATCTTTGATCCCATCTGTCCCTGCGCACATCATCCTGTGTTCCACTTGTGAGTCAGTGGAAACTCCCGGGGTTTGTCCTTGTTCCTATGACCCTGCAGCTCCATCCAGGGGCGGCGTCACCTGAGCCCTCACTCCTGATGGCTGCACATGCTCCAATACGGACCCCCCTGGCTTTGCGCCCAGGCTCTGTCCTCGGACTCGGTGGCATGGGCCTGAGTGCGGCTCCCCGCACGCCAGGGCCGAGGCTCCGTCACTCCTTACCTGAGTGAAGCATCAGGTGTGAACCCTTACCTGCCCCCCATCTGTCCTCTCTCCGCAGGAAAACCTGAACCCCTTAGTCGTGCTGAATTTATTCAAGCGCATCCCGGCCGAGGACGTCCCTCTGCTGCTCATGAACCCCGACGCGGGGAAGCCGTCCGACCTGATCCTCACCCGGCTCCTCGTGCCCCCTCTGTGCATCCGACCCTCTGTCGTGAGTGACCTGAAGTCAGGCACCAACGAAGACGACCTGACAATGAAGCTCACGGAGATCATCTTCCTCAACGACGTCATCAAGAAGGTCAGTGGTACCCTGAGCCTTCCCGGGTGCCGGACCGTGGGGGCCGGCCAAGCCTGCTGACCGGGGCTTTCTCCACTCTGCCCGCCAGCACCGGATTTCGGGGGCAAAGACGCAGATGATCATGGAAGACTGGGACTTCCTGCAGCTGCAGTGCGCACTCTACATCAACAGCGAGCTCTCTGGCATCCCCCTCAACATGGCACCCAAGAAGTGGACCCGGGGCTTCGTGCAGCGCCTGAAGGGGAAGCAGGGTGCGTGCCGCAGCCCTTTTTATGGGGTTATTCCCAACACACTGCTGGCTTCACACTAACCTCTGGCTCACAAACACCACACATGCTGCATGACCTGTGACGTTGGGGGAGGTGTGGGGGCCACAGCTGGTGGCGCTTAGGGGCTCCTCCTTCCCTGCTCTGTTTAAGGCTGTCCCTTGGTTGTGCTCGAGGGACTGCGGTCCAGGGAGGGGACCTCACTTCGGCTCCTCCTTGAGCTCTCGCCGCCCCCATCCATAACATTTTCCTTTAATTAGGGCGATTTCGAGGCAACCTGTCGGGCAAGAGAGTGGACTTTTCTGGCAGAACCGTCATCTCCCCTGACCCCAACCTGCGGATTGATGAGGTGGCAGTGCCTGTTCATGTGGCCAAAATTCTGACTTTTCCTGAGAAGGTAAGTGCCCGTTGGTCCGGTTCTTGTTTGGGATCCACAGTTCTGAGTTTGGACCTGTGGTTCTCTGGGATCCGGTCTTGCACATTGTGCTTTAAGCTTTCGTGCGGTAGTGGAGAGGCCAAGCGACCCAGTCTCCCGCCCAGGGCTGGTCTGCGGCGTGTGCCCCTGCCCCTCAGACAGCCGACCTGCGGGGACTCATGCTCACATGGGCATTCAGTGCCCTTAAGCAGCTTCCCCCGAGTCGTAGCATCCCGCATGTCTCTGGGTCCACACCTGAGGTTTCACCGTGAGCAGTGCCACCCCAGTTCCTTTTCTTGGGTTGCATTTTTCAAGACTTTATAATTCTTCAGTCAAGACTCGGAGGTACTTGGATTTGGGGTGGGGAAGGCGGTGCGCAAGGGTGCCGGGGATAAAGCCGAGGGCCTGAGCTGGGGCCCCCAAACATGAAAATGTTAGAGCTATTGATGCCTGCCTAGAAAGGCTGTCCCCCATTACGCTCTTATAAACTGATGCTCGCAAGGACTTCTTCGGGTTATTTTATTTTGGCAGTGTAAGTGCAGGTAACAGAACAAGGGGACACTCCTCAGTCTTGTCTTTGCCCTTCAGAATAGCCACCTCATAGAGGCGTGGCCTGAGCTTCTGTCAGACGCCCTGTATTGACCAGTCTCCTGAGGTCGTTGCTTAGACTGTTGTCCAGGACATAGATGGGCACTCCTCAGTTCTGCTTCTCTGGCCTTTAAAGTTCGAATCAGTAGTTTTCTGATGGAATAATCAAGGGCAGGAAGCAGCTGACGCAAGTCAGCCAGCCCCTAGGTGACCGGGCCAGCCAGCACCTGAGTGACTAGGTCTTTGTGCCGCCCAAGGTGTCGTTGCTGCCCCGAGGGGGCGTGCTCTGTCCTGGGACCTCATGGCGTCCCTGTTCCCTCATGTGGCCCTGCAGGTCAACAAAGCAAACATCCACTTCCTGAGGAAACTGGTCCGCAACGGCCCCGAAGTCCACCCTGGAGCCAATTTCATCCAGCAGAGACACACGCAGATGAAAAGGTGAGTTTCCACTCAAGTCGCTGCTGTCACCCTCTCAGACCCAGTTCTTGGTCACCCTTGCTGGGCCCTGGGGAACAGGCCCAAACACAGCTTCTGCTGCGCTCGTGCCTGTGGGGGATGCCAGCAGCTGGGGGACACCGGGCCCAGAGATCCGTCCCTGGGGATTCGTGTTCTCGGGCTTAGGTGGACAGACACATTCGGAGGAGGAAAGGGGGTCATTTGCAGAGTCCGCTGGGCTCGGGGCTGTTTCACTGCCCTTGTTTCTCAGACTCTGGTTTCAGCGTCTCCGCCCACAGGACCAATCCTCTGGCCCTCTCATGCCCTACAGAGAAGTTGATTTGTTAAGTTTCTGTCATTCGTTCTGTGTTGAACACACATTATGCATATGTTAGTGTGAAGGTATCTCATTTAGAATCTTCAATATGAAGATATCTCATTTAGAGTCACTTTCTCACAGTTGAATGGGGGGCACCATGGAGTCAGTATGTGTCACCCCTGTTTCTTGAGGGAGACCACGTTGGGTCTCTCACAGGCCTGGTGTGGGTTGGGCCTGTGCCCAGCAGACACCTAAGCTCTCAGCACACGTTATGTGGAGAATATGTGTGACTGTGTGGGTAGAGCCTGTGGTTGTGTGTGAGTGTGTATGAGAATGTATATGTGAATGTGGGTGTGTGGAGTGTGTATGTGTGTGTGTGCACGTACAACTGTGTGGCATGCAAATGTATGTATATTAGCCTGTTTCAGTGTGTGAAACCCTGTGTGCGAGTTTGTGTGTGAGTGTGCGTGAGCTATGGGGCACACACCCAGGGCCACACAGGTCCATGACCTGCTCCTGACCACCACTGTGCTGCGTCCCTGGCCTCAGTTGGAGTGCTGAGACCCGTACAGGGCGAGTGAGGGGCTTGGGCAGGAACTGTTCTCACTGGCGGCCTTTGTGCTCCGTGCAGGTTTCTGAAGTATGGGAATAGGGAAAAGATGGCTCAGGAGCTCAAGTTTGGAGACATCGTGGAGAGGCACCTCATCGATGGGGACGTGGTGCTGTTCAATCGTCAGCCGTCGCTGCACAAACTGAGCATCATGGCGCACCTGGTGAGGACAGCTCTCGCCTTCACCGTCTGTGGGAGGGGCCGGGTGTGTGTGATGGGAGGCTGGGAAATGTTCGCTTGGTTAGAGTGAGACTTCCTCAGACTGCGTTTCCCTTCTGTGTTCGCGGGGTGCATGGCGTGGAACTCAGCAGTGGGACTGCAGGCACTTCGAAGGTGTTTGTTTTTCAGTTGAACCACTGCGAATGGCAAAGTTATACAGATATTTACGACTGAGTTCCAACACCAGTCCCTCACCAGTGCCCACTTCCCTCCACCAGTGTCCCCAGTTTCCCTCCCGCCCCTAAGCCTGCCTCTGTGGCAGGCACTTTTTTCTTTGTTTCCTTTGCTCGCTTTTCTAGGCACTGGCTTACAGCACTGTGCAGAGGAGGCCCTCTCGCACGTCACTTTCCTCCTTCCAGGACTCATCCCTGTCCAGAGTGGCCACTGCTGTCGTTGTCACAGTGGGAGCTTCCCTGACCCCCGCCTCCGCCCGCTGTGGCAGCCCCCTACTGAAGACCAGTCTCATCCCCTTTGTTACTATTGCCTTTGAGCATCTGTTGTTCCCCGACTATTTGTGTCCCGCATGAGAGTTCATTCTGTGTCTGTCCCTCTCTGACTCAGATCACTCACCCTGGACTCCAGATCCATCCATGTAGCAGCAAATTGCATTTTGTTACGGTCGAGTCCTATTCCATTGTGCAGATGTACCATAGTTTTTTATCCAGTCATCTGTTTTTGGACACTTGGATTGTTCCAGATTTTGGCTACTGTGGGCAGTGCTGCAGTGAGCATAGGAGTGCAGATGCCTCTTCTGCGTTGTGCTTTTGGGTCTTTGGGCTGTAGTCCCAGGAGCAGAATTGCTGGGCCATACGAAAGCTTAATTCTTGTTTTTTGAAGAATGTCATACTGTCTTCCGAAAAGACTGGACCAGCCGACAGTCCCACCAGCAGTGGGTGAGGGTCCCTTTTCCCCCTTGTCCATGCCAGCATGGTAGTGGTGGTTTTATCACGTTTTAGTCCATCTCGGCCGTTAGTTCTTTTTCTGTCCCACTGACAGACTTGACTTGACCAGAGGAGACTCTAACAGATTCCTTTGCCGGTACTTGCCCCACAGTTTAAGTATAAAATCGTTCCATTGGTTTGCTTTAATAGAGCCACTTGGGTTAGTTCACAGGTGATCTCACTGCCAGAACAGAATAGAATCTGTCTCCGTAACCTAAGGGCTCTGTAGCCAGGAATCCACATTTAGATGTCTTCTCACTAAAAAGCTTTCTTTTTTCCTTTTTTTTTTCTTTTTCTTTTTGTTTTTGGGCCATGTCCAGCCATGTCAGGGCTTACTCCTGACTGCACTCAGAAATCACTCTTGAGGGGACTCGGGGGACCATAGGGTTCCAGGGACTGAGCCCGGGTTGACTGTATGCAAGGCCCTGCTCGCTGTCCTGTCACTCCAGCCTGACCCTAAGCACCTTGTGAGTGACTCTCAGTGCTTCTGTTCCCACAGGCCAGAGTCAAGCCCCACCGGACCTTCAGATTTAACGAGTGCGTCTGCACCCCCTATAATGCAGACTTCGATGGCGACGAGATGAACCTTCACCTTCCCCAGACAGAAGAAGCCAAAGCAGAGGCCCTTGTCCTGATGGGGGTACGCTGGGGAGGGGCTGATGGGGGGATAGAGACCGTGCACAGCGGTGTGCAGGGGACTCCCACACGGCTCTGCTCTGGGGGCACTCTGGCCAGCATTCATGCAGGGGCCTTGCAGTGTTGGCGAGGAACCAGGCTCAGTCACGTGCACGGTCCTGGCAGCCCCTCTGAGAGCAAGGAGACCCAGAAGGTCGTTCAAAAGAGCCAGGTGTCGGCTGCTGGAGGTGGTGGGAAGGCAGGTGTGGACAGGTCATTCCTCAGCGGCTGACTGTCCTCGGAGCTGCTGCCTCACCTCAACACACTGGAGCATGTCCCTCTGCTCTGCCCTCGGGCTCGCTATAGCCCCACGGTGGCTCAGACGGTGAGGCCTAGTCCCGGTGCCCGTGAGACCTGAGTTTGACCCTGGCGTTGTGTGGCCCACTGGGCGGCAGTCACAGTCGCCTTGGCTGTGTCCCATGCCGGGTGTGAGCCCTCAGAGGCAGTCAAACCCAGATAGATCACTCACTAAACTGTTGTTTTGTGAAGCCCCTGACTCAGTCTGTTTCATAAGTTGGTTCCAAAACGCTGCCCACAGCTGATGGTTTGGGACAGGGAAGGCCCAACTTGGCTGGCATCTGGACTGGTTCATGCCTGGCCAGACCCCAGCTGTGGGAGCCCTAACCCCAATGACCCCAGACAGGTGAGGGCTTAGAATCCCCGTCTGTATTCCTTCCCAGTGTGCCTCTTTGAAGCAGGCCCTGAGAGGGTGTAGTCAGGGGTGCTCCTTCCCCAGAGAGCAGCGCCTGGAACTGGGTTCGAGAGCTGGCTGGCAGTCTGCCCTCCCTCTGGGTCACGACCTGTTTCGGGACCACACCTGGCGGTGCTCAGGGCTTACTTCTGGCATTGCTTGGAGGACCGACCATAAGAGGTGCCAGGAATTGAACTTGGGGCGGCTGCACACAAGGCAAATGCCCTTTCTGCGCTACTGTCCTCCGTCCCCAACACTTACTTGTAAAGACATTTCATTTGGCGAGACTTTGTGTTAGAGGTACAGGTTGCCACGTCTGCCCACCACCAAAGTGCCAGTGTCCTAGGAGAGTCCACTGGACCCTCCACCCTTTGAGTCACCCATCAGCCCAGCTTTGTAGCTAGAATCTAAGGTTTTTTCCCAGAGAAATCGTCCCTTTGTTTCTGTGTGTCCTGTATAAGAGATCCCCTGCCATCTCCCTCCTTCCGACACTTTGCTGATAGCGTGACCTCTCCCCCAGCTGTACGCACATTGCAGCAGAAGACTCGTGTCTCTGAAGCATCCACTGCGCCCACACAGCACAGCTTTTTCATCGCCTCACCCCCATTGGGCCTGGGCTTGACTTTAGACCTCAGCCGCAGTAGGGAGCATTGGGATGGGATGAGCTCACATTGAACCTCTGGGTGAGATTGTCGGCCCAGAAGGCACATGCATTTTGAGTCTGCTAAGAAGTTTACAGACTCTCTGCCAGGGCCAGAGTGATAGTACAGCGGGGGAAAGGCATTTGCCTTGCACGCAGCCAACCTAGGTTTGATCCCCAGCATCCCATATTGTTCCCCGAGCACCGCCAGGAATAATTCCTGAGCTCAGAGTCAGGAGTAACCCCTGAGCACCAGCAGGTGTGACCCAAAAACAAAACCGAAAAACAGACTCTGCCGAAGCGGCTGGGCCCATTCACGTTCCAGCCAGCCTTCTTTAGGGGTTCTGTGCGCCCTGTCCTGGTGCTTGTTCCTGGCCTTTGTGCAAAGACACCGTCACTAGCGAGAGGCACCCCGGGCACTACTACTTTTGCGCATCTGATGACCAGCGCTAAGGAGCACTTCTTCACGTGCCGTTGCCAGTGAGGCGTGTTCTGTGCATGAGTATCTGTTCACTCCTCTCCGACGGGGCTGTCTGCTGTGGTGTTTGGAGAGCAGCCCTTCGTGAGGTGTATGCTGTGTAGTGCTCTCCCACCCGGCCGCTTGCCTGTGTGTCCCAGAGTCAGCTTCCTTTGCCCTATGGAAGCCTTTGCGTCCCAGGCAGTCCTGTTTGTTTATTTTCGCTTTTTTGCTCCCCTTTGCCACTGGAGTTGGCTCCTGACAACTTCCCTGAGGCCAGTATTTCCATTAGCAAGTGCTTCTGTCGAGAGTAGAGCTTCTGTTAGCAAGTAGAGCGTCTGTTGGCAAACAGTGCTCCCACTGGCAAGTAGTGTCTCTGTCGAGAGTAGAGTCTCTCTCGAGAGTAGTGTCTCTGTCAGCGGGTAGTGCCTCTGTCAGCGGGTAGTGTCTCTGCCGAGAGTAGTGTCTCTGTCAGCGGGTAGTGTCTCTGTCAGCGGGTAGTGTCTGCCTAGAGTAGTGTCTCTGTCGAGAGTAGTGCCTCTGTCAGCGGGTAGTGTCTCTGCCTAGAGTAGTGTCTCTGTCAGCCGGTAGTGCCTCTGTCAGCGGGTAGTGTCTGCCTAGAGTAGTGTCTCTGTCGAGAGTAGTGTCTCTGTCAGTGGGTAGTGTCTCTGCCGAGAGTAGTGCCTCTGTCAGCGGGTAGTGTCTGCCGAGAGTAGTGTCTGCCGAGAGTAGTGCCTCTGTGGCGGGTAGTGCCTCTGTCGGCAGGTGGTGTCTCTCCTGTTCCCTTTCTTATGCCTGGCAGTTTTGCTTGCACACCTTTGGCAGCTGTGCAGCCCGGCGGCCCGGCCCTCGCACTCACAGCCGCGTTCTCCCCGCATTTGCATTCCTTCTGTTGTGGGGCCGGCTCTCAGCTGAGAGTGGTGGTGCTCCCCACACGTTGTCAGGTTTCACTTCCTACCGCCAGCATCGGGTTCCCAGTGCCACCTGCCCACGCCCTGGCAGCAGGTAGCAGGGAATCTCTGTGGCTCTAGTTACACTCAGCGCCCCGGAACACCAGGATTCGAATCACAGCCACGTGCTTTCAGAGCAGGTGCTCCAAGCCCCGGGTGGTTCCTGCAGCCCCAGCATCCAGTCTTTATCTTGAGTTGTTGTAGTGTGGAGGCCACACCCAGCAGCACTCAGGGACCACTCCTGGCTCTGGGGCCCAGGAGCCATATGGGTGCTGGGTCACCTGTGTACAGGGCAAGTGCCTTAAGCCCCCAGAGCAGCACTTTGGCCCCCGCCGTTCCAGTCCTCATGGTGTGAACTGGTAGTTCTGTTTTGTGCTTTGGCCTGTCCGGTTTTCCCAGACCCCCTCTGTTAAAGAGCTGTGCCCTTTTCCTAGTTTCTGCTCTTGGCACCATTACAAAGTTCCTCTCTTGGCTTAGCTCTGGGCTCTCGGTTCTGTTCCGTTGCTCCATGTACTTCCAGTCCAGTACCAGTGGCTATTTCAATGGCTGTGGCTTTGCGTGTATTAAAGGCAAGTGGTAAGTTGTGTCGATGACATGATTCAGGGAGAAGTAAAGGCTATTTGTGAAACCGCTAATAGCAGAGCGAAATACTCTTCGACAGCAGTCCTTTCTGCCGGCATTCTCACAGGTAGGAGATTGGAGTTGTGTTTTGTTTTGATACTGCTCTGTTTTTACCTTCTTTTCCTGTGGCAAACATACATTATCTCATAATAGGAAGTGGAGTTCAGAGTACAGCTGACCCAGATTCAATCCTGGGGACCATAGGAGGTTTCCCCAAGGCTCCACCAACAGCGACTGCTAACACAGAGGCCGGGGGAAGCCCTGCTCAAGCCCAGCGTGGCTCCCAAATGCCAGTTCCAGTAGTAGAACATCCCATGTACAGTCTGTGCATGCAAGCAGCGGCTAGGGTCAGAATTTGCATTGAGGCACCCTAGTACAAACATCATCACAGTATATATTAGGGTTAAAAATAGCACAGTTGGAGCCAGAGGTAGGGTGCTGCCAGCCTTGTGCACAACTGACTCGGGTTCAATCCCCAGCATCCCATATGGATCCCCAAGCCCACTAGGAATGATTCCTGAGTGTAGAGCCAGGAGTAATCACTGAGCATCACCAGGTGTAGCCAAAAATAATTAATGTGTTTGTCCTTCAGACAAAAGCAAACCTTGTCACCCCAAGGAATGGAGAGCCGCTGATCGCTGCGATTCAGGATTTCCTGACAGGTGGGTGTGTGGAGTGTGGGGAGTTATGTGACGACTGAAGCACTGTTTAATTACCTGTTTCATTCTGCTTGTGTGCTCACTTTGATTGTCAGCCCACGTCAGTTCTTTATATTGACTGTTATTCATCGAATCAGCAAGCATTGTTGATTCCCACTGTGAGCGAGTAAATCTTTCCAAGCACTGGGAGCAGGCAGTGAAGACAACAGAGTTCCTTTCCTTGCGGAGCTTTGAGGCCAGTTGAAAGGGCCGATAGGCAGCCAGATATTTCTTTGGCTATTTGTATTTTTTTGTTTGTTTGAAGGCCGTTCCCAGCTATTCTCTGGGCTTACTCCTGGCTCTACACTAAGGAATCACTCCTGGCGGTATTTGAGGGTCCTTTCGGGTTGCTGGGGATCAAACCTGGGCCGGAAGCACTCAAGGCAAACACCCTCCCTGCTGCTGTACTATGACTCAGGCCCCTACATTTTTTATTGTGATTGTAGTATTGATTCATCTCCCAGCAGTACTTTGGCTCTGTGTGATTCTTGGGGACCACTCCTGGTGCTCACCTAGGGGCAACCATGTGGTTCCAGGGATGGGCCCCAGGCCTCCCCATCTGGACCTTGTCCTCCAGCCCCTCTGGCCTGGCACTGTCTGTTCTTGCTGTTTCAATAGCTGTCCAAATTCATCTTAAAGTGGGATTTGATTTCACAGTGTCACAACATCATTCCCTTTTTTTTTCCTTTTTTTGATTTCTTTTTCCTTAATACTCTTAGGTGCCTATCTCCTCACTCTGAAGGACACTTTCTTTGACCGAGCCAAGGCTTGTCAAATCATTGCTTCAATATTGGTTGGCAAGGATGAGAAAATCAAAGTCCGCCTCCCACCTCCAACGATACTAAAGGTGCATGCAGGGCCCGCGTGGACCCAGGCAGGGGTGTGCAGGGGGCCTCCCGCCGTGTGGGCACCGACTGCAAGAGGCCTGTGCTGGCCCTTGCATGGAGGGTGTTTGAGCCCGGCCTAACCGGCTCACACTCCGGCTCCCTTCCTCCTCCAGCCTGTCACCCTGTGGACGGGAAAGCAGATCTTCAGTGTCATCCTCAGACCCAGTGATGACAACCCGGTGAGGGCCAACCTCCGGACCAAGGGCAAGCAGTACAGCGGCAAAGGAGAGGACCTCTGCGTCAATGACTCTTGTGAGTGGGGCCGCCTAGTCTTCCCTGATCTCAGCTTTACTCCTGCACCAAGCAAGGCTGGAGAAAAGATGACTCATTTCTCTCAAAGGCAGAGATCATGGAGCTGCAGGACGAAGGGGTTAAATATCTTTCAAACATATTTTGTCTGGGGCTGGAGAGATAGTACAGGAGGGTACAGTCTGCACTGTGCAGAGACAGTACAGACAGCCAACCCGGGTTCCACCCCCCACATCCCGTATGGTTCCTTGAGCACCACCAGGAGTGATCTCTGAATCTAGGCATAAATTCTGAGCCCGGTGTGGTCCAAAAACAATACAGACACAGAAAATGTGCTTCATCTTAAGTGACTTTTGTCAGTTACTAAAATTGCTTTTATTCTGCCTTTTTTGTTTGGTTTTCTGTTTTGTTTCAGGGTCACACCTGGTGGTGCTCAGGGGTCACTCCTGATGAGTTCAGGGTGCTGTTTGGGATGCCGGAAATCAAGCCCAGGTTGGCTGATACGAGGCCAGGACCGTCCCTGCTGTCCTGGCTCTGGCCCCAGAGTTTCTCTTTCTGCTGCTGTTCAGGCTCTTCCTGGGACTAGCAAATAGCGTGACAGATTATACATCCTCATCACTGCCCACAGGTGACAGCACTCTTGCCACCCACAGCTGAGAATGAGCCCTCCATGCCCCAGGGTCACTTTCTCCCTCAAAACATTTGAAGAGTTTTTTGTTTGTTTTGCTCTACTTTAGCTTCCTATCTAAGCGCTTAATTTTTCAGCTGCCTCGAGTTCCTTTTGGATTGAGGCACCATGAGGAGCAGTTGTTTGTTTAGACTCGTCATTGCTGTTGCTCTTGCAGACGTGACCATCCAGAACAGCGAGCTGATGAGCGGCAGCATGGACAAGGGGACTCTGGGTTCTGGCTCCAAGAACAATATCTTCTACATCTTGCTTCGAGACTGGGGCCAGAACGAAGCTGCAGACGCCATGTCCCGGCTGGCCCGGCTGGCACCCGTGTACCTCTGTGAGTGTCAGGGCCCCGGGCTTTTAGGCATTTTTCCCCTCCACCCCACCCACACCCTCCTTGAATAATGATCCTTAGTCCAGACTAAATCACTTGGACTTTTTCCTGACTTACCTGGTGCTACCTAGTTCGCCCTCAGTCCTCCCTCAGAGTCTGTGCTTGTGCCCCAGCACAGACCACACAGGGTGGCCGCGTCCAGGGCCCTAGTGGGCAGCTTCCAGGACCAGGTTCAAACATGGAGCCCTCTGGTACTCCGTGTCTGAGGCACTTCCCTTCTGTTCCACTATTCCTGTTCCCTTCATAAGTGGGTTGAGATTTGGGGGCTCCTCCATCCAGCTCCAGGGCTGGGCGCAGGAGGCTGTGCTATCCAGAGACCAAGCAAGGCAGGTGGAGATTTCCATCGACCTGAAATCTGGTCAAGATTCTAGATTGAAGTTTCTCCCCAGAGCATTAGAGGTGCTGCCCTGTCTCAGCCTTCAGAGCTGCTGTTAGGAGTCAAGTAGGGCTGGAGCTGTAGGACAGGGCAGGGCACTGTCCTTGAATGTGACCAACCCAGGTTCAAGCCCCAGCACCCTGGTGGTCACAGCCCCCGCCCACCCCTCCCAGCCCAGCATCGCCAGGAGTGATCCCCAGATGTAGAGCCAGGAGTAAGCCCTGAGCACAACCAGGTGTGGCCCAGACACCAAATAATAAAAGAGGCTAGCGTGTTTCCATCCTTACTCACCACTTATGCTTGAGTTATCTTTTCATTCTGGAAGCTCTCTAAATGCTGTGTGGTCTGAGTCTTTAGAAAGCTGACAGTGGTATGTACCCTTGATGCCTTGGTGGTGGTGGTGGTGGTGGTGTGTGTGTGTAGTGAAATACTAGTTTCAGGGTCTTACTAATTCAGGAGGATACCAAGTTTCAGGAGAATGTATGATTCTCAAGTATTTTATGAAGTAAAAGAGAAATTACCCACCCAGGCTGGGATGCGGCAAATTGCAGAATGGAGTGGCCCTCTTATGCACTCTCCCTCACTTGCTGTCTCCCTCTCTTGCCCGACTTTGCGCTCTCTCGCTCGCTCTCTCGCTCGCTCTCTCCCCCTTCCTCTCCCTTCCCTTCCCCCCTTCTTTCTCTCCACCCCCCCTCTCCCTCCCTCCATCCATATTCCAGCTCATCAGTATCCATGTACCAGGGACCTACCCCAGGCCTCCTGCATGCCAAGCATGTGCTCCGACACTTGGGACTACCCCCTAGTCCCTTACCTTCTATTTTTATTGTTTGGAGGGCCACAGCAGCCAGTGCTCAGGGAGCCCTCAGCTCAGAGAAACATGTGGAACTGGAAATCAAACCCAAGTCCTTGCAAGACAAGCACCTGCCCCAGTGCTCTCTCCGGCCCCTCGCCTTGTCTTTCAGCTCTCCTATTGGCGTTCAGATTTTGTTCTAGTAGGTTGATTCTCCAACCATTTCTTTCTCTGATCTTGATTGTAGTCAGGTACTCGTTTGGGCATTTTTTTAAATTTATTTATTTGTTTGTTTATTTATTTATTGAGCTCCAGTTCTTGACCCTCAGTCCCCATAACCTCTGTCGCTCTTAGACAATATTAATCCCTAGTGTGAATATCTCCCGAATTTCCTTGTTTCTTTCCTCCGTCTTTTGCCTGGGGTATTGGAGACGTGCCTGAGTGCTCTGTTCCTCGGCCATCCCTGTCAGAATGAGACCTAGAGACCTGGTTGGAAATGGAGCTTCTGGGAGGCCCTGGCGTCTGACTAGCGATCGGGCCAGAGCGCAAGCTTAGCTTCCCTCTCGGTGGGAGCTTTCTCACTGGGGCGCGCCCTCTCTGCCCTCCTCTCAGTGACTCTCAGAGGGTCTGGTGGGTTCTTTGCCAGGTCATTGCTCCGGTGGTTGACACCCTGCATGTGAGTGGAACCATCTGGCCAATGTCTTTCACTTCCCAGAGCAGCTTTATATGAAGAAACTCCCACGTTGTCCTGCTCTCCCCGGGCTTGCTTCCTTGAGAGCCCCTGGCTGTTTCCTGGCTGCTGGGCACACACCTCCACCCCTCAGGTGTCCCCCATTCCAGAGCTCGGCCCCGAGTTTCGGGCTGTGAAGGCCCATCTCCCACACAGCGAGCTGCCTGGAGCCTGGTTTGGGTTTCTTTGTTCTCTCGGGGGAGAGGGGCGACCACCAGCTTTTCTCAGCCAACCAGGCTGGGGGTTTAGTTCAAAGGTCTGAGTTTGTGGTGCTGTTTGGACCCTCGGCGCAGGGACCAGCCCAGGTTGGGTGTACGCTGACCATTGTGTCATCCTTGCTCTGGAGTCTGCCCTCATGTTCCTCTCCGGGCTCACGGCTAAGTGAGCAGCCACACTTAGTGTCATGTCAGTTGTCATGCCCCCCCCACCCCCCTCGCCTGTCACACTCGCACTTGGTTCCTGCTCACTCGAGTCCCTGCAGAGACGAGCTTTGCTTCTGTGCCGCGGGGTTCCTGCGAAGGCGCAAGTCACCCCTGCACCAACAAAGTGGCCAGCCTAGGTTCATGGTCTAGAGCAGTGGGTGGCGCTTCCCTTGCATGCGGCTGACCAGGGTTCCATCCCCCAAACCCGATGGTCCCCAAAAGTCAAGACTCTCAGCCTCATGCCTTCAAGGCAGGCTCTGTGCCACTGGGCTTTGCCGGGCTGAGCATGTCTCTTACTCCCCGACTCTCCTCAGCACCCTCAGTGCTGACTGGGCCTCTGTGCCCATCTCTGAGAAGTGCTCATGGCACTTATCCATCATGGGGGGCACCCCCGGGGCTGGTGCATGTGTGTGTGGACCCAGGGGAAACCCCGAGAACACACACACTACATGCCCGTGACCCTCCTGCCCACTCTCCGTCCCCAGCTAACCGTGGATTCTCCATCGGGATCGGCGACGTCACCCCTGGCCAAGGGCTGCTGAAGGCCAAGTACGAGCTGCTGAATGCTGGCTACAAGAAATGCGACGAGTACATCGAAGCCCTCAACACCGGCAAGCTCCAGCAGCAGCCCGGCTGCACGGCTGAGGAGACCCTGGAGGTGAGGCAGGGGACCATGGGGGGCGCCGGGGAGGGCCTTTGCTGGACCCCTGCATCCTCTGTCCCACTGCGGGAGGAAGCGCTCAGGCCTCTCTTCATTTGGCCGCCCAGAACTCTGTTCCACCACCACCCTGTGCCTTGGTTATCCACCCTTCCGTGTTCTGATGGCCTTCAGGTGGGGGGAGTAGCAGCCACCTCGTGTGGAGAGGGGAGAGGGAAAGAGTCACCCACCCAGCACACACACAGACACACCAGGGTACTCTAGAACCACACATGCACACACACAGCAGACACCACAAACACTCATGTGCGCACACAGGAGCACAGTCACGCACGCATGATCCCGCACTCGCATGCACACACAGGAGCACCCGTCAGCAGCCTGGCTCCCTCGGGTCTCCCTCGCAGCGTGCAGCTGCTTTGCCGCACCCGGTGTGGAGGGAAGGCTCGGAAGCATTTCTTAGACTCGAGAGAAGTTTTGTGATGGATCTTGGATTTTGTTATCTGCATCCCTGACCCGCGCCCTCCCCTCCCCCCTGTTGGTGTGGGTGACACTCACCTCCTTGGTTGTGGTGCTCCCAAGGACTCACACACTTGAGCCACGTGGGGCTGGTGCCCCTCTTGTGACATGCTGGCATCCACACTATAGTGCCCCCACTGCATGGCACTCGGTGTGGGGTGACGTCAGTGATCACACTCACGGCCTTGTGCTTCGGGGCAATAGGGCAGTGGGTAGGCACTTGCCTTGCACATGGCCAACCCAGGTTCAAACCCCGGCACCCTATACAGTCCCCAGAAAGCAGAACTCACACCTCACGCCTTCAAGGCCAGAACCTTGCCACTAATCTCTCCAGGCCGTGAAAGGAATGATTCGGTTGGGGGAGGGTGTCTCCTGCTCTGCTCAGGGGACTCCCCAGCTGGCACTGCCTGGGGCTTTGGGCCTGCGCCTGGCGACATCTGAGGGACTGTGTGGTGCCAGGGAACAGTCCAAGGCCATCAGCACACAGGCGTGTAGCTTAATGCTGTCTAGTCTCCAGGAACCCTAGATCTTTTTTTTAGTAGGGAGAAAGGTATTATAAAAAGAGTTGTTCCCAGTACCTCCCAGTTGCTCAGCTCTTTTCTCTCATCTTTTTCCTTTTTCTTATTCTTGGGGGCCACACCCGGCTGAGAGGGCAGGGGCCAACCATGCCCAGTGCTGATGGGGGCAGGCGGTGCGTGAACACTGGCCTCCCGCACCATCTGAGCTACTCTCCAGCCTTTTTCCCCCTTCAGTTTTCCTTCTCCTCCCCCTCTTCTTAATCCTCAATTTTGTCAGAGTTCACTGGGTGGTCTTTTCTCCTTGGTTTTCGTCCCTCCGTCCATTGCATGCCCTTCTGCTGCACAGAGGTGAAATTGTGCTATGCTTGTTTTCCCCGCTTGACTCACTCACTTCACATCATATCCGTCAAGCTCATTCCTCACCTCAGTGCTGTTTCTCACATAGAAAATGACTCAAAGCGTCAGAAATTCTTGTTTGCCCTAGAACCTTGGCTCACAACTGCCTCCCTGCGACGGTCTGGCGGGAAGGGAAGCGGGGACTCACAGCCATGGTGCTTCTTACAGCCTCCTCTCCTCATACATTGAACGTGTGGCAATGCAGATGTGTGCCTAGCAAGTTTGCTTGTTTTTTAAGATAAATTTGGAGACTGGAGAGATAGTACAGCAAGTAAGGCACTTGCCTTCCATGCACTGGACCTGGGTTCAATTCCTGGCATCCTACATGGGTCCCCTGAGCACTGCAGGAGTAATTCTTAAGTGCAGAGCCAGGAGTAGATAACCCTGAGCATCACTGGGAGTTACCCCAAAACTAAAAAAATTAATGTAATGAAAGACAAATTTCGTGAATAGTCCAGGCGGGTCACGAGATCTCCCCAAGCTGGAGCTCATGCTCTGCATGCAAGGGCCTAGGTTTGAACTGTGGTGCCACGTGGTCTGCTGAGCCACGAGCGAGGACCACCCCTTATCATGCTCAGCTAGCCCCAGAGCAAGCAGAAGCAGCTCTGCAACATGCCGTATGCTTTAATTCAGCACACGTGTACGTGAGGACAGCGATGGGGAGCAGACCTGTTGTGATGGGATGCAGCATCCCTGACCCCACGAGCCTGCTGTTTCAGCGAGCTTTGGAGGCGAAGGAGCTTGGGCAGTACTTGGGGCTGCCCTGGCACAGTGCACAAGGGTCGGGGGTGTCTGTGCTATGCTGTGCTGCAGGGTCAAACCCAAGTCCCTTCATGCAGAACACAAGCTCTGGCCCTATGAACTACCTCCTGATCCTGTTTGATTTAACAGTTCCAGGGGTTTTTCTTTCCTTGAAGCAAAGTGGATTCCAACAGCTTCCATCCACGTTAAGCTTCAGACATATATCCCCACCAACCGAGTCGGGAGCCTCCACCGTTGCCCTCTCATACCGCCCCACCCACTCGCTTAGCCCCAGCTCACATGCTGTTGGCACTGTCGGGACCTGTCTGCTGGGAACTTTGTCTTCACAGATGAGCAAGTGGATATCCGTCACTTTCCTTAACCCGACATCCTCTAATTCCAGCCAGTTCGTAGCAAACTAGAATTGAGTCCATCTATTTTCATGGCTGCATGGTATTCCATTCAGGGTGTCTGCTGCAATTCCGATATCCACCCACCTGCTATTTTCTGAGGAGCCTGCACACCCTTTTTCATCAGGCTGAGCCAGACAGCAGCCCATGAGCCGTGAGGGAGGGTCCCCCAACACTGACTGTTCCGCTTCTGTTATAGACTGTTCTCACCTGTGTTATTCCTTGCACATTTCCCTGATAATCAGTGACGGTGAACATCATTTCCTTTGCCCGTGGACCATCTCTGTGTCTCTTTGTACTGTCTTTTAGCTCCTCTTCCATTTTTTGATGGGGGGCAGGTAATTTGTTCTGCTGAGCTTTGTGAAGCTTTGTGTATCTTGGAAATTAACCTTTTGTCTGACATGATGTAGGACTATTTTTTCTCATGTAATTGGATGTTTGTTTGGTTTTGGTTTGGGGGCCACACCCAGCAGTGCTCAGGACTCATTCCTGTCTCTGCTCTCAGGGATCACTCTTGGTGTGTCTCGGGATCGTATGGGGTACCAGGGCTTGAGCCCATGTGCCAGGCAGGTATCCTCCCCACTGGATTATCCTCCAGCCCCGCAGTTGGGTGTCTTTAATTTTGGGTCTCTTTTCTTTTGCAAGTGCAGACGTTTTTAAGTTTGATGTGATCCCATTTATTTTTATCTGCGCCTCTGCTGGTGGGGCTATGTTGTTGAAGATGCCTCTTGGGTTTCTCCTGGAGAGTTTAGCTTGTTTCTCTCCATTCATTTAGTAGAAACGGGTCTGATTTCAAGGACTTTAATCCATTTGGAATTGAATCTTCTGTATGTGTGTGACAGCAACCCAGTTTTCCCTTTTTGGGCCATGAGATTGACCAATTCTCACAGCATTGTCTGTGGAAGAGACTCTTTGCTCCATGCGAGCATCCAGCTTTACCTTAGATGGATCTCGTACAAACTCCAGGAAATGCGGTGTCTCCTATCTTCTTCATCTTCAGAATTGCCCTTACCTATTCCTGGAGTTTAATGGTTTTCTACACCTTTAGAAATACTGGTTCTCGGTCCTTGCCCTGGGGGTGTTGGTGGGTTGTGGTGAACTGGAAATCGCTTTGAGTAGCTTGGTCACATTCAGAGGTGTTTGTCAGCCTTAACCTTCCTTTGATCGAGGACAAACACCGTCAGAGATGTGGGTCCTTACAGGCCAGGCGTCTTGGGTCTGTCTGGCTCTGCCGCCTTCACCTGCAGCGTCTGAGTGCTTTGGGCCTTCCCTGGCCGTGTGCCCTGAGCCCTGGTGTGTGCGTCTCTGTCCCGCAGGCTTTGATCCTGAAGGAGCTGTCTGTGATCCGTGACCACGCGGGCAGCGCCTGCCTCCGGGAGCTGGACAAGAGCAACAGCCCGCTCACCATGGCGCTCTGCGGCTCCAAAGGTGAGTGCGCCTGCGCCTCAGACCTCACCAGGAGAGACTGAGCCCGGGTGTTTCACAGACTTTCACTCTTTCGGAGGAATGTATCGGCAATGTTCTGAGTTGGAGAGTACACTGAGAAAAGTTTGTCTTTTGCTTATTTGTTTTAATAATGTACAAGAATACATGATTTCGTAGGTATTCCAGACCTCCTTTCATGGCATGTGCTCAGACTCAGAAGCCCCGGGCTGGTCCTGGTGTTTCTTTTCTTTTGGTGCTGGGTAGGGGGGGTGGGGGTTGGGGGCACACCCTGCCGTGCTCAGGGCTTACCCCTGGCGGGACTTGGGGGACCACATGGGGTGCTGAGGGTGGAACCCGGGTCAGCCGTAAGCAAGGCTACGGCCCTCCCCGCTGGACTATTGCTCCAGCCCAAAGATTTCTTTATGTAATGCGGGATGGAGTGTTTGGGGGGTTGTTTTGGTGGGGGAGGGACTAGCACACCTGGCAGTGTTCGGGGGCCACTCCTGATGGGGCCAGCCCTGTTCTTTCTCTTCAGCCTCCTGTTTTCATTCCCTCCTCTAGCTTCCCCAGGCCCCTCTCTCTGGGCTGCCGCAGGGTGGGGGGAGGCGCTCGAACCCTGAGGTGCCTCACTTGTCAGGCACAGTGTTCGCAGCGTGTGCTGACTCCTCCTGCAGTGCTTACCTCATCAGATTCAGCGCTTAGACCTCCAGCCATGCCAGTTGCCCATCTTTCTGTGTGTGCTTGCCTAGGTCACAGCTGTCTATTGTGGCCTCGGGAGTCCAGACAGAAGAGCTGCTGGGGTCACGCCCATCGCATGGCTGACCCCGGGGATTGGAGCTTGCTTTCGTATGCTGACAAGGCGGGGACCTGAAGTCCCTGCACACTTGAGTCCTCGACGCACCTGTCCTGGTGTTTTTATATATATAATATATATGGTTTTGGACACTTTTTTTGTTTTATTAAAGGACGTGATTTATGAAGTTACTCACAGTTGAGTTTTGGACATATAATATTAGAACACGGATCCCACTCCTAGTGCCAATATTCCTGGGTCCCCTCCCGTACCACCCACCACCCCTCCAGCCTGCCCTCCTGATAGGTGCCTTTCTGAGTTCGGCTGTTTCAGTTTGGTCTCGTGATCTCAGGGCTGTTGACTCTGTGCTGTGGGTAATCGGCGTCACCATCCCTTAACCCCCACTCTGCCTGACCCCTGACCTGGCCCCGCTGCCTCTTGCCGGTCACCTCCCCCTGCCCTCCACCCTTTCTTTTCTCTCCTCCCTATACTCGGGGCCAAGGGTCTGTTGTGAATCTTTTTGCCAAGTGCAGCCCAGTGCCTTGAGCCCTCCCAGACTTGCACCTGTCTATTCCCTCCTCCCCCTTCGCCCCGTCCTGTGCAGCATACTTGGCCATTCTTGAGTTTCTCCCTCCATTCTTCTACCGCTTAGGGATTCCTGACCCCCCTCCCACTCTCTGTGGGGACAGGACAGCATGCTGGTGGTGTGGGGCCACTCCCAGGGTGCTGAGGGATGCTGGTGCCCCACATGCGAAGCTGCCCTTGGAGCTGCCTCCGTCCATTTGTAACATTGAGCCCTCATCCCCACCGCCTGTGTGACCCGCCACCCTGGCAAGCTCGGAGGCTCTGTGGCCGTGACTGTCCAGGGCCTGGAGTCGGGGCTCGGCCGCTTGTACGCATGACTTGGGTCAACATCCCTTGTGCCTCTGACACTTTCCCAGGTTCCTTCATTAACATCTCCCAGATGATCGCCTGTGTGGGGCAGCAGGCCATCAGTGGCTCCCGCGTGCCAGACGGCTTCGAGAACAGGTCCCTCCCTCACTTTGAGAAGCACTCCAAGGTACGGCCCGCCACAGCGTGGACAGTGAGGGTGGGCTCGCACTGCCCAGCTAGCGCCTGCAGGGGCTGCCCACGCACCAGACTCGGGCGCTGGAACCCAAACCTTCCCCCTCTTTGATGGTCATCTCCGGGGAGGCCGATTCCAGGCTGACCCAAATGTGGGTCTGGGGATGGATTCAGTTGGGACCCTCACCTGTGTGCCTGAGGCCCTGGACTAATCCTTGCACTACTAAGGAAAAAGGGAGGAGAGGGAAGCTGTGTGTGCTCGCGCGTGCGCGTGTGTGTGTGTGTGTGCATGCGCACTCACACATCTGTGTTCAATGTGTGTGCTTGTTTGAGGATGGCACATGTATAGGAAATGGAGAATTTTTGAATAGTGATTGTCTGAACCAACCACACTGAAACAAACAAGAGTTCCAGCTTCTCTTTAGTTCTCACTTTGACTGTTACTGATGTCTGGATCCACTTGCTCTCTTGATTTGGGTGCCAGGTCAGTGAGGAGGTCCGGGGGCGTGGGGGCCGGGGCGGGGAGTTGGAAACCTCTCGAGGCATTTTCTGGAGCTTGGGAGTGGACAGCTGTGGAGTCAAGGCCCTCGAGTAGATTTGTCCACAGGTTTAAATGCTGTGTGTGCTCTCAGCCCTGGTCAGCAGGGTCCGCCCCTCGCCTTGCAGCCAGTCCTAGACATGCCTAGAAAGGCCACTGGCATCCTGGCTACCCCGTAAGAAACAGGCGCCGGTAGAGTCGGAGCAGTAGTACAGAGGGGAGGGCACTGGCCTTGCACACTCTGACCCACACCAGGTGTTACAGCTGGGCCCTGAACAAAAAAAGGAAAAGAAAATAGGAAAGCTGAGAGATGGTCTCTTTCCTGTTTTTCCATCTGGATCGTCCCCTCAAGCCTGTCCAGATCCTATGCCACTGCAGTGTCATTTCATGTGGCGTTTCTCTCGTGTTTTTCTTCTACACGTCTAATGAGATGCATTTCACCATCATTTTGCCGTTTCGAGTGTCCAGTTGTGTGACGAGGCATGAGTTGTGTGGATGTCACCCAGTCTCCCAGCCCCTGGTTTACCACCCGTTGGCCATTGGTGGCCCATGGGATGTTTTGACCTTTTCCAAGAGTGGGGCAGGTGGGTGCTCTGGGACCTTGCCCCCCACGGACACTGGTGTGGCCCTGGCGGGTCCTCGCCCTCGTCTCTGGAAGGGTGACGGGTGAACGATTCCTGGTTCAGGAAAGGACGTGTCAAGCTCCGTATCACAGGAGTGTTGCCAGGTCTGCCATAGTCTCAGGGCAGCAGAATTGTGGACTTTGACCTTTAATGCTGCTGTTGTTTCTTTTTCCCCCTGCCCATGTCTCTCGTTAGCTCCCAGCTGCCAAAGGCTTTGTGGCTAATAGCTTTTATTCCGGTTTGACACCAACTGAGTTTTTCTTCCACACAATGGCTGGTCGGGAAGGTCTAGTGGACACAGCTGTCAAGACTGCCGAAACAGGCTACATGCAGGTAAGGAGCAGAAAGAGACATGGGCCCCTGGCCGCGAGCCCAGTGGGGCTTTGCGGATCGGGTCTGCTAAGAGTCGACCATGTTTTGACGCGAGCTGCAGCTAGAAGTGTCCATTCGTGTCCATTCGTGTCCATCTGGGAATGGAGGAGCCTCAGAAATCACGCATGTGGGTCCTGAGGTCCAGTGCAGGAGTTGAGGAGCTGGGCTTGCCCAGCCGTGCCCAGTTTGATTCCTGACGCTGCTGGACAGATGCGTATTGAAATACACACCTGAAGCTCAGCTATCAAAAATCGCAGTTCTTTAATTTTTATATAAACCCAAATATTCAATTTTTTTTTAATGTTAATGCTGAGGGGCTGGAGCAATAGCACAGCGGGTAGGACATTTACCTTGCACACAGCCGACCCGGGTTTGATTCCCAGCATCCCGTATGGTCCCCTGAGCATCGCCAGGAGTGACCCAAAAAGCAAAAAAAAAAAAAAGAAAAAAAAGTCATGCTGAGCGCAGAGTAAACCATGAACAGCACCAGATCTGCCCCCCACCCCCAAGAGAGAAGAAGTAGGCTCCAGATCACCGGCTCTCCCTGCAGTGGTCAGCAGGGTGGGAGGATGGGCCTGGGCACATCCTGTGCTGCCTGCGCCTGTTCCTAACCCAGAGAGTGAGGCTGGTTCCCCACCCGGGACCTCAGGAGGATTCTCTTTCCCCATAGCCGCTCTGCATGCAGCCTGTTGCTGACAACCGGGGTCCCATGCCTGTGGAGTAGGCCCTTCCCACTGACCCCCATCCCTCATGTGACTGATCTGCAGAGGGCTTGGGATCAGCGGGACCGTCCCGGCAGCTCAGCTGCCTCAGAAACACCCTCATGGCCGACAGTCTGCTCTTATCCCTGCTTTGTGTTCCCATCTGCCAAGTTTTTCGGGTTCAGTCTTTAATTTTCATTTTTACCTGTACCCTATAATCATCTTTCCTCCCCATCCATCCCCCAACCCCAGCCAAATTAGTGTTTTTGTCTGCTAAAAATGCCAATAAAGCTAACAGGTGAGGCTGCTTTATTGGAGCTGGGCCACCAGCTTGGGTGCTTGTGTCTGCTGTTCCCCCACACACACTGCTGAGCCGAGGTGGACGCAGTGGCCCTTTGCAGGACGGGAAGGCGGGAGTGAGGTACCAGGGCTGTGCACGAAGGGGCATCAGAAAGGAGCAACCGTACAGTGGGCAGGACACCTGCTTGCACAAGGCCGACCCAGGTTCGACTCCATCATCTCATGGCCCCCAAGCCCACCAGGACTGACCTGAGCACCGGGGTGTGGCCTAAAAACCAGAACAGGAAGCACCCAATAAAGAAAGGTCGGTGGGGGCGGCGTGGGCGTTAGGCAGCAGGTGCTGGTTCCCGTCTCCTCCCGAGCCCCTGGAGCTTGCCGTGCTTCTCGTCCTGTGTCAGTGGGAAGCTGCCTTTGTCCTTAACCCAGAGGCTGGAATCCTTTGCCCGCTCCCGCCAGAATGACCCTAGGCTTTATTTTTCCAGTCTCTGCCTTCTTGAAGTACAGAGTCTGTGTGTTAGCCTGCCACAGATCAGTTCTGCCGCTTGGGATGTGTGTGGGGTTGCTGGTGGGAGCAGTTCCTCCTGGATCCGGCAGTGCCTGGTGTCCTGTTGTGCTGCTAGGAGGTTCTGTGCAGTGGCTGCCACCCGCCGCTCTGCACACAATGACTGCCCTGGGCCTGCCCTTTCCTTTCCATTCCAGGGCAGTGTCTGCACCTGACCCTCTGTCATTCGTATTGACGATCACAGGATCCCAGACTCGGAGGTGTATGGAAATGCAGAGCTATCACACTAATCCATACCTTAGGGAGGGCAGGAGGGGTCAGCCAGACAGCCAAGGAAACCGTGTCTGGAGAGTGTGTGTTGTGTAGAGGCCACAGAAGAGCCAGAGCCTGGGGCAGGTTCTGACCCAGCACGAAGGCTGAGGAGGTGCTCACTGAAAGGTATTTCCATGCTGTCTTCGAGAGCTCAGCTGAGTGAGCAGCTCTGACGTCATGTCCTTTCCGTCCCCCTTTAGAGGAGGCTGGTCAAGTCCCTGGAGGATCTCTGCTCACAGTATGACCTGACAGTTCGCAGCTCCACAGGGGACATCATCCAGTTCATCTACGGAGGGGATGGCTTAGACCCGGCAGCCATGGAGGGGAAGGACGAGCCCCTGGAGTTCAGAAGGGTTCTGGACAACATTCGAGTAAGGCCGCGCCTCGCGTCAGGGGGAGCCCGCCAGGGCCCTGTGGCATCACCACCCTCAACGCTTCAGCACACACTCGACCCAGGGAGTATCTTCCTAGAGAGTTACTCTGCCTCGCTTTCCAGTGTCAGAGTCGAGTGCGGGTAGGATCCAGTGCCCCTCCCAGGGAGCTTTGGTTTCTCTGCGTCTCTGGTGAAGCATCTGGCGACAGGTCAGGCCTGGAGGCGCACGGACGTTTCATACTCTTTATCAGGACATTAATTTAGAACAACCCTGAGCACATGGTTTGACAGCACTCTGCTGAATTTTGCCTTTCGGGCCATAATGGCAAAGCTCAGGGCTATTCCTCGCTTGGTGCTCGGGGCACCAGGCAGTGGCCCAGATCACACCAGGCTCCCAGCAAGCCGAGCATCTGCACGAGCCCCTG
This sequence comes from Sorex araneus, assembly GCF_027595985.1. Taxonomy (NCBI): domain Eukaryota; kingdom Metazoa; phylum Chordata; class Mammalia; order Eulipotyphla; family Soricidae; genus Sorex; species Sorex araneus. The sequence continues at coordinate 113,488,365 of NC_073304.1, forward strand.
GAGTTCCCTCCCAGGCCTCTGGTCTGGAATTAAATGTGGGGATCTTCAGGGCCCAAGTGATGGTGCAACAGAGAGGGTGCTTGCCTTGGTGTGGCCAGCCTGGCCTCACTCCCCAGCATCACACGTGGTCCCTGGGCACTGCCAGGTGTGACCCAAATAACTAACTAAATAGTCTTTTGACCCAACAGCTTCCAGTTATCAGAATTTGCCCTGCAGAGATGCTCTAACTGTGCAAGAATGTTTGTGCGGTATTTTGATATGGGTAGTCAGAGTTGGCCCTGGAGGGTGGAGAGGCCTTACCTTAGGGTTATGGGCAGCTATTGAGACAGTGGGAGAGGACTGGAGAGATAGTACAGTGGGGAAGGTGGTTGCCTTGCACACACCAGACCCAGGTTCAGTCTCCGACACCACATACGCTCCAGTGAGCACAGAGTCAGGACTAACTCCTGAGCACCACTGGGTGTAACTCAGGCCCTTCCCTACGCCCAAAAATTAACTAGGGAAATCCCACTAACTTGGGGTGGCAAAGTATCTTCACTCTTGAAATGTTTGGGAGTTTATGTTGTTGTTCTAGTTTTTTGGGTCACACCCAGTGATGCTCAGGATTTAGTACTGTCTCTGCACTCAGGAATTACTCCTGGCAGAGTTTGGGGACCATATGGGATGCCAGGGATTGAACCCGGTCAGCTATGTGCAAGGCAAATGCCCCACCTGCTGTGCTATCGCTCCAGCCCATTTGGGAGTTTTGAAAAGCAGTGTGTGTTTTGTGGCCCAAGAGACGTTACAGAAGGGAGGTCCTTTGCCTTGCACATGGCCAACCCAGATCTGATCCCCATTATCCCTGAGCACCACCAGGGGTAATTCCTAAACTCAGAGCCAGGAGTAAACCCTGAGCACTGCTTGGTGTGACCCCAAACCCCCCCCCCCCATTTTTTTCAATTCCAATCCAAATGGAATGAAAATTAGAACAGTGCCCCCTGAATTGCCCAGAGGTCTTTGTACAAGATGGGATACCAGTTTACCCTGTTTCCATCCTCACATCCAGGATAGGGCCAGAGAATCCAGCAAGTGAGGTACTTGCCCTGCACATGGTTGCCGTCAGCCCCTGGCACCACGTGTGCCCTCCCAACCCTGCTGGAATGCACAGCTGGGTGTAACCCAAAATCCAAATTGAACTAAAATTTAGAGAAAAAAGATCGGTCCCCGGGCTGGAATGATAGCACAGTGGGTAGGCCATTTGCCTTGCATGCAGCTGACCCGGGTTCGCATCCCATATGGTCCTCTGAGTGCAGAGCCAGGAGTAACCCCTGTGCATTGCCAGGTGTGATTTCCCCCCCCAAAAAAAAATCCATCCCCAAACGGGGGAGGGGGGCCCGGCTGTGTCCTATCTCTCCCCGTCCTCGCACTCTGCCTTGCCGACACTCACGTGTGCGTTCCTTCTACTCGAGGCAGTCTTTCCATGCCGGAGCGAGCCCGCACTCAGTAAGAACGAGCTGACACTCACCACCGAGTCCATCATGAGCAAGAGCGACTTCCTGTGCTGCCAGGAGAGCTTCCTGCAGGTGAGCCGGGCCCTGACACCCCCCACCCCCCAGGTGGGTGGGATTTCCAGAGTTTCTTGGTTAAAAAATTCCCCAAAATCAAGGGCTGGAGTGATAGTACCATGGGTAGGATGCTTGCCTTGCACATGGCCAACCCAGGCTTAATCCTCACAAACCCATGTGGTCCCCTTTGACTCTGTGAGCACTTGTTCCGTCTCCATTCCCGGGAGCACCCTGGGCTGCACTCAGATGACCTGCGAGGGGCAAAGCAGACTTGCCCGCCCTTGAGGTGTTCTCTTGGCCCCAGCCCCAGGCCCATACTTGGAGCCTGCTATGGGGTGGGTGTGAGGCGGTGCATTGACAGCCTGCCCACTGCCCTGTCTCCCCTCCCCCAGTCTGCATGGGGGGATCCCGTGTCCTCACCAGCTCGAAGGAGACCTTCTGTAACTCGGTGTTACCTTCTGTAGCAGGAAGCTCTTGCCTCTGGTACGGCCCTGGGGGTGGCGGGTGGGGTGGGGGTGGCTCCTCATTCCTGCATGTGCAGGGATGGGAATTGCTGAGTCGCAGCCTCTCGCTCCACTTCCCTGTGCCAACAAGGTGAGATTCAGAGTCAGCCTCGGGGCCAGGAGGGTTCACGGCCGCTCAGGTGGAGCCAGGCAGGAAGTAGTGGGTGTGCCAGACCCTCTGTCCCAAACGGTCTAGAGAAGAAAGGAAGCAGCAGCGGGCATGGAAGCTGGGGACAGCCCTGCCATGAAAAGCCAGGAGAGAGTCCCTGGGCCTCAGTGGCTCTGTTTCTCTCTCTGGGTTCGGGCTTCGAGAAAACGTTGCTGCAGCATCAGAAAGGTAGTACAGGGGAGGACACTGGCCTTGCACACGCAGCCGACCCATATGCTCCGGAGCACTGCCAGCTGTGACCCAAAAATGGAAGAAAAAAATTGCAGCAGACAAAACATTGCTTGAGTGTTGTGAGCTCTCGGTATGACTGAGCACATTTGGGCAGGGGCCTTTGACACCTCCTTGTGGCCCTCAGCCTGCCTCTGAAGCAAGAACAGCAATAATGAGTGTTACCTTGAGGGTGAAGACACCATCACAGCGCGTGTTGGAGACGTGTGTTCACAGACCGCTTTATGCTTTTGCTTCAGCAGTTAAAGTGATTAAAATAGTGGCTGAAGAAACTCTCAGAGACAAATCAGCCTCCAAGTGGAAACGGTGATACCTAATTGCTAAGGCATCCACTGGCTGCGAAGGCCCTAGAACATCTCAGGCAGTGTCAGATGTGGCTGTGTTCTGGCCCTGTCTGCTCTCCTGGGCTTCTTGGGAAAACATTTTGTAAAACAATTCACATCTCTGCCGTGTCCACAGCGGGACATATTTATGGCTAATGCTAAGTAGGATAGACTCTGGTTCCTAACTTTTCTAAAGAGAATCATGTCGTGCCAAATGATTGGGAAATAACTCACCCAGCTGTTCTGCTGTGCCATCTTTCAGGAGATTAAGAATTTCATTAAGGGGGTCTCTGAGAAGATCAAGAAGACCAGAGACAAGTATGGCATCAATGACAGCGGCACAACTGAGGTAATGGCAGGCACATGGCAGGACCGTGGCGTTTCCAGGCACGGCCAGCCCGACTCTGCTCATGGCATTTCTTCTTTCAGCCCCGAGTGCTGTACCAGTTGGACCGGATCACCCCCACCCAAATAGAGAAGTTTCTGGAGACCTGCAGAGACAAGTACATGAGGTGGGCACTCTCCCATGCCCAAAGCAGGCACCCTTCTCTGACGTTTCCCACCTCACTCTCGGGTACACGGTCCAGCGTCTGCAATAGTATGGAGGGAGGGCACTTGCCTTGTACACAGCCAACCCAGGTTTGATCCTGGCACCCCATGTGGTGCCCTGAGCACTGCAGGAGTGATTCCTGAGCACAGAGCCAGAAGTAACCCCTGAGCTCCTTCCAGTGTGCTCAGAAACAAACCCCCCAAAAACCCCAAATAATACAGAAGCACCTACTCGAGCACACACGCTTTTGCTTTGTTTCGGTTTCTGAGCCACAGCCAGCGGTGCGCAGGGGCTGCCCCCAGCTGGTGCTCGGCACTCCCTGCGGGCGACACCTGGGCCGGGTAGTGCCAGGGTGCCTTTGAGCCCTTCCCGCTCCAAGCACTTAGGTCTTTTCAGACAGCAGGTGCTTGGGCCCAGCCATCAACCCTGACCAGCCTCAGCAGTGTCCGCTCACTGCGTCTGGGTTTCTCCTGCCTGCCGAGCAGCTCTGGCAGCTGCTTTCACGGGCCGTGGCCTACCTCTGCAGACCGGTAATTCGTGTCAGGTCCAGTGGGCTCAGGGCGTGCAGAGCTGAGGGTCAGCCTTGAGGCTTCAGGCATCCCCAACAGGGAGCGTTGTGTCCCCTCGTCTGCACCTGTTGCAGGCCAGCCAGACCCCCTCTCTGCCACATCCACAGAACCAGACCCCATCCCTGGCTCTGCCACACTCCCTGTCTGCCTCTCTGACACCTTTTTCCTGCCCCCAGTAGTGTTTGTTTGGTTGGTTTTTGTGCCACAACCTGCAGTGCTTGGGCTACTCATGGCTCTGTGCTCAAAGGTGATTCCAGGTGGTGCTCGGGGAACAGCAGAGCAGCTGTAGCTCTCCCGTGAGAAGGACACATCCGGGGCCGGGTTAGTGGAGGATTGTCTTGCGTGTGTGGCCCCAGCGCAGACAGGCAGCCCAGGGGCAGCGCCTCCTGGCAGCTCCGCTGGACCTGGCACCTCTGCCTCTCCTTCCAGGGCCCAGATGGAGCCGGGTTCTGCAGTGGGGGCCCTCTGCGCCCAGAGCATCGGTGAGCCGGGCACGCAGATGACCCTGAAGACCTTCCACTTCGCAGGCGTGGCCTCCATGAACATCACGCTGGGGGTGCCCCGCATCAAGGAGATCATCAACGCTTCCAAAGCCATCAGGTGCCCCTCTTCCCCGTCACCTCCCTCCTGGCCTGCACCCTGTGGTCCTTTAGGGCTGTAGATTAAGCCCTGAGAGGCATGTTGCCAGGGATCACACCATTAAGTGGCAAAGGGCCTCTGTGGCAGGCCTGATGCCGTGAATCTGACCCCCACTCCCACGAGTTGAGTGCGGTCCTGGCGATGCTGGCCCCAGCAGGCATAAGGACCACGACCGGGTGTGCAGTGACAAAGCCCACCCATGGGACTGAACGCAGTTAAGCCCAAAGCAGCGCCATGTGAGCAGGGCCATGTGGGTGAGGAGCCGAGACCACAGGGAAACGGGAGCAGTGTTGGTGGTGTCCATCAGAGTGCGTGGGCCGGGCGCCTGTTTGCCATGCCTGGGGGGGATTTATGAGGATTGAAACACTGGCTGAGAGATGGCACAGCGGGCTCAGTGCTTGTCTCGCACTTATGTGCACGCAGCCAACCCAGGGCCCATCCCTGAGAGCTCCACGTGGTCCCCCAAGCCCCACCAGGAGGAATCTCTGAATGCAGTCAGGAGTCAGTCAGCCCTGAGCACTGCCAGGTGTGTAGCAGAGAGGAGATGGGTCCCACAGCGTCTTCTCTGAGTCGCTCATTCACAGACAGAGCGGAAACTCACAGTCGGGCTCACACCTCAGTGCCAGGAGTGCCTGCTCCATTGCCGGGGCCTGGCCCACCATGATTCTCAGCCGCCCTTCGGTGTGCCGGCAGCACCCTGCTTTCCTGTCACGCGTGCTCAGTGGGTTTCCCCTCCTGCCCCTAGCACACCCATCATCACTGCCCAGCTGGACAAGGACGACGACGCCGACTACGCGCGCCTGGTGAAGGGGAGAATCGAGAAGACCCTCCTCGGGGAGGTGAGCGGGGCCCTGAGCACGGCCCCACCGCCTTGCACTGTCCAGGCCCCGCCCGGAGATGCGTCGTCTCACCTTCTTCCCTTTGACAGGCAGATTTCTCTTCTATTTCCCTTGGGCTGCACCCAGCAGTGGGTAGGGCTTGCGCCTGGCTCTGTGCTCTGGGGTCACTCCTGGCGGGCTCAAGACCCTGTGGCGGGGCTGGAGTGATAGCACAGCGGGAAGGGCGTTTGCCTTGCACACGGCCGACCTGGGTTCGATTCCCAGCATCCCATATGGTCCCCCAGTAACCCCTGTGCGTCGCCGGGTGGGGTGTGACCCAAAAGGCAAAAAAAAAAGACCCTGTGCGGGGGGCTGGAGCGATAGCACAGCGGGTAGGGCGTTTGCCTTGCACGCGGCCCACCTGGGTTCGGTTCCCAGCATCCCATATGGTCCCCTGAGCACGGCCAGGGGTAATTCCTGAGTGCAGAGCCACGAGTAACCCCTGTGCATCACCAGGTATGACCCAAAAAGCAAAAAAAAAAAAAAAAGACCCTGTGGGACGTCAAGGATCAACCTGCATTGGCTGTATGTAGGGCCAGCACCTTACACTGCACTGTCGCTCCAGCCCTGGCAAACCCGTTTCTCTCTTGAACATATAACACGCTCACTCGCTCTCACTCTCATATACACACACATACAAAAAAATATAGGGGTCATGGCACTTGTCTTGTATGTGGCCAACCCAGGGTTGGCTCCCCCCGCACCCCACATACTCACACATACCCCCAGGACTGATCCTCAAGCACAGAGCCAGGAGTAAGCCCTGACCACAGTCAGATGTATCTCCCTCCCAGAATAGTAAAATCTTCATTTAAAGGGGCTGGAGTGACAGCACATCGGGTAGGGCATTTGCCTTGCACGTGGCCGACCCGGGTTTGATTCCCAGCATCCCATATGGTCCCCTGAGCACTGCCAGGAGTGATTCCTGAGTGCAGAGCCAGGAGTAACCCCTGAACATCGCTGGGTGTGACCCAAAAAGCAAAAAAAATAAATAAATAAAATAATGACAGTGAAGACCAGAGTGGGGGGCTGGAGAGAGGCTCCGTGGTAGAGTGTACCACGCGTGCTCAGGCCTCAGGTCACTCCCCAGCACTGCAGTGGCGCTGGAGACAGCCATGGGGGTGGTGGGTCATACCCTTGTCTTTGACACGGCAGATTTCAGAGTACATTGAAGAAGTGTTTCTTCCTGACGACTGCTTCATCCTTGTCAAGCTCTCCCTGGAGCGGATCAGACTGCTGAGGCTGGAGGTGAGTCCCGTGACCCCGCTGCAGAGATAGCCACTCTCTGCCAGGCCTCGGGCTTCTCTGCGAACCCGGGTGGGTCTCAGTGAGGTTCGAGGCAGGGGTCCTGCACAGGCTTCATCTGCCACAGGGGACGGCCATTGAGCCTTCGCATTCTCTCTCCAGGCCTTATCCCAACACAGGAGTTAACAGCTGTAGCTTCATAGGAAGCTGTAATTCTGCACGGGCCACACTGCCTGTTGTGGCAAATTAGTACAAGAATCAGGTCCAGGGGCCAAAGTGATAGCACATCTCGATGGGCGCTTGTTTTGCATGTGGCAGTCCTGGGTTCAGTCCCCAGTGTCCCACGTGGTACATGGTCCTCCAAGCCCTCTGAGGAGTGCTGAGCACAGAACCAGGAGTAACCTCTGAGCATGGCCGAGTGTGACCCAATAACCAAAAAAAAAAAGAATTGGGTCTGGCCAGACTCTAGGGACAAGTCCATTGACCCCTACGGTCATGACTCCTGGGTAGAGGGCGCTGGGCAAGGCTGCCAACCCACTGCCGGGTACCTGTGTCTTCCTGGGCACTGCACGTCCACCCCAGCTCCTTCCCAGCCCCTTCTCCCTGTGCCATCTCCTGGGGCTTGTGGCGGCTAACTTACGGACCGCACAGCCTTCTCCCGCTCTTGGGCTCCTGGGCTTTTTCTGCCTCTTTCCATGTGGCTCTTCCCTAAGGAGCTGACAGCGACGCTTCCCGCTCTCCCGTCCCCTCAGAGCTCCACTGAAGCCCGTGCAAGTGACCACAATAGAGACCGCGATTCCACTGAGCCAGAAAGCTGTTTGGGCGCAGGGAGGGGCTGGAGAATCCACCAGGATTAGACCAGCACCGTCTCCTGGGCCCTGGCCTGCCTGACACCCTGTATCCCTCGGCAGGTGAACGCCGAGACGGTGCGCTACTCCATTTGCATGTCCAAGCTGCGGGTGAAGCCGGGCGACGTGGCCGTCCATGGGGAGGCCGTGGTGTGCGTGACCCCCAGGGAGAACAGCAAGAGCTCCATGTACTACGTGCTGCAGTTCCTGAAGGAAGATCTCCCCAAGGTGGGCCCCGCCCGCCCGGGCTCCTCCCCTCCCGGCCCTCTGCACTCTGCCGCCTGTCCCTGAGCCTGTGTCCCTGCCCAGGTGGTGGTGCAGGGGATCCCCGAGGTGTCCCGGGCCGTCATCCACATCGATGAGCAGAGCGGGAAGGAGAAGTACAAGCTCCTGGTGGAGGGCGACAACCTGCGGGCCGTCATGGCCACCCACGGCGTGAAGGGCACCCGCACCACCTCCAACAACACCTACGAGGTCTGCTTCTGCCCCCGCCCCCCCCCCCCGCGCGCCCCCTCCCCCCACCCCCAGCACTACAGCCTCCTGGGAGCTCTTCCCTCACTCGCGTGTCTGCAGGTGGAGAAGACCCTGGGCATCGAGGCCGCCCGCACCACCATCATCAACGAGATCCAGTACACAATGGTCAACCACGGCATGAGCATCGACAGGAGGCACGTGATGCTGCTCTCGGACCTGATGACCTACAAGGTGAGCAGAGTCAAAAGCCCAGTAAAATTAGAGCTCGAAGATTCCTGTGCTGACCAGTTTATTCAGGGGCTGGAGCGAGACTGTCGTGGGGGCGCTGGCATTACACGGGGACGACCCAGATTGATCCCCAGCATCCCATATGCCAAACACCGCCAGGAGTGAGCCCTGAGTGCAGAGCCAGGAGTAATACCTAAATATCACTAGGGGTGGTCCCCAAAAAAAACCTCAAAAGGCCACCAGAGGGCCCTCCAGCCTGTGCTTGGGGTGACCCTGAGCTGTGCGCAGGGAGACGACCTGGAGCTACCAGCTCAGCAGTGCTGAGCCACCACGCACTGGGCATGTGCTCCAGCCCGTCATGTTGGATCCCCAACCCTCCTGGGACCCCTCGCTTGGGCATCACCCGCTGTCTGTGTGGCTGGGACTGGAGTTGGGTTTCCGGGGGCTCAGGTCTCTGCCCAGAGGCCATGTTCTTGTTGGTTTTGGGGTTTTGTGTTATTTGGGTCTCACCTGGTGGTGCTTGGGGCTTCCTCCTGGCTCTGAGCTCAGAGGCTACTCCTCTGATGGGTCACTCCGCTCATGGGACAGCGTGCGATGCCGGGGATCAAACCGGCTCAGTCATGCGGAAGACAGGTGCTCCTCCTACTGTACTGCTACCGTTCAGACCCTGGGAGAGAGAGAGAGAGAGAGAGAGTGTGTGTGTGTGTGTGTGTGTGTGTGTGTGTGTGTGTGTGTGTGTGTGTGTGTGTATTTGAGTCACATATGGCAGTGCTCAGGGATCACTCTTGGCAAGCTAGGGTGTGTGTGTGTGTGTGAGTGAGTGTGTGTGTGTGTGTTTGGGTCACATATGGCAGTGCTCAGGGATCACTCTTGGCAAGCTGGGGGACCTTATGGTGTACCAGGGATCAGGCCTGTGTCATCCACATGCAAGGCAAGTGTTCTACCCGCTGTAGTGTTGCTCCTGCACACAATTCTCAGTCTCAGTTGTTCATTGCAACAGCCCCTGGCCCTGAGTGGACCGGTTTGTGTCCTCAGTGATGCGGGGGACAATAGCTGTGGGATCTCATGTCCAACAAAGGGTGAAACCCCCTTACTTGGACAGTTGAGGGGCTGTGGTGGGCTGTCGTGGCCCCAGGCCCCACTGAGCTGACCGCTGACGCCTCAGGGTGAAGTCCTGGGCATCACACGCTTCGGCCTGGCCAAGATGAAGGAGAGTGTGCTGATGCTGGCGTCCTTCGAGAAGACTGCCGACCACCTCTTCGATGCTGCCTACTTTGGGCAGAAGGACTCCGTGTGCGGTAGGTTCCGGCCTTGTGCTCACAGCCGGCTCAAAGCTCCAGTCCCAGGAAGGCCTGGGGACGGGCGGGGCCCTCAAAGCAGTGCTCGGGGCCTCAGGGGCCATTCCGGCTATGTTCAGCCAGCCGAGCTGACTGTGCTCAGATTCAGTGGGCCGGGTCTGTTGGTGGCGGGCTGGGACTCTGACCCTGAGCTCTCGCAGCCTGGAGGCCTGTGTGTGTTAAGCACCAAGGTGAGCCAGAGAGCTGGAGTCCCGAGTTGGATCCCTGGCATTGGGTGATCCCCCAGCACAGAGACACACACACCCTCAACAGGCATGCACACACGCACGCACACATACACACACACACTAACACACGCACACATACATACAGACACACAGAGACATTGACACACGCAGACAGACACACAGAGACATTGACACACGCAGACAGACACACAGAGACATTGACACACAGAAACACACAGAGACATTGACACACACCAACAGGCACACGCACATGCACACACATCCAGATACAGACACACACACACATACATACATACATACAGACTGACACAGAGACACTGACACACACACACACACACAAACGCACCCAGAACCATACATACATGCACACAGCACACAATACACAGACACTCATACACACATACAGACACACACAACATACACACTGACACGCGTGCATATACTGACGTACACACATACACAACACACATACATGCACACACAGAACAGCAGGTCACGGGACGAGAGCTGGCGGGTCACTAGGTCATTATAGCTTGCCATCCCGCATCACTGCCTCTACCTGTCATGTGGTTTGGGGTCCAAGAAGAAAGGGCACTAGGGATGTCCTAGGGGCTTTCTGCTGGTCAGGGCACCCTCTGCGCTGTGCCCGGCCCTCCTGCTGCTGAGCCCCCTGCTAGTGGTTTCTGCTCTGTCAGCACCGCCAGGCTCTGCCAGGGAGATCTGAGCCCAGGAACAGGAGGGAACAGGCCCTGAGGGGAGGGGAGAGGGGCAGGAGACCAAGCTGCTGGCCTGGGAGAGCACCGAGGAGGAGGGCCGCCCAGCACAGTGCCTGCTCTCCTCTCTGCCCAGACCCGCCTCAGCTCTCGCCCCTGCGCGGATTTGCAGACAGGGTTAGGAGCATCTTGGCTCCTGAAGTGAACACTTTCTTCCTTTCAATAGGGGTGCAGTTGCAGGGGAGGGGAGAGGAATCATGTGCGACCGTGAGAGCTGGAGGGAAGAGGGAGGGGAGGGGCGGCCCAGGCAGGAGTGTGGGCGGGGCCCCACCGGTCCCCTGTCGCCCAAAGGCCAGGACTGGCCTGTAGAGCTGGGGCTCATCCCTCAGTGCCCCCTCCTGCCACTCCAAGCCCATCAAGCTGCAAGTCTGGGGCTGGGGACCCGTCTGCTCAGCCACGCCGCGCCCTATAGGGAGGGGTACCTGCTCATGGCAGACCTGGGGCTTCCAGAGCATCGTTTGGGATCCGTGCAGAGATGAGCCGACAGGCTCCGAGTCCCTGGGCTGGGCCTTGCCCCCGCCAGCCACAGTGCAGCCTGCAGCCACGGGCAGAAACGCCCTCTGGCGCCCTCTGACCTCTGCCCACTTGCTTTCAGGGGTGTCCGAGTGCATCATCATGGGGATCCCCATGAACATCGGAACCGGGCTCTTCAAGCTGCTGCACAAGGCCAACAGGGACCCGAATCCCCCACGGAGGCCCCTCATCTTCGACACAAACGAATTCCACATCCCCCTGGTCACGTAGTCCAGGAGGACACGATCCCTGCCTCGGCTCCTTCCCCACCTGGAACGGGCCCCAGGCCAGCTGTTGGGATTGGGGGCCTTGTGTCCAGCATGCTGGGGAGAACCGGGGGCACATCTGGTTCTGGCTCTGCACTTGCTGCCGCCCTCCCTGACTTGGCAGAGGCCTGGCCACCTTTTGCCCTTTGCGCGGTGCGGCTGGCTGAGCTGGGCCGCCCTGCAGTCTCGTCTGCAGAAGCACCCCCACCCATGACCTCCTCACAGCCGTCGCCGGTGGGGACCTTCCTGCAGGGCACTTGCAGGGCGTCTCCACACACACTAACCCCCAGGCTGGCTGTGGCCGTGTCCAGATTCCCCAGGCTAACCAGGGCCTGGAGCATGGCAGGGTGGGCCCGAGGGGACGGAGACCCTGCGAGTGGCCAGGTCCTGTGTGACAGCACCGCCAGTGGCGCTGCGTCGGGGCAGACGCGGCCCTGGGAGCTCTCCCCGGCAGTGGCTTGGGTGAATAAGAGAAATGCCGTGGGCAGGTGTGGGGGAGGCTCTGGCCCCGCGCTCGGGCTGTGGTGCCAGGTATCGAACCTAGGTGGGCCACGTGTAAGACAAGCGTGTGCCAGCCCATTTTGTTGGGTTTTTAATTTTGTCTTGATGTTGGGAGACAGTGAATGTGGCTGTTTCTCAGGTTACACTGACATTCTTTGAACTTCCTTGCCGTGTCCCGGTTCTGAGTTCATGCTGCTAAGGTGCTCAGTGTAGCTGTTTGTTCTTGGGTGGGGGCGGCGGGTGGTATTGTTGGGCAACCTTGTCCCCAGGCAGCCGATCCCTGCATCTCTGCGAGCCCCAAGCTGCTCCCCATCCCGACGGGACCCCGAGTAAGCCCAGTGCCTGCCTGGCCACTGAGGCCAGTGCTCGGGTCGAGAACGTCTTCAGTTCATCCAGGAGCAGCCAGAGATTGTGCGGGGGGGCGGGTAAGGCACTTGCCTGGCATAGGGCCAAGCCACGTTCAGTCCCTGTCACCACATGGTCCCACCAGGGCGACCTGAAAACAAGATTGTCATCTGGTTGTGTGGCCTCCCTGCAGCCATGTTGGTGCACGGTGACGGAGCCACTGCTCCACGCTTAGCCTGCCGCCTTCACTTTCTCACTGCCCAGCCTGGTTGGGGACAGGCTGGGGTCCAGTGACATCCTTCGGCAGTGTTGCCACTGGACAGCACCACAGTGCCCTTGGAGCTGTGCCCGTGGCCAGAGTTCACCCCCTGCTGCAGCCAGTGCATTGGACACCAGGCCCGTGGGGCGCCCGCCCAGAGTGGGCCCAGGAGGGACGGGACGTGGCTCTTGCCTGTGGGGAAGAAATAAAACTTGAAAGTCCTGCCTCGTCCTTTAAATGATAGCGTTTCCGACCACAGGCTCTCGGCTTCCGCCCTCCACCAGCTTTGGTACAAAGGGTCAGAATGACAGCTGGCTCCTTACAGCCCTATAAAGGAGTCAGTTCAGGGCTGTGGAAGAGGGAGAAAGTTCTGGAAGCTCCGGTGTCAGTGGCTTGACGCATGAGCTCCTGCTTCCGGTCCAGCGGTGTGCCGACTCGTACCTGATTGTCCTGACTCGCTCTCAGTCTTTTTTCAGGATTTTTACTGCCTCGTTCTCCTCCCACCACAGCTTGTAAGAGGGAAAACTTCCTCTGTGTGAAACCGTGGCACTTGGTCCCTGCAGGCTGTGCACAGTAAGGGGGCCACCTGTGGGCACTACTGAAGCCCTGCCTGTCCCCACTGCCACCCCGCCTGGTCAGATCAGGTACCGGCTTACGTGTTTTTATCCGTTCAACAAGGACGGGCTGTGCCGGGCACTGCCAAGGCCCTCAGAGCAGTAAGGGACAGCCACGTCTGCGCTGGTCTGTTTAAATGCATGCCAGGGAGAACAGCCGGAGACAGTACAGGGGCTCGGGCTAGGCCGAGCAGAGAGGGTCTGGGTCAGACTTAGCACAGGTCAGTGTCCAGTACTGTCCAGGGTCAGAGCTGCCTGGCTCTCTGGACACTGATGCACGTCGGGTCTCACTGGGGCCAGGGAGATAGTTCGAGGGTTAAGGTGCTTGCCGTGTACTCAGGCGACACAGGACAACCCTGAGCCTTGTCACAGGAGTGCAGGCCTCCCCTCGAGCCGACAGACCCTTGTCTGGGACCTCCCCGATTAGCCTTCCCCTGAGGATGAGTCTTGACAGTGATCCTTGAGCAGACTAGTCTGCATCACTGGGGGGCCGCTGCCAGAGGCTCAGTGAGCATTTCCAGTTGCTGTGGGCTCTAGCCACGCCCAGCAGTGCTCCGGGCACTACATGCACTGAGGGGATCCAACCTGGGTCTGCTGTGTGCACAGCAAGTGCCCTCCCATTTGTACTATTCTCAGGCCACAGACTTCAGTCTGCCAGTCCCCACAGGCCTGATTGTGACTATATCCTGGCAGTGCCAGGGACCAGGGCTCCACACATGCCACCCACACGTCAGCCCTTGAGCCACCTCCTGGCTCTTCACTGTTTCTTGTCTTTTAATTATTTTTTTATTATTCCGCCTTAAAAAAAAATTATTGGATCACCATGAGATAGCATTACAAAGCTGCTCATGATTGGGTTTGTCATAGTGTCCTAACACCCATCCCCCCACCAGTGTAATTTCCCAGCACGTGTCCCCAATTCCCTCCCTCACCCCCAGAGCACCACCCTCCCCAGCCCACCTCTGTGGCAGCTCTCTCTCTCCCTCTCCTCCCTCCCCCCCTCTCTCCGCCCCCTCGTGTGAGGCACTATGGTTTGTGATACAGATGCTAGAAGGTTATTTATCGTGTGTATCCCTCTACTTGCTCTCCGTGCTCAGTTTTTGCCCAGAGTGATCATGGCCAACTAATGTCATAATGGGCCTCCTCCATCCCCCACACCCTTGCAGTTTCCAATCATGGACTAATCTTGTCTTTTTTTCTTTTTTTTTTTTTTTTTTTTTTTGCTTTTTGGGTCACACCTGGTGATGCACAGGGGTTACTCGTGGCTCTGCACTCAGGAATTACTCCTGGCGGTGCTCAGGGGACCATATGGGATGCTGGGATTTAAACCCGGTCGGCCGCGTGCAAGGCAAACGCCCTACCCGATGTGCTATCTCTCCAGCCCCACTAATCTTGTCTTTTTAAAACAAATTTTGGCTTAGGGCCACACCTGGCAGTGCTCAGGGCTTCCTCCTGGCTGTGTTCAGGAATCACTCCTGGTGGTGCCCAGGGAGCCATCTGAGGTGCCGTGTGTGTGTGTGTGTGTGTGTGTGTGTGTGTGTGTGTGTGTGAGGTGGCACTGCACACAATACCGTGTGCCCACTACCCCGAGTCACCGCCTCTCTAGAGAGAATCAAGTGGGGCTAGAAAGATAGTAGGGAGCTTATCTTGCACGCAGACAACTGGGTTCAATTCCCAGCGCCCCATATAGTCCCTGAGCCCTGCCAGCAGTGACCCCTGAGTGCAGAGTCAGGAGTCAGCCCTGAGCACCACTTGATGTGGATCAAAAGCAATTTTTTTTGGGGGGGGGGGCTTTTTGGGTCACACCCAGCGATGCTCAGGCTGACTCCTGGCTCTGCACTCAGGAATCACTCCTGGCAGTGCTCGGAGGACCATATGGGTTGCTGGGAAGGGAATCAAACCCGGGTTGGCCGCGTGCAAGGCAAACACCCTACCTGCTGTACTATCGCTCCATCCCCCGAAAAGCAACTTTTAAAAAAGGCTGTAGCATGAGTGTTCTGAAGGGACTGGACCTTTCCAGTCTTGTAAATAAAGATGCCCCGGGTAATCAGGGATTGGGAATATGGTCACCAGTCAGGACAAGGCTTTTTAAAATAAAATGCTTTTTGTTTTGGGGCCACGCCCAGCGGTGCTCAGGGATCACTCCTGACAGGGCTTGGAGGCCCATATGGGATGCCAGATCCAACGCAAGTCAGCTACATGCAAGGCAAGCACCTTATCCACTCTTGTTCTGGCCCCTGCGTCATGAAAAAATTAATTTGGGCCAGAGAGAGTACAGAATATAAGACACATGCTTTACCTTCAGCCTAAGTGGATTCGATCCCTAGCACTGCATATGGTCCCCCAGTCACCACCAGGAGTGATCTCTAAGCACAGAGCCAGGAGTCAGAGCACCGCCAGGTGTGGACCAAATTAAAAGAGAGAAAGATAAATTTTTCACATGGCTTTCAGAATGTCTCTGGGCTGGTAGAAAATGTGAACTGTCAAACTTTGGGTGAATGTCATTTTATTGTTCACCTACTTTATCCTGGTTTCCTCCCAAGACACTGGGTGCTGAGTGGTGAACACAAAGTCCGTGGTCCCTAACCTTATGCAGGAATCTATGCACAGAAACATGAGACAAGTCACACATCATCTTAAATTTACTTATATCAGCATGGGAAAAAAAGGACGAATTTAATTTTAGCCACATACTGAACTCTCCATGTAGGAAACATTTCAGTGTGTGATCCATATAAAGACGAGACATATTATGCTTTTTCAGTGCTGCTCAAAATCCAGTGTGTACTTTTCACTTAGCTGCGTTTTTTTTATTTTTTTCTTTTGAGTTTTGGGCCACATCAGTGCTCAGGGCTTATTCCTGCTGTGCACTCAGGAATTCTGGTGGGGTTAAGGGATGGAACCTGGGTTAGCCCCCTGCGATGCAAGAGCCCTTCCTGCCTGCCCCCGCCCCTACCTCTCCAGCCCTTCACCTCTTTCTAGTCCAAGAGTCCCGGGTGGCTCATCACTTAATGCTCACACTGGAAAGCACCGTCTGGGAAGAGGCAGGAAACGTGACCAAGCTGCTGCAGAACAGGGACAGAGTGGTGGCGAGTGGGCTGGGCCTGCGAGTTCTCTGGGCTAATGCCCAAGCAGATACAGCGAAGGCTGACAAGACAAAAGGGCAGAGGAGCGTCTGGGGAGTTCCAGGGTCCCTCCAGAAATGTTCAGCCAATGGGCCGCCTGTCCCTCCCCAGTGCCACAGGCTGCCCACCTGCTCCCCAGGAGCTGTCCCATGGACACCTCTCAGGACTTGGCACGCCCGTGTGCCACTGGTTCACCTTGAGCTCACACGTGAGTGGGGCTTAATAAATCACAGTATTCCTTCAACATATTGCTGTCCGGTCCCCCCAGGGAGCCTTCCTGCCGTGGGACCCACGCTGCACACCGAGGGCCTAGACGGGGCTCCCCAGCATCCCCCTTTCTGGGAGTCGGGGCTGGAGCAGTGCTCCTGCCACCTGTCTGACCCCAGGGCAGAGTGCTGCATCCCCCGAGACCGCTCGGTCAGGACCAGATGACAACAGAGCCACAGCACCTCGGGCAGGGGCCAGTCCACCCCCTTGGTCCTCCGAGCCCGCCTGGGTGATCCCCGACCACAGAGTCAGGAGCTAGCCTGGAGGACAGCAGTGCCGGTGTGGTCCAAGAGCAGACAGAAGAAACCAGGTCTCCGTAGACAGTGAGGCCCCCGAGTGCACGGTTGGACCTCCTTCGAGTCCTCTAACAGGATGGGAAGGTTCGAGGATGGAGACTTGGCCAGGAGATGGGCAGAAGTCAGAGCTCAGACTTGGCCATATCCACTGTTAGCGGGTAGGGGAGGTGTGGACTTGCATCCCTCCCCGCATTCCTGCCCCGTGAGTGCCACGGTGACAGGTGCTCCTATGTGCTCCAGCTCCAGTGCTCAGCGTGGGGGTGGGGCAAGACATGCCAGAGCACACTTGCTCCATGTGAGAGCCCCGGATTCCTGCTCTGCACCCAAGCACGACCACGTGGCCCCCAAGTCAGGGCTGCAGAGATGGTCCAGCAAGTAAGGAGCTTGCCCGAGGACACTCAGCCTCTAACCCCACCACCCCAGAGCGTCACCCAAGCACCGCCAGGAGCAACCCCTGAACAGAGCCAGGAAGGAGGAAGCCCTGAGCATAGCTGATTGTGATCTAAACACCAAACAAAAAGTAAAAAACATTCTATCCGGCAAGTGCGGGTCTGGGTTTGAGTCAGCTTGTGGCCCTCCATCCCTGCAGCTGCCTGGCCCACGGCGGGGTCGCCCAACTGGGGGATTCCAGGAAGCCAGGGCCTCAGCGCGCCATACCGGCCCCCATCACAAGAGCCGGAGCCTGAAGCTTCTGCCATAAACCACCCAGGGTGATTTATTTAAGGGTCTCTAAGTAATCGCTTAAGTGTCACCATAGCAACAGGAAGCGTTGCCATGGAGACAGGAGCAGGAGCCGTCCCATGGAGACATGCGGGACTCTAGGAAATCATTACCAGGTGGACTGGCCGGGAAGGGGGAGCTGGACAAACACGGGCGCCCGGGGGTTCAGGGAGAGCAGGCTGGGGGGAGAGGCCCGGGGGTCCTCCAGCCCCCCGGAGGCCCATACGCAGCAGCCCCAGCACACGCAGAGCCTGGCGCGCTCTGGGTTGCTTTGTCCACTGCCTGTGCACTGCCTCTCCGGGACTGAGAGCACCGCGCAGACAGCAACCCAGAACGGAAGTGGGGCGGCGGGGCTCAGCCGTCCCCCTACTCAGGTCACCCCCATCCCCCCCAATGGAGCTGACCCGGCTCTCCCTCCTCCTGGGTCCTGATCAGTCCCTCCTCTCCCTCTCTGGCTTCCCCGTCTCCCCAACCCGCTGGACCTGGGGGTTCTCGGCAGCGGCCTCCTGGGTGCACAGTCCCGCCTTGAGGAGTTCTGGGAGCATACAGGGGGTGGTGATAGCTTCAGATCAGGCACACTTTGTTTTTCTCTCGTTTTTGTACTGGGGCACACCCAGCAGGCCCCAGGGTTGCTCCTGGCTCGGGCTGGGAGGTGGGGAGGAGGGGAGAAACCTGGGAACCCTTCCGGCCACTCTGCCCCGCTGACCCCTCTCTGGCCCAGAGGGCACTTTCTGTTTCCTCCAGTCAAGTAGATTTCCTGGCCAGAGTTTGGACTGGGGCGAGGTGCTTGCCTTCATGTGGCTGACCCAAGTACGAGCCCAGCACCACATACAGTCCCCTGGACACCCGAGGGACCCCTGAGGTGTGGCCCAATTCCTACCCGTTTCCCCCCAAAATCAAAACTGATTAGGGACTGTAGAGCCAGTGCAGGGTTCAGGAGCTTCAGAGATGGCTCAAAAACCAAAAACAAACCAGTGGCCCTGCAAACAGTCTAGCTACTGCTCAGAATATGCAATAGAGATTTAAAAAAAAAAAATCAAAACTTCCTTCAGGGGACGGGGTTGATAGAACAGCAGGTAGAGCACTTGCCTCGCTCGCACTACCCGGGTTAAATCCCTGGCATCCTATATGGTCCCCCAAGCACCACCAGGAGTAATTCCTGAGTACAGAGCCAGGAGTAACCCCTGAGCACCACAGGGTGTGACCCCCATCAAAAGAAAAAAAGAAAAAACTTCTTTGAAAAACACACCCAAAAGGTCAGGCTTAGTTTTACTACATCTCCCAGCACTTCTGTGCCCAGACACAGCCCCCGTGCGAATTAAAAACATCTGTTAACGCAAACATTGTACCTCAATGTTAAAAACAGGACGCCAGAATACCAAATAGTGGAAACGGCCCAAATGCCTGTCTGCGGATGAATGAAGAGGCCAAATGTGTTGCATGCGTTGAGTGAAACCAGCCGTAGGAAAGCAGCCGAGAATAGTGGAGGCCCGGGGGTGGGGGGCCGTGGCGCATGCATTGCTCATGTGAGACCCCAGTTCAATCCCTGTCCACATGGTCCCCTGAGCACCCCCCAGGTGGGACCCCCCAAAAACAAAACCTGACAAAAGGAATGAGGTGTTGACACACACTGTAATATGGTTCATCCCACAGACATGTCACCAAGCGAAAGGGTCCTGGCCAGAGGCACCTGTAAGGGCATTTGCCTTGCATGTGGCTGTCCTCAGCACCCCATAAGGTCCCCGGAGCACCGACAAGAGTGATCCTGAGTGCACAGCCAGGAGTAAGCCCTGAGCATCGCTGGGTGTGACCACCACGCCCCCCACACACACACAAAAGTGACTATAAAGACAGGTGTTCGTGGGGACGGGCATGCGCAGTGACTGCTGATGGCTGTCACGCAGCTTTGTATATACTTTTTACTTTTATTTTGGCTTTTGGGGCTGCATCCATAATGCTTGGGCTTACTCCTGACTCTGTGCTCTGGGCTCACTGCTGGGGGGGCACAGGCATGCCATAAAGTGCCTTACTCAATGTATTATCTCTCTGGCTTTTATACTGCTTTTTATTTATTTATTTATTTTTACTTATTTTTTAATTAGTGAATCACCGTGAGGATACAGTTACAGATTTATAAATTTTCATGCTCATGTTTCCCTCATACAATGTTCGAGAACCCATCCCTTCACCAGTGCCCATTCTCCACCACCAATAAACCCAGCATCCCTCCCACCCCCCAATCCCATCTCCCCCCACTCCACCCTGCCTCTGTGGCAGGGTATTCCCTTTTGTTCTCTCTCTCCAATTGGGTATTGTGGTTTGCAATAGGGGTGTTGAGTGGCCATTGTGTTCAGTCTCTAGTCTACTTTCAGCACACATCACCCTTCCCCCACGTGGCCTCCAACCACATTTTACTTGGTGTTCAATTCTCTATCTGAGCTGCCTTTTCCCCAAAATGTGAAGCCAGCTTCCAAGCCATGGAGTCAACCTCCTGGTACTTATTTCTACTATTCTTGGGTGTTAATCTCCTACACTGTTATTTTATATTCCACAGATGAGTGCAATCTTTCTATGTCAGTCTCTCTCATTATGACTTATTTCACTCAACATGATACTTTCCCTGTTGATCCACTTATATGCAAAGCTCATGACTTCATTTTTTCTGACAGCTGCATAGTATTCCATTGTATAGATGTACCAAAGTTTTTTTAACCAGTCACCTGTTCTCGGGTACTCGGGTTTTTTCCAGATTCTGGCTATTGTAAACAGTGCTGTGATGAACATATAAGTGAAGATATCATTTCAACTATACTTTTTTGCTTCTCCGGGATATATTCCCAGCAGTTATACTGCTTTTTTGCTATTGTTTTTTGGGTTTTTTTGAGGATGGCCACACCGGCAGTGCTCAGGGCTTACTGCTGGCTCTATGATCACTCTTGGCAGGCTCAGGGGACCATATGGAATGCCAGGGATCAAACCTGCATCAGCCATATATAAGGAAAGTGCCCTCCCTGCTGTACTATCACTCTGGCCCCTCAGGTAGCTTTTTGAGAAGACAAAAATGTCTCAGACTTGTGGTGGCCGGTACATGTCCGAATATCCTGAAGCCACTCATCTGTGTTCTTCAATTGGGTCAGGTGTGTGCTGTGTGAATACCAGCTCAATAGGAGTGCTTCGGGGACCAGGGGGAGGGAGGGAGGGAGGGAGAGAGAGGGAGGGAGGGGGAGAGAGAGAGGGAGGGGGAGAGAGAGAGAGGGAGGGGGAGAGAGAGAGGGAGGGGGAGAGAGAGAGAGGGAGAGAGAGAGAGAGAGAGAGAGAGAGAGAGAGAGAGAGAGTGAAGGAGGGTAGGCACTCATCTGATGTGGAGCTGTGGCAGCCAGGTTGCTGGTTCAAATCTCAGTCACCATAGCTGGTTCCCTGAACATTGACTGGGTTCTTTCCTGAGCACAGAGCCAGGAATAACCCCTGAGGACCTCTGAGTGTGACCCAAACACAAAAAAATCTCTCCAAAAGAGAACATAGAGGGAAAGGAGAATCAAGGAGTCAAGGAGACATGCTCTGGGGCTGGAGCGATAGCACAGCGGGGAGGGTGCTTGCCTTGCACGCGGCCCACCTGGGTTCAATCCCCGACATCTCACATGGTCTCCTGAGCACCACCAGGAATCATTCCTGAGTGTAGAGCCAAGAGTATCCCCAAGAAGCATAGCCAGGAGTGGCCCCCCGAAAGGGAACATGCCCTGAGGCTCCCCTCTGGGGTCCTATGAGCCCTTCTCCCCCAGTTCCCCGCTTCTGAAGGGCAGGACTATCCACCGTCAGCCTCCAGGGCCACTTGCTGAGAGTGGGGGCTGCAGTGTGGGCACCCCCACCCTTCCCCATTGCCTTGAGCATCAGAGCAGCGTTTGGGGGCTTTGTTTCAGCCAGGCCAGGCATCTCCCCTGGAACTCAGGGCTCACATATGCGAGGACAGAGCCTCCCGCTGCCTCCAATCCTGCCCTCAGCCACCTTGCTCCAGGGGGCTCACACCCGGCTGTGAGGTGGCCACAGGTACTTGTGAGCTGAGGGTCACAGACGGCGGAGAGGTCCCGGTACTGCTTGGCACGGCATCAGCACTGGGCACCACCTCCTGGTTCACTGACATACTCCTTATTAAGGTTGGGGACTCAGCAGTGCTCACGGCTATTCTCAGCTCCAGGACCAAGACTCACTCCCAGCTGTGGAGGGACCCAGTGCTGGGATGAGCCTCGGCCTCCCACATCCAAGCCTGTGCTCCAGCCCTGTGGCTGTGCCCCGGCGCTGTGTTTCCTGAGGAGAGAGTCCGCCAGCTGTAGCCCACCGTGCTGAGAAACAGTCACGCTGCTCCAGGCTTCACCTGGGCCTCACCGTGGAGACCCCCAGGACGCCTTGTCCTCTTACTCCCCACTCTCCCACCTCCCGTGTGGCCGTAGGAGTGCTGGCCTCCTCCTGTCTGTCTGCATCTTGCTTTCTCTCCATCCGCTGCTCCTCCAGGCTCCTCCCCGGCCTGTATGAAGCTCGTTTTCCTGAGGCCAGGGCAATAGTACAGCAGATAGGGCACTTGCCTTTGCACCGGCCAGCCTGGGTTTGATCCCCGGCATCCCGTTATGGTCCTCCAAGCACCTCCAGGAGTGATCCCTGAGTGCAGAGCCAGGAGGAGGCTGTGAGCAGCACTGGGTGTGGCCCTTCATAAAAAAATATGATGGAAATAGTATCAAGAGTGCAAGTCTCCCCTTGACCACACCCCAGCAATAACGCCCAGCTATAAATTCACCCCTATAAAGATGAGCTGTGCACATGCAGGGCTGAAGCCACCAGCCAGCCAAGGTGCATTCGGAGTAATGGCAGCACCAGATCCAATATGGCAGCCATAGGAGGCCCGTTGGAGCCCCAGAGTATCTCCAACAGAGGGCCGGGCCTCATAAGGAGGAGACGGAGTGGAGGGGGCTTTCTGCACCTTCAGTCAGCATGTAGAGAAATGCACATGGGGAGACAGAGCAATAGTACAGTGGGGAGGGTGCTTGCCTTGCGTGTGGCTAACCCAGGTTCAATCCCTGGCATCTCCCGGTTCCCTAAGCACTGCTAGGAGTAATTTCTGTGTGCAGGAGTAATGTGGTGCAAAAAAAAAAAAAAATAGGTGGAGGAGATCACATAGGTTTGTAGAACTTGGCCTGTACTCTGCCAATGCCAGTTAAAGCTTTGGCACCACATATGGTCCCCCAAGTGGTGGCCGGGGTGATCCCTGAGCACAGAGTCCTGAGCACCTCCTAGTGTGGCCCAAAAAAACAAAAAAGGAGGAAAGAAAAAAATGTAGTGTATTTAAAAAGAGGTTTTGAAAAATTGATACGGGCTGTGGCTTCGTGGTGGAGCACTTGCCTTGCACGTGGAAGACCTGGGTTCTGTCCTCGGCTCCATGATGTGAATGAATGGAAGGAAGAAGGGGTGGACGGAAGGATGGCAGGACAGCTGGATGATGGAAAGATGGGTGGATGGACAGATGGAAGGATGGATGGATGAAAACATAAATAAATAATGGAAAGTCTGGAATCACACGCATCCAGCCCTGAGTCCGTGTAAGCAGGCACAGGAGACGATAAAGTGCATCGGACGGCTCTGTGGGCGAGGCCGACTCGAGCAGCCTGGTGACACACAGTGAGTCCCTCGCGGCTCTCCCGGTGAGGGCTTTCTAGGGACAGGGCGGAGAGAAACAGACCACCGAGTCCTGGGGATCTGCAGGAGGTCGGACCCACACCCCACGCCACTGCCCAGGCCCCTCCCCCCACCCTCACCCCCACCATGGAGTCAGTTCACAGATGCCGTCACCTTTGGCCTTACCAAAGCGCCTCATATCCCACCAATGGGAGAGTGGCTCCGTGTCGCCCGCACTCAGCAAGGGGCCCTGCCCTCCTGTTCTGCCCGCACTGACAAAATGCATGCTTGCTTTTTCCCCTTTTTTCTTTCTTCTTTTGTTTTCATTTTGGGGCTACACCCAGCAGTGTTCAGGGCATACTCCTGGTCGGGCTCGGGGGACCCTATGGGAAGCTGGATGAGCCGTGTGCAAGGCCAGCGCCCTCCCCGCCGTTTTCTCTCTGGCCTCGTCTTTTCTATTTTAACTCACTTTTCCGACCAGCTTGTTAGAGACCAGGACAGTCGGATGGTTTGTGGGGACAAGTCCACTGTCCTCTCAGGCTGCTGGAGCTTGAATAAACCTGCTTTTCTCCTACTAATTATTTTGTTTTGTTTGGCCGCCACAACTGGCAGTGCTCAGGGCTCACCCTGCCTCTCTGCTCAGGGCTCACTCCCGGTGGGGCTTGGGGCATCATACATCGCGCAGGGATGACAAGGGAAGCACTTTCACCCCTACACACGCTCTGGCTCTGCGCTGCTTTGAGCAAATGACTGTTTGGCTGCATCGAGAGCATAGGGACTGCAAGGTAAGAGGGTCCTGAAGAGGGAAGAAGGTTAATGGGACCTGACCCTGAAATATCAGGATGTGGTAATCAATCAACATAGAGAAATTTAATAAATGGCAAAGGAATGAACAGTAACAGTTGAAAGGGGGGAGCTCTGATGGGAGAAAACCTTTCTCCTTGCCTTGCAGCCAACCCAGATTCTATCCCAAAACCCCAGATGGTCCCCTGAGGCTGCTAGGAGTGATCCTTGAGCACAGAGTTAGGAGTTAGCCCAGAGCACTGAGCTAGGACTAAGCCCTGAGCGCTGCCAGGTGTAACCCAAATCTGAAAAACAATTTTATAGGAGTTTTTGGGCAGCAGCAGCGGTGCCTGGATGTAGGCCGCCATGGCCATGCTCCCAGCCTCCACACTGCCTCCAGGCTCTCCGGTCTGAACTGTGCAGACACATCACTCCTAAAAATCAGCTTTGCAGGAGATGAAGAGAGAGCACAGCAGGAAGGGAAGCCAACCCAGGTTTGATCCCTAACACCGCATGGGCCCCCAGAATCCCCAGGTGTGGCTCCGGAGGGGTCCCCAGTACCAGGGCCCGAGCAGCACCATGCCGAGGTCCTAGCACTGAGCCACCTGCCTGGTCGGCCAAGAATCCCCAGGGCCCCCTGCAAAAGAGGGGTCACTTGCGATGATGCTGGGCCTGACGTTCCAGGGCTTGGGCCCGGAGATGCAGCAGTGAGGCTGGACACTGCAAGGAGTCACGGAACCTGTCCAGTGGTGCTGGTGTGTGTGTGCCAGAGACCCAGAGATGGAGCTCGGGCCTCCCTTATGTTAGCCTGTGTGCTGCCCCACCAGCTACGTGCTTGTCCGTGGCGGAAGATACGGGGCACCGTGCTAAGGTGATGGAGGTGGAAAATCCAGGTCCTAAAGGCAAAGCTCCTCGTAAGTTTGTTTGTGGGTCACACCTGGCAGTGCTCAGGGCTCGGGGACCAGAAGGGATGCCAAGGATGGAACCCAGGCCAGCTGTGTTCAGGGTAAATGCCCTCCCCTCGGTTTCACTCCAGCCCTGAAGGTTTCGTTAGGCTCGAGGGGAGGCAAGGGGGTCTGGGTGAGAGGAGCAGCAGAAAGCCCAGCTCCTAGTGAGAGCCTGTCACTCACCGGGGGACAGCCTGCGCCAGCAGCAGGAGCCCGGGAGCGGGACCTCTCAGGATATGCTCCAGGTGGAAGTCGCCCCAGGAATGCCAAGCAGCTCCCCACCCTCTCCTGGGCCCCCCCGCACCCACTCCCCTCCCACCCGCCCTGCCCCCACCAGGCTGCGACCAACTGGACTTGGCTCAGGCTGGGGATTGGATTAGCGTCAGAACCTGCAGGCAAACCCGCTGCCCAGGCTGGCCCCCACCAGCTTGGCCCGGCGTGGCCCTCTGTGTGACTCGGGGGCAGACAGCTCTGCCGACCCACCTGGCAGCCTCACCAGACATTCCAGTCTCCGACAGTGGGGCTGCAGTGAGCTGCAGAGAAAGGGAAAGGTATTAGGGGAGAATTAAGGTGAGGAAATGAATCAGCCAGCGGGAGCCTGCAGGCAGCCTCTGCCCCTCTCATCGCCTGAACGCAAATCACAGGCTCCGTGCTGGGGCGGTCCTGCAGAGGGCCCATGCACTGGGCCTGCCCAGGGGTTCCTTGCTCCTGGATTTGCTTACCTGGCACAGGATGAAGCCAGATGGAGAAGCAGCTCTCAGGAGGGGTGACCCGACCCCCAGCCTCAGGAGCTGCCGAGGGGGTCCAGAGAAAAGCCAGAGCTCTGTAGAGGGGGTGCAGCCTCCAGAGTGTATTTCAAATTCAGGTTCTCTCTGTCTCTCTGTCTCTGTCTCTGTGTTTTGGCCATGCCCAGGAGTGCTCAGGGCTTGCTCCTGACTCCGTGCTCTGGGACCATGTGGGATGCCAGGGATGGGTCCTGGGTCGCCGTGTCCCCACTGTACTCTCTTCCTGGCTGCTCAGAGGCTTTGCATTTTCACACAGACATGTTCAAAGTCACATTACTCACCACAGCCCCCAAATGAAAACAACACATGCCCATCAACAGATGGGTGCATAAACAAAATATGCCACATACATGCTCTGAAAAAATATCAGCCTGGAAAAGGAAGAAAGTTGTGACACGTGTCGCAGGGAGTCACCTTGGGAACATTATGCTAAGTCCAATTGCAAAAGCACAGATACTGCCTGGTGCCACTGTGTGACGCCCTGAGTGGCCATGGTCAGACCAGACACAGCGGGTGTTGCCTGCGACTAGAACGAGGGACAGTCCTACGGTCAGTTGCTAGGGGCAGCGCAGCTCAGTGTTGGCCTGCAGCAGTGTGCCTGTGCCCAGCACTACGTAAGTGACTAAGAAGATGCATTTGACGGCCCAGCCGGTAGCGCACTTGCCTTGCACACAGTCCGGGCTTCTGTCCCCTGAGAACTGCCAGGAGTGATCCCTGAACAAAGAGCTCCAGCCCCTTTATTTTATTTTTATTTATTTTATTTATTTTATGTTTTGCTTTTGGGTCACATCCAGAAATGCTCAGGGGTTACTCCTGGCTCATGCACTCACGAATTACTCCTGGCAGTGCTCAGGGGACCATATGGGATGCTGGGAATTGAACCCAGGTCAGCCGTGTGCAAGGCAAATGCCCTACCAGCTGTGCTATCACTCCAGCCCCTTTATTTTATTTTTAAAAGAGACAAGCATCATTTCTTATTATTGTGTGTGTGTGTGTGTGTGTGTGTGTGTGTGTGTTCAGGGGCAGGGCATGCCTGGCTGTGTTCAGGGCTTACTCTTGGCTCTTTAAGGGACCATGGTGCCCAAGATCAAATCCAGGACTACAGCATGCAAGTCAAGTGCCCTCCACACTGTACCTGGGCCCCAAGACATAATCTTCTCCATCCACACACTTAATTGAGGTGTGCTAGCAGAGATCTAGGAACACAACTACATCATTTAATGCCTGGCACATAATCAAGTGACAATTGGTTGAACAACTGTTGTTGGAAAGTCCTAGAAATAAGAATGAATACAGCACAGGGACTATCAACAGAAGTTGAGAGCTGGAGGGTGAATTATAATACAAAGGACATTTGAGCCGTGCTCTTGAAGGTCAGGAGAGCTTGACTGGCCGACAGATTTCTGGGTATCATACAGGCTTTAGGACTTAGGAAAAACTCCAAGTTCTCTCTTAGCCTCAGTTTCCACTTCTGTAAAATGGCAACATACCAACATGGTAAGGGCACAGTGAAGATTAAGTGGAGTGTATGTCAGTGATGGAACACAGGGCTAACACGTATTGAATAATAATTTCCAGCATTGTCAGCATCGATACCATCATTGCTGTGATTCTCCCATTTTGCTCCATGTGGGACAATAGTCATAGTTTCGGGTCAGCTTACAAAGAGATTTGGAACATGGCTAAGGCTCTGGAAAGCCTCGTGTTGCACTAGAGCAGCCATGAAGAAAGGGTTTTGCCACGGAGACTTTAAAACCAGGCAACTCTAGGCAGTGGTTAGCTAGGATAGAAAGTCTGAGGGTCATCTGTAGGAAGTGCAAGGAAAGCGCTCGCGTTAGTCCAACAACAGCTTGCTGCTGTTGGACTCAAACCCAGGACCTCACACACGCAAGGCAAGTGTTCTGCTGCAAGCCAGTCCCCGCCAGGGCAGGGTGGTCCCTCCCTGCAGTTGGGGTACTGGAAGGAATGAAGGGACATTCCTGGGCCCTTGGGCATGGATCTGCTCGCGGGTCAAGTGTGTATGTTGATTTCCTTGGGCAGGCTTTGAGATCATTCCACCCTGGTTTCAGTGCTGCGCTTTGTTTGTTTTGTTCTGGGGACACACCCAGTGGCTCTCAGGGGTGACTCCTGGCCCTGCACTGAGGAATTACTCCTGGCTGTCCTCAGAGACCGTATGGGATGCTGGGGATTGAACCTGGGTCAGCCAGGTGCAAGGCAAATGCCTTCCCTGCTGTGCTATTAGCTCCAGCCCCTTGGTGCTTATGAACCATTTCCTTAAGGGCCTCCCAGACAAACCCGCCCTTCAAAACAATCAGACGGGGCCAGAGAGATAACACAGGGGTAAGGCAATTACCTGACACGTGGCAGACCTGGGTTCAATTCCTCTGCACTCCCTGAGCACCACTGGGTGTGGCCCCCAGTCTCGAACCAAAACATGCTCAGCAGGAAGGCCAAGGGGCTCGGCCCTGTGTCCTGAGCGTGAAGCAGAGCCTGGGCAGGGACACTGCTGGAGCCTGCCGCTCTGTGGTCTCTGACCCACTGCCAGCCAATGTGTGTGAGCCCCACCGAGAGCGGTGACCCCAGGGACACAGCCACTAGAGGGTGAGCAGACCGAGGGGGAGCCCTGAGTCATGCCTGGGCCACAGCCACGGCGGGGTGGGGGGGAGGGAATAACTTTGGAAAAAAATTAGAAAGAAAATGCCAGATGCAGCCAAGGCCGTAGAGTGGGTGAGGCAAGAACAAAGGGGTGAGTTGGATCCCGGCAGTCATAGGGTTCCCTGAGCTTGCCAGGAGAGATTCTTGAGTGCAGAGCCAGGAGGAAACCCAAGACCCACCCGCCCCCACGGAAAGGGGAAACCCACCATGGAGACTAAAGGGGCATGGCGCTGCTGCCATGGGGAGCACCAGGAGCTTTTAAAAATTTTTTTGGTTTGTTTGGGGGCCGGCACCTGGCAATGCTCAGGGGTTACTCCTGCCTCTTCACTCAAGAAGCTCTCCTGGTGGTGCTCGGGGGACCATATGGGATGCTGGGACTTACCCGCTGTACTATCTCTCCGGCTCTGCAATTTTGAGGCCCAGGAAAAGATAAGGAAGCAGTGGCTCGGTGTGTGTGTTTGCTTTGGTGATATTGTTTGTTTGTTTGCTAGTTCTTTTTTTTATTGAAGTAAAACATTTTATTTGGAGGTTTTTGGAAGGGGAGGAAAGAGGGAGAGGGAGAGAGAGAGAGAGATCAGGAGAGAAAGAGAAAGAAAGAGAGGGGAGAGGGAAAGAGAGGGAGAGGGAGGGAGGAAAGGAGGGAGGGAGAGAGAGAGAGAGAGAGAGAGAGAGAGAGAGAGAGAGAGAGAGAGAAACACACTCAAGAGAGAGCCTGGGCTTCTCAGAGGGCGGAGAGGGCCCTTACAACACATTAGCGATGGAAGCATGAAAGTCCACATGTCAAGAGGGGAGATGTGGGCGCCACATGTGCTTGGCTACGTGGGCTCAAGCAGCACATGGGTTCGGGCAGCATATGTGCTATTTGTTATTTGGGGTGGTTGGGTTTGGGGCCACACCTGGTGGTGCTCAGGGCTGACTCCTCACTCTGCACTCTCGGCAGGGCTGGGTGGGGAGTGCGAGGCGCCAGGAGCAGCCCCAGGGACGGAGCCCAGGCCGGTGTGTGCCTGGTAGGCGCCTTCTCCGCTGTTCTCTCTCCAGTCTGGCCCTGGCCTTGGTCTTGTGGTGCTGCAGGGGCAGGTGCTGCAGCCCCGAGTGGGGAGGGAGGGGAGTGTGGGGTGTTCTGACAGTGCTGGGGAGAGGGCGAGTGCCTTCCCCTTGCCCAGTCAGCAGTAAGGACTCATGACCACCACTCAGCACTGGCTCCTTTCTGCTGGCTGCTCCCGGCTCCCTCTGCCATAAATGTGTTCGCTGGCTGACAGTGACTGCCGGTCCCCAAGTGTCACCGGGAGGGGAGGCCTCCCACCCAGCTCCTGGGGAGATGGCAGAGTGCCCAGCAGGTGGCCTGGGAGAGAGGTGCTGGGTTCTGAGAGATGGCAGCTCCGGGCAGGGTGGGGGGCAGGAGAGGACCAAGTGGCAGTCTGAGGCCTGGGCCCAGTCGGGGTCTAGGGAAGCTCCAGGCTAGAGGCCGTGAAGGAAGTGGCAACCAGCCTCACTGTTCCCAGACCTCAACAAAGACTCCCTGCCCACGGCCCTGGCGGGGGGTCAGGGGGTCCCACTGCCTGCAGGGGTCACACGCTCCATCCCATTGTGTGCCCACTCCCTGAGGGGAGCGAGCGCCTCCCTGTTCCTAAGGCAACCCTTAGATGGAGTGGGTGCTTCCTGAACCGTTCTCGGGGTGCTCCAAAGGGCCCGTGACTGAAGTGGGACTGAGTGTCACCCCTGGCTTTGGAGCACCGGGGGACCTTTTCATGATGACCCATTGGGCCCCGACCTATTCTGCTGATGCCTGCCCGGCCCTGCGCATGTTCCTGAGGGCCTGAGCCTCAGTTTCCCAACTCACACTTTCAGAGGGGTGTCTGATGGGCGGAAGTGCTGCCCAATGGGAAGCTGTGAGGCTGGAGGCACAGCTCAGAGGGCCAAGAACACACTTTAGTTGTGGGAGGCCCGGGTTCGACCCTGGACCATCCTGTTGTCCCTGAAACACCACCAGAAGTGCCCCCAACCACAGGACCAGGAGTAGCCCTGAACACTGCCAGGATGGCGCCCAAAACAAACCAGAGTAAAGCTGTAAAAGTCACCCCGGGCGCCAGGAATGTGCTCTTGCGGGTAGAGGCCTTGGGTTTGACGCCCGGTTCCTGACTGCGCAGAAAGTAGTACATGAAGAGTCTAGACACTGGGTAGGCCTGAAGAGTCCCGGCGTTGCCTTTGTCCTCTGGTGGGGAGGTGGGGCCAGCCTGGGTGGAGCTGACCTCGGGAGGGAGTGGTGTCCGGGGCCGCACCGCCCACCCTCCACAGAGCCTCTGAGAGGCCGGGTGGGGCACCCTGAGCCCAGGAGGAAAGACCCTCGGAGGGCCCGGCGAACCCACAGGTGTCAGCCAGTGGCGGGGGCTGTCAGGGCCGCACGGCTGCTGGGCTTCCTCAGGCCCTTCGGAGAGGACCCGGAGAGGGAGGCCGTTTCCTGCCGGGGCTTCCGGCTCCTCCGTGGGGACAAGGACAGTGGCCTGTGGATGCGCGCAGGGCCGGGGCATGGCTCTGTGGTCTCTCAGCGCGCAGAGCCGCAGCCACTCGGGGAGGTTCCCGCAGCCCCAGCCAGGCTCCCTGTGGCTGTCCAGGATGGCCATTGCGGTCCTTCTCTTTCATTCTTGGTGGGTGGGCCCCCCAGGTGGTGCTCCGGAAGTTGGGGGTTGCCCTCCCCGCAGTGCTCAAGAGACCATGCATGGTGGGGGATCCAACCTAGGGCCTCTCTTTCAGGCCAGGCCCTTGGAGTAGCTTGCCGGCCGCCATCACCCCATTCCCGGGGCAGAAAAGGGAGTCACAAAGTAATCAGCCACTTAGGAGCCCACGAAGGATCCATTTTTTTCAAGTTGCTCCGAAACGCTGTGGATCCCTGGGATGGTCCAGGTGGCAATGGCTCCAGGGGCAAAAGGGGGCTCTCCTGCCCTCCCTACCCCTCCCTTCTCCTCTGCTCCGCTCCCCTCCTCTCCTCATGGAGTTCCGGGAGACCCTGTGCGGTGCCAGGATCAAACCCAGTCTGACCACATGCAAGGTCTCACCTGCTCTTCTCTCTTTCGGGTCCCTGAGAGTCACTTTATTTAAAAGAAAAATTAATTAAATTAAATCATTTATTTATTGTTTTTTGCTTTGGTGCCACACTTGGCAGTGCTTAGGGTTTGCTCCAGGCTCTGTGCTCAGGGATCATGCCTGGTGTGGATGCTGGGGATGGTGCCCTGCCCACTGTACCTTCTCTCCGGCCCCAGGGGAGTCAGTTTCTACTCATTCACTTAAAGCAGGTATATTTTGGGGGGAGGGGTGGAGGCTGCGTTATATATATATGTATGTGTGTGTGTGTGTGTGTGTGTGTGTGTGATATGTTTGTGTACACATATATAACATTAATTTTCCTGAAAAGGAAGCTGTAGGCTGAACGAGTGTGGGGGTGTGGGGACCTCAGGTCTAGAGGCAAGAGACAAGGGTGTTCCTTGGAGCTCAGTGCCCATGGGAGGGAGGCGCTAAGCAGCATCACGTCACAAACCATGCCAAGGGCGATGCTCTCAGGAAGGAGAATCACTGCTCAGAGCATCTTGGGGATGTCCAATGGTTGATTCTGATGTGACCTTCAGATGGATTCTGAAAGTGGGGGGGCTTTGGTCCCTGTGGGTGGGTTTGACCCCCACCCACTTGGGCCCGATCCCTGAGCAGTACTGGGTGTCACTGGAGCAGCGACAACTCCACTACGACGGAGAGAAATCAACAGAGAAAGTGGTAGAACTGCTCACCCCACACCCCTGGCCCGAGTCCTTTCACTCTCGGGTATTTGGGGGGTTCTAAGCCAGCAGAGCACAGGGCCCACTCCCTGCTCTGTGCCCAGGGGACCGGGCCGAGCCGAGCAGGGATGGACCCTGACCTATGTGCACATCGGCCTGTTCAGCTTTTTCTCTGGCCGCTCAGGGATGGTGGAAGCATCTGCCCCAGCCTGTGCCGTAGAACCCTGAGCAGGCACAGGACTGCAGCAAAGACCCAGAAGCAGGGGGTTGGGAGAGGAGGCCCAGCCTGGACTCCCATGAGCTCTGCCCATCAGCAGGTGAGGGTGCATGGGGAGCCTGAGCCATGGCATAAGGACCCCTGGAGGCTGGGAGGTCCAGGAGGGGCCAGAGGAAGGCTGGGCTCCAAGGAGGGGAGGGGAGAGGAGGAGCTGAGGCCAGGAGACGGCAGACTTCAGCGTCCAGTCCCGGAGATGTTCCTTGTCCAGTAGCCAGGGGGAGTGAGTGCCCACTCACGGAAGCAGCATCATGTTCTAGAGAGGTAAATCCTGCAGTGGATGGAGCAATGATCACGCCAGTCTTGACCACTTGGGTCCATCCAGAACCACCCTAGCCCCACCAGGGTCCACAGACCTGAGGTTGCTTTACTGTTGTCAAGTAGCAAGTGTGTGGGCGACGTAACAGGAAGGGGTTCTCCCCGAGGCCCAGGGCCTTTCTAAGCGCCAGGCTGGTCTCCCTGGAAGAGGCCCCTGGGAGAGTCCTTGCCCTGAACAGAGGAGAAGGCCGAGGAGCTGGGACAGGGCCTGGCAGATTACTGCAGGTATTGCACAGAGAGCAGAGAAGCGGAGCACTCGAAAGAAGGGCGCAGATGCAGAGGAAGGAGAGTAACAGATTGGATGTACCCCCCCTCCCAATAAACAAAAACGAACCAACCCACCCAAAACAAGCAAATGCTTGCTTTTTGCTTTTTCTTTTTTTTGTTTTCAGTTTTGGGCCACATTCAATGATATTCAGGCGTAGCTCTTGGCTCTGCACTCAGGGATCACGCCTGGTGGTGCTCAGAGACCATATGGGATGCCGGGGACCAAACCCAGGTTGGTTGCATGCAAGGCAATCCCCCGCCCCCTCCCACATACTCTCGCTTCCGTCGCAGACTCTTGCGAGATAGACAGGGAGTGCGGCACGCTGGCCTCTGACCGTGACTCCTGCGTGTCCAGAGCAGCGCCAGGTGCTGTCCTGTCCAGAGTGCCTGGGTGAAGTTCACCCGCCGTAACTGACCAGTGTTCATGGGACTTACCCAGATTCTCTACTTCTTGTTTCTTTGTTTTTCGGTCACACCTAGTGGGGCTCAGCGTTTTCTCCTGATGGCACTCAGGGCTCACTCCTGGCAGTGCTCAGGCCTGAAAGGATGTTGGCCGTGTGCAAAGTAAGGGCCTAAATCCCTGTACTCTCTAGCCCTTTTCTTTTGTCTTCTGGGCCCTATGGGGGTTGGGCTCAGGGATCACTCCTAGCAATGCTCAGGGGATGAAGATGTCCCCCGGCCGGCCATGTGCAAACACCTTACCTGCTGTACTCTCTCTCTGGCCCATAGAGCAGCAGTTAATAAAGGGGGAAGTTGCTGTGAGACAGAGGAACAGGACCAGCAACCCTTCTGAGAGGTTGCTTCAGGGCCCTTGGGACAGTAAGACTTTTGGTCTTGTTTTCATTTTGGTTTGGGGCGCACCGGTGGTGCTCAGGGCTTCCTCCTGGCTCTGCACTCAGGGATGCCTCCCGTGGGGCCCGGGGGAGCCTATGGGAGGTGGAGGGTCAGACCTGTGTGGACAGGTTTGGCTTCTTCAGGGACGGAGGGCCTCCAGCAATTGACCTGCACGGCCGGCAGGGTCAGTGGCTCGGGGCTATGTGTCCTGGGCCCACAGAGCCACCAGGACCTCGCCCAGGGGCGCGGGAGGTTCTCTAGGGCTGGACAGAGATTCTGGGCCCGGGAGCACGTGGAGCTGGGACTGAGCTGGGGCTAGATGCAGGTGGAGCCTGTGCCCCTGACTCTGGCATCGTCCCCCCAGAGCCCTGCGTGGCCCGTTCAAGCTGACACATGAAGGTGCGCTTGCAGAGGAGAGTCTGAGGGGGCCTGCAGCCGGGCCCTCGGCTCTGCATTCACTGAGGGCACTTTAGCTTGCTTGGTTTTGGTTAGGGAACTTCTCTGGGTTGTGCTCAGGGCTGACTCCCGGCTGTGTGCTCGGGGATCACTCCTGGCAGGGTTTGGGGGACCCCATGGGGTTCTGGGGATCAAGCCCTCGGGCAAGGGAAGAGCTCTATCCACTGTATTATCTCTCCAGCCCACCTGCTCAGACCTTAGCAGGGCAGGGCAGGGCAGGAGAGGGCGGGGTCCTAGTAAAGGGAACCCTGGAATGGTACTCTGTGGGGGGGGAGGGGGGAGAGGCCCACTCCCGAGCTCCCGCCCCTCATCGTGGGGCATCTGAAAGGGGCGTGTGAGCCTCTCTTCTCACTTGGCTTCTAAGGCTGCTTCTGCTCCAGGTATGTTCCTTATCTGTCTTTTCTCTTCTCTCTCTTTTTTTTTTTTTTGGCAAGTATTAATTTTAAAAAGAAGTGGTGGGCCCAGGAGGAAGCACAGTGGGGAAGGGATTTGCCTTGCATGTAGCTAACCTAGTTCAATCTTTTTTTTTTTCTTTTTGGGTCACACCCGGCGATGCTCAGGGGTTATTCCTGGCTCTGCACTCAGGAATTACTCCTGGCGGTGCTCAGGGGACCATATGGGATGCTGGAATGGAACCCGGGTCAGCTGCGTGCAAAGCAAATGCCCTACCCACTGTGCTACCGCTTCAGCCTCTAGTTCAGTCTTGATCCCAGACTTAAGGCCCCCGGAACCCTGTCTGGAGGATCCCTGAGCACTGAGCCAGGAGTAAGCCCTGAGCATTCTGGCTGTGATCCCCAAGCCCCTCCCACCTCCAATACAACAACAATAAAATAATCAGTCACTTCAGTGCTCAGTTCTTTAGCCCATTCTCTTGTCCATGGCTTGCCCAGGCCAACGCCCTGCTCTCTGCCTTTGCATTTTTATGATATGCAGGTCCCTTAGCCGAGGCCCCCAGATTCACTCAGGAACCTGGACACACCTGCCTGAAGCCTGTTTGGGCCTGTGGTGAGTCTAGGAGCAGAGAATGGTCACCCTGTGTGAGAACATTACTGCCACCGGCCAGTGCAGATGAGAAATGGGTGCAGAGGGGTCTCTGCGATAGTTCCTGCAGTGGAAGTGGTAGAGCCAGCACTGCACTGCCGCGGCATCTCAAGCACGGGAGAGCAGGAGGCTGTCTCAGGTCGGGTAAGCAGAAAGGACGGAGAGCTGGAAGAGGTGCCAAGGACTGACCTCGTGGTGGCACCACGAGGCCAAGGAGAGGAGTGGTTTCTGTGGGGCATATGCTCAGGGGCTGGACTGCAGAGCACCCCAGGTGGGCAGTCCTGAGTGAAGCCACACTTCCGGCCTGAGAGGGAAGTGGGGCTCCTGGGAACCGAGAAGCTAAAGGGGAGAGGGCCTGAGAGCTGGGGTGGAGACTGTGTGGTCATGCATGCATGTGTGTATGAGTGCATCTGTGTGCATGTGTGCATGCCTGCCTGCATGTGTGTTTGTATGCATGTCTGTGTGCATTTGTTTGTGTCTGCATGCATGTGTGTATGTCTGCCTATGTGCACGTATGGGTGTGTCTGTGTGCATGCTTGCATGTGTACCTATGCATGCATACATATGCGTGTGATTGTGTACTGGTGTGCATGTGTGCATATATACATATGTGAATGCATACACAGATGTGTGTGCTTGTGTCTATGCATCTGGAGTGTGTCTAGAGCCTGGAAGACAGTTCTCCTGAAAAGAGGCCATTTTCTTATTGTGTGTGTGTGTGTGTGCATGCAGCACTCATCAGTGCTCAGGGGTTGATCCTGGCTTTGCACTCAGGAAATACTCCTTGTGGTGCTCAGGGGACCTTATGAGGTGCTGGGAATCAAATTCAGGTCAGCTGCAGGCAAGGCAAAGGCTCTACCTGCTATACCGTCACTCTGGCCCGAGTCCATCTTTTTCTAAGAGTGTAAGAAGGAAGGAAGGTTGTCGGGTTGGTTGGAAGCAGGGTCTGACCTTGGTCTGTGGTGCTCCCCCATTGTGTTGGGACTGTATTTGTTTCAGGGGCTCCCAGAAGAAACTATCGCCCAGTGCTGGGGGTAGACATGTCCTGCCTCTGAGTTCTGAAGCAGGAATGGTACCTTTGGGCTGCTCAGAGGCAGAATCTACACCTGTCTCTTTCCCGGCAGGCCTTGATCTTGCCTTGACGCTTGACACATCAGTCCCAGCCTGCCTTCCTCCTCACGGGGAATGTGTGTGTGTGTGTGTGTGTGTGTGTGTGTGTGTGTGTGTGTGTGTGTATGCAAACTTCTTTTAGTCTAAGGACACCACTCATTGGATGAGGGTCCACCCTAAACCAGCATGACCTCATTTTAACTTGATCACTTTTTTTTTTTTTGCTTTTTAGGGGTCACAGCTAGCAATGCTCAGGGGTTACTCCTGGCTCTGCACTCAGGAATCACTCCTGGCAGTGCTTGGGGGAACAAAGCTCATAGGGGATGCTGGGGATCAAACTCAGATCTACCTCATGCAAGGCAAACGCCCTACCTGCTGTACTATCGCTCTGGCCCTTAACTTGATCACATCTGCAAAGACCTTCTCTCCTAATGAAGCCACATGTATGGGATTTAGGGCTTGAACATTATTTTGTTGGGAAGTCAGGGGGCACAATTCAACCCAGAATAGGGCACAAAGGAGACTGGAGGAGGTGCTCACTAAAATGCTTCAGAAATACAAGTGCAGGGTCTGGAGCCATATGTAGCACAGCAGGGAGGGTCCTCACCTTGCACGGGGCTCACCCGGGTTCAATCCCCGGCACCCCAGATGGTTGCTTGAGCCCAGCCAGGAGTGATTCCTGAGGACAGAACCAGGAGTAACTACTGACATTGCTGTGTGTGGCCCAGAAAACAAACAAATACAAGAGCAGACCAAGGTCCCTGGCTAAAAGAATCCTAAAGTCCAATCAAATAGATTATCTCCCCAGATTTTCTGCTTACAGGGTTTGTCCAAAGCTGTCCCCATCCCTGCATATTCACCCGCATGAGCAAACAATCTGCCTGCTTGCCAAAGACAAACCTGCCCCCAGGGTCCTCTGAGGGTGACCAAAAGACAGGCCCCTCCTGCCTGTTGTCTCAGGCACACCTGGGACTCGGCTCACAGTGGAATGGAACCATAAGCCCCAAGGATCTGCGGCGCCTTCCACTTCCTCCTCGAACCCTGGAAACTCACAGTTACTCCTGCCGCAGTCGAGGTCCTGCTCGGGGTGAGAGGAGGGAGAATTGCAGCTTTAGGCTCAGAAGTTGCTGCTGGAAAGTGATGATCAGGCTGATCAGGCAGGAGCCAGTTTCGAACCCTGGCACAGTGGGACTCATGCTTCTTGCCCCTGGTGTCCTGCTTAGTCACAGAACCGCAGGCTACCCGGGAAGAGACTTACTTTGGGGAATCGTGGTGGGGGAGGGGTGGGGGCTGGGCCACACTCGGTGCTGCCCAGGGCTTATCCTGGGCTCAGGACTCACTCCTGGGGGTTCTTGGAGGACCATATGGGGGTGCCAGGGATGGAACCTGGGTTGGCTGCACGCAAGGCAGGTGCTCCACCTGCTGTCACACAGCTCCAGCTATGTAGACTCCTGAACAGATGTCTGTTTCCGTGTCAGGTTCTTTCTTGGGTCGTGAAGCCTTAGTGAGTTTGATCAAAGTCCGGACCTACATCCCAGAGAAGTACACCAGCATCCACAGGAGTGTCACTGGCATCCATCTGCAGCTTACTCCTGAGCCCAAGCCCGATGTGTCACCCACTCGCACTGGTTTCCCGAGAAAACCCATCGAGGGTAATCGATTGGCTCCCAAGTCATGCAGTTATTTAAAGTGGAATGAAAAATCACATCCCAAGAGCAGATGGTGTTGATACTCTTGTTTCAAGCAAGACCTACAGGGTTTGTTTCCCTCAAATAAAAGCAGCTCCTCCCTCTAAAGAGGCAGGACCGTGAAGAAACCTTTTCCTGGGTGCAGGAGGGGCAGAGGACAGACGTGGGGTCTACTGGTAGGAAGAGTTCTGGGCGCCTGTGGGGTCCCCCACGGTTTACAAACGAGGTTCAATCTGCCAGGCATTTGTGACATGCCCTCCCTCCCCCACCCCTGCACTGTGGAGGGGGCTCCTTTGCTCCTTTTCTTGGCCATACTCGGTGATGCTCAGGGGACCATGTGGGATGCAGGGGACAGAAGCTGGACTGGTGGTATGCAAGGCCAGCACCCGAGTCGCAGCCCGTCTCTTCAGCCCTGGGACTCCTTTCAGGCCTCGTCCTAGCAGTCTGAGCTGTGGTCACTCGGGGCCTTAGCAGTGGCCGAAGGGCTAAAGGGAGGCTCCAGCAGACCTTCATGAGGACATCTCAGGTCGGAGGCTAGGTAGGATCTGGGGTCCCAGGGGGTGGCAGGGGACAGCGCTCTCTTCCTCCTCCAGCAGCACCACCCCCCCCAAACTGTCAACCCCCTCTAGGCTTGGGGGTTAAGCTGCACAAACTGGGGCAGGGAGATGGCACCGGGAACATCGAGGAAAACTCTGGGTCAGGGCCTCTGGAACTCCAGTTTTGGGTGTCGGCGCGAGGGGCCTGCTCTCCTTCTCTCAGGCATTGTTTGAGGAGTTCTCATAACCAGGAGCCTCGGAAGCGGGCGGGCGGGGCGGGGGAGGGTTTTCTGGCG
The DNA here is from genome assembly GCF_027595985.1 of Sorex araneus. NCBI lineage: Eukaryota > Metazoa > Chordata > Mammalia > Eulipotyphla > Soricidae > Sorex > Sorex araneus. The sequence continues at coordinate 113,527,203 of NC_073304.1, forward strand.
GGGAGGTGTCTCCGATTGCTGGGCTGGCTGAGTGCCCAGGCCCGGAACCCGATGCTGGCTGCTGCCCTGGGGGGGTCCCCACTCTGCGGACGCCCTCCGCGGCCCGAGCCCGGGAGACTGGGGAGGGGGCGTGGGGGGGACCCTGCCCGAGCCGGGGTGGGGTGGGGGCGCGCCTTCTCCTTCTCCTCCGCTCACTCCTCCCCTCCTCCTCCCCATCGCCTGCCCCTCCTCCTCTTTTCCCCCTCCTCCCCCTCCCCCTGCCCTCCCCTCCTCCCTCCTCCCCTCCCTCCTCCTCCTCCTCCTCCTCCTCCTCCTCCTCCTCCTCCCGCCAACATGGCTGCGCTGGGCGGCCGCTGAGCCGGGCCGCGCCGCCAGGCCCCGCGCGTGGCCCCGCGCCGAGCCGGGCCGAGCCGGGCCGGGCCGGGCCGGGCCGGGCGGCCGCATGGAGCCGCGGCGCGGCCTGGCGCAGGCGCTGACGGAGGCGGACGCGGTGCTGGGGCTGCTGGAGGCCGCGGGCGCGCTGAGCGCGGGCGAGCGGCGGCGGCTGGACGCGGCGGCGGGCGGCGCCAGGGCGGAGCTGCTGCTGCAGCTGCTGCTGGCCCGCGCGCGCGACCCCCCGCCCGAGCTGCGCGCCGCGCTGGAGCGGCCGCGGGCGCCCCCGCCGCGGGCCCCGCACGTCGCGGCCGAGCCGCCCGCGGGCGCGGGTGAGTGGGGCGCGCGGCCTGCGGCGGGGCGGGCGGGCGGGCGCGGGGCGCGGGGCGCGGGCACCTGCCTTTGTGGCCTGGCGGCCGCGGGACCGGACCCCGCCCGCGGCCGTCGGTGCCCGGCGCCGGGCGCCCTGCGCGGGACCCATTGTTCCGGCCCACTCCTCGCAGCCGGGTGCCACCGCCCGAGCGTGGGTGCCCCGCGCTGCGGGCGAGCTGCCCGCGGGCCGAGGGCCGCCCCGCCGCGCGTGGACCCGGGCGGCGAGACCTGCGCAGACGCGTGTTGGAAGCCCCCCGGCGGGGCGTGACCTGACCGACGCGGTGCCCGTGGCAGCCCGACGGTCGCGGGTCCTGTAACCGCACTTTACAGGGCGGGGACTGACGGCCAAACTGCTGGCCACACACGTGTGCCACGGGTGGCCACCCCCGCCCTGGGCCCCCAGGACTCCCCTGTGCCTCCAGTAGTGGTCTGAGATGCTGGGCTAAGGCGTGAGGTCAGGGACAGGGGGAGGCTCCCGGGCGCCGTCTGTCTTTTCTTTTCCAGCTTTTGGGCCATCCTGGCAGTGGGTGCTCGGGCCTTATTCCCGGCTCTGTGCTCAGGGATCACTCCCAAGGGGTCGAACCCGGGCGCTCCGGGCACGGCCAGCCTTAGCGGCTGGGCTGTATCTTTCCAGCTCTGACTTTTTTTCTTTTTAATTGCTTTCATGGATCTATTTTTGAAGGAGGAAGTTTGTCAAGGAAACGCAGAAGTTAGAGTGCAGATTCAGTTCTCACTGGGGCAGGACATGTTTGGATCCATGCTAGGTTTAATGTCTAGAATAGAGGAATCCGTGCCATTAATTAGCCCCCTCACGCCCCCACCCCTCACTCCATCCCTGCTAGAGAAGGCCGAGCTTCACTTGGCCAAAGTTCAGGGAGCTGGTCCTGAGCTCCGAGAAGGAGATGGAGTAGGGTTTGCATTTTACCTCTCGAGCAGTGATTTCACACCCCAGTCCATCAGACTGGGGGATACTAGCTTTGTGGAGGCTTGTGAAATCCTCAGGAAAATAATTTTCAGGGGGAAGTTCTTTTTATGTTTTCATTTTGTGTTTTCACTTTTGGGCTACACTCTGCAGTGCTCAAGGCTCACTCCTGGCTCTGTGCTCAGGGGATCCTGTGATGCGGGGATGGGACCAGGGTGAGCTGTGTACCAGGCACACACACGCCTTACCCACTGGACTGTCGCCCCAGTGCAGGGAAGTTCATTTTCCTTAAACCTTTAGAAAAAAAAAAAAGGAGAGTGTTGGTGGTAAGATGTGGCTGTGGGTGAGCGAGGCGGAGCTGCTGCAGGGACTGTCTGCAGGGACGAGTCGCCTGTGCCTGTCCCTTGGCCAGCGGGAGCCCAGGGAGAGTACTTCAGCTGGTGGCTTTCGGGGTGAGGAGTGGGGCTCGTCCCAGAGGGCGGGGCCAGGGACCCCTCTCTGTGCTCAGCCGCCCCAGCCTGCCCTGCCACCACCTCATGCCTCCGTCCTGTGCAGGTCCAGCCTCTGTCCGCCTGTGGCTCAGCGTCAGCGTCAGGCGCTGGGGGAACCAGAGCATCAGGGGGGCTTAGGGTCCTCAGTGTGTCCCTCCACTCAGATCGTCCCTGTCCACCATACCCATCCCTGCAAAAACGGGGGCACTTGCCGTGCACACCTGAGTTCGATCCCTGGCCCTGCGTTTAGTGCCCCACCCTCCCACCGGGGGTGATTCCTGAGCATTGCTGGGTGTGGCCCCCCCAGCAAGACCCCAGGCCAACAGGTGAAATGCCTGTCTCCGCTGGCCCGGCCTGCTGTGCTGTGGAGAGACGCTGGCCTCCGAGGGGCCAGGCCGCCGTGCAGACCAAACCTGCTGGTCCTGCTCACCTCAGCTCAGACGGCGCTGGATTCGTCTGTGTATCGAGTTCTGCTCCGGGGTTGAGGGTGGGGGGCTCGCTCCGCAGCAGGGTGCAGGTTGGTGGGTGCCCTTTGCTCTCACTCAGCGGGATTCCTGCCCCCTTCGTGCAGTCAGAGCCCGGGCCCGGCCTTGTGGGGCAGGACGGGCCGAGTCAGCCGAAGCCTGTGCCCTGTGCTGCATGCAGCCACCGTTCCTGCTTCCCGCCAGCCTTGCGCTCCGAGGGGCTTTAATTCTGTTGCTCAGGACTTACTCCTGGTTCTGTGCTCAGGGATCATTCCTGGCGAGGCTCAGGGGAGCCTGTGGGGTGCAAAGTCAGCACCTTCCCCTGCCCTGTCTCTCCTGGATGCTGTGGTTTGGCCTGTTGGTCCATCCTGTGGACGGGCAGGACCGTCCTCCCTGGTCCCTGGAGCTGTACCCAGACTTGCTCTGGGCTCTTTCGTGGCTCACACACGCCCCGCGCAGGCCTTCCCTTTCGCTTGCAGTCAGCCATTGCTCAGGGGAGGTTTTCTCATGCTCCCTACCTCCCCACCTGTTCCTGGTGAAGGCCCTTCTTGGCTGCATGCCTCAGTGTCTTCATCTGTGGGATGGGGCTGCAGGGGCTCTGCGTGTGCCTCTCTGGCCCTGGGAGCGCAGAATCTGATTGGGAGAGGCCTCGAGTACCTGCCCTGTGCTCGCCAGGCGGGCAGGCAGAGACCGGGTGTCGGGATGTAATTTCAGCCTGCCGCTCACTGCCTGCTTGCCACAGTGACATTATGAAGCTGATCGGCTGAGTGACACAGATGCCAGCTGGCTTCTCTCTCTCTTTTTATTTAACTTTGTTGTTTGTTTGTTTGTTTTTGCACAGGGTGGGGGTGGGGGTTGGGTCACACCTGGCAACACTCAGGGGTTACCACTGGCTCTGCATTCTGCCTGGCCCTGCACTCCTGGCGGTGTTAGTGGGACCATTTGGCTTTTTTTTTTTTTTTTGGTTTTATGCCAGGCGGGTGTCTTACCCACTGTACTATCTATCTCTCCAGTCCCTTGGGGGACCATATGGGATGCTGGGGATTGAACCCAAGTGTGCAAGGCAAATGCCCTACCCATTGCACTATTGCTCTGGCCCCTTTATTTAACTTAAAAAATTGGGGGCCACTCCTGGCTATGTTCAGGGGTTAACCTGGCAGTGCTTGGGGAGAGACCGTGCAGTGCTGGGGGTCCAGCTGGGGCCTCCCAGGGAAACTGTGACTGCCCTAAATCTGCATTTTTGTCTTCCTGTTTGTTCTGATCCTGAGTTCCCTTGGTTGCTGGAGTGGCTCGTGCGGTGCTCAGGGCTGCCCCCGGCCTCTGGGGCTGTGTAGGCAGATACTCTACCTCTGGGCCAACCCAACCCCTTTTTTTTCCTGTTTTTATTTGTGTTGTTTTGCTTTTGTTTGGGGGCCATATTTGCTCAGGACTTACTCCTGGCTCTGTGCTCAGGGATCTCCTTGTGGAGCTCTCGGAACCACGTGCAGTGCCAGGGGTTGAACCCAGGCCAGCTATATGCCGGCAAGTGCCCTGCCCACTATACTATCTCTTCCAGTCCCTCCCTGCCATCCCCTGAGTTTCACAACAATCTGGCTGACTCAGTATCCCCGGCCAAGAAAAAAGAGACAGTGGTGTTAGTTGGAGAAGCTGAGGAAGGCTTCCTGGAGGAGGTGGGCATTCCAGGCAGAGGCGGAGCCTTGGGAAGTACAGCCCAGCCTGAGCAGAGTGGGGCTTAGCAGGGCCTTCGAGTGCGTGAGGGCGCATTGGGGATTTGGAGTTTGGGTGAAGCCTGAAATGTAGGGATTAAACCAGACAAGAGTGCAAGTTGGTGGCGATTTGTTTGTTTGTCTGTTTGTTAGTTGGCCACACCCGGCGATGCTTAGGGGCTACTCCTGGCTCTGCACTCAGGAATCACCCCTGGCTGTGCCCAGGAGGCCATATGGGATGCTGAGGACTGAACCGTGGCCAGCTGCGTGCAAGGCAAAGGCAAAATATCATTGCTTTGGCCTTTGCTTTTGCTTTTTTGGGCAATACCAGGTGGTGCTCAGAGGTTATTCCTGGCCCTGCACTCAGGGATCACCCCTGGTGGATGCCAGGGATTGAACCCAGGTCGGCTGCATGCAGGTCAGACGCCCTGCCTGTTGTCCTATTGCTCCAGCCTACATTTAAACTCTTTTTTTTCTTTTTTTGGTTCACACCCAGCGATGCTCAGGGGTTATTCCTGACTCTGCACTCAGGATTTATCCTGGCAGTGCTCAGGGGACCATGTGGGATGCCGGGGGTCGAACCCAGGTCGGCTGTGTGCAAGACAAATGCCCTTCCTGCTGTACTATCGCTCCAGCCCCTACATTTAAACATTTTTAATTTAGGAATAACACTGCTGGACTTCCCCAGGCTGCCGGTTGTTAGATGTGATTTATTATTTATTCAAAAGATGGTTGCCTGGATGGACCATTTGTTCTTTCCTCACTTGCTCCATTTCTCCATCAACCCTGCGTGTCTGCAGTGGCAGGGATAGGAGGGGAAGCTCCCGCGACTTCAGTTCTTCCTTTCCTTTTTCCCTTTTCTTTATGGTCTTTTGGGCCATACCTAAGGGTGCTGGGGGCTAGTCGGGATCTTCCTGGCCTCAGAATACCATGCAGTGCCGGAATTAAACCAGGGTTGGCCACGTGCAAGGCAAGCGGGCAGTCTTTCTGGAGGTTTGTGAGACACTGCAGAGGAGCATGACGGGAATGGCTGAGCAGATTTGGTGGTATTATTATTGACTGACTGGTTTGGTTGGGGGCTCACCCTGAGGTACTTAAAGGGCCTTGTGGTGCTGGGACTTAAACCTGCACCTCCAGCTTGCAAAGCATGTGCCCTAGCCCATTGAGATACTCCCCAGGCCTTCTATTTTTATTAGTGGGGCCACACTCAGTGATGGGAGGGGGGAACTGGGGAGCCTGGGGCCACTCTGGGTGGTGCTCCTCCCCCCAGCCTCCGCAGGTGCTGGGGGGAAGGCAGCTAACAGGGCTCTAACTCACTTGTCACCACTTGAGCCAGCTGTCTGGCCCTGAGGGCAGACTTTGATTTCTTTGAGTGTTGGTTCACGGCATCCTGTATTGCAGGGGGGGGAACTTAGCTTCCCCCTTGCAATAGGGCAGGAAAGAGAACCTCTTTGGCTTGGATCTTCTTGGAATGAACTGAGAAAGTGGAACTTTGGATGATCGATTTTGAATATGGCAGTTAAAAAAAAAAAGCATGAAAGTAACCTGTTTTATTCTTTGTGTATTTATATGCAAAAGCTAAAGTACTGCTATCTAATAATTAATATCCACGTGTATATGTTATATATATACTATGTGCACCCATGCATATATGTGTACATCTACGTACTTTATTTGAAGAGTTTCTAGAGACTACTTGATTAATTTTGAAGGAGAGGGAAATTAGAAGTTCCCTAAGCCGCAACTGTGTCTATAGGTCAATTGTATGTAGTTGAGTAAAGTCAGGTTTAGTTTTATTTTTTTTTCCTTTTTAGGTCACACCCGGCGATGCTCAGGGGTTACTCCTGGCTCTGCACTCAGGAATTACTCCTGGCGGTGCTTGGGGGACCGTATGGGATGCTGGGAATCGAACCCGGGTCGGCCTTGTGCAAGGCAAATGCCCTACCCGCCATACTATCGCTCCAGCCCCTAAAGTCAGGTTTAATATAGTGGCTCAATTATTTATACATTTTATTTCACAATCAAGGGTCATTTTTTTTTCCTTGGCCACTTTCTAATAGACTTTATGAAATCCTGAGCTGCAAAGTCCCTTCCACTATTGCTTGGACTTTTATGTACTTATTTTATCTGGAGAATTAGATTGGGCTAAATGTGTCAGTTTTCCTGAAAGTGGGCTAAAAGGAACAGGCTGGAGTTCCAATTCTGCTTTTCATGAAGCATGGAATTTTGGGGTGGTTTAACTTTTCCAAAGCTCAATTTCCACATTTGAAAAATGGGAGTAAGATTCAGCAACCTACCTTTACCCATTTCTTAGAGTGAGGGTCTGGCAGTGCTGTTTGTTTGTGTCATTCTGTTTCTGTGCTACACGCAGTGATACTTTGGGCTTACCTCTGACTCTGCACTCAGGAATCACTTCAGTGCTCGGTGAACTACATAGGGTGTCTGGGATTGAAGCTGGGGCTGCTGTGTGCAAGGCAAGTGCCCTACTCATTGTGCTATGGCTCCGGCCCTGGGGCTTTTAACACTGCAAGTGAAGCAGTGAAACTTATGACTTAATACAGTTCAGTTTTCCATATTTCCAGAAGTTACCATGAGGTAGAGAAGAATATCATGTTCAGATGCCTTTATTTTATTTCATTAAGTTTTTTGGGGGGCACACCTGGCTCTGCTCAGGGGTTCCTCCTGACTCTGCATTCAGGAATTACTCCTGGCGGTGCTTGGGGGACCATATGGGATGTCAGGGATCAAACCTTGGTTGGCTGTATACAAGGCAAGCACCTACCCATGGTACTGTCACTCTAGCACCTGCTTTAAAACTTTGAGCACGACAATTAACCTTTCTTTTTTACTTTTGTTTTGTTTTGGGGTTGCGTCCAGTGGTGCTCAGGGTTTACTCCTGGCTCTCTGCTCAGAGAGCACTGCTGGTGGGCTGTGTGACCTGATAGGGGATGCCTGGGATTGAACCTGGGTTGGCCCCGTGCAAGCTGGTTCCTTACCACTGTCCTCTCTTTGTAGCCCGAGGCAGTTAGTTAACTTTCCTGAGTTTGATCTCTTCCACATGCAGAAATGATGAAAAGTGTAACTACTTCCCTCTGCTATTTAGCTGTCAGTGGTAAGATGAAAGGAGGAGCATATGTTGATATTCAGAGCCAGTATTTCTCAACTGTGGACCCCCAGAATATTCCACTGCATGAGACTTGGGGGCCAACCAACCAACTGGCTGGACAGTGGGGTCAAAACAAGGTCTGAAAGGGCCAAGGTTGGAGAAAGGCCGAGAAAGACTGTTGTGAGCAGCATAGCAGGAACCTGAGACGCCTGGGATTTCCCTGATACTCCTGAAAGCTCTGGAAGAGCGCTTGCAAACGGGGGGAAACAGTGCGCGCCGTGTGTGTGTGTGGGGGGGGGGGTCTGTGTCTGTGGGTCACTGCGAGTAGAATGCTGATAGGGTCAGGAAGCATTCCCGCTGCGTGGGTGACCTGCTGCATGAAGGCCTGGGGGGTCCCTGCGTAAGTCCGGAGACCTCAGGAGCACGTGCAGATTCCTAAGTGGTGACAGCATCGTGTCAGAAGGTCGTGGGAGTGCGGGACACTTGACTGTGCCCAGATGCACACAGATGTCACCGCCCACACTGTGCTGGAAGCAGGTGGTGTGACCTTGGTGTCCAGAGTTCCCAAGGTCACCTCTCAGGACTCTGGTGGAGCGGACTGGGTGCTCACTCCCTGTCTAGTGCGGGGTCGGGGAGTCCCCTCTTTCTGCACATAGACATAGAGTGTCCCCGTGGCGACCTTGGCCACGTCCCGCGTGGGCACTTGCTCCCACCTGGACAGGGACAGACACTGGCCTGCACACACCCGTGACTCCTGCATCTCTGGATCAAGAGGGTTTTTCTTTCCTCAGAGTAAAATGTGAGGTTTTTTTGTTTGTTTGGTTAGTTGGTTGGTTTGGGGCCTCACCAGGCAGTGTTCAGGGCTCACTCCTGGCTCTGTGCTCAGAGATTACTCCTGACAGTGTTGGGGGACCAAATGGGATGCTGGGAATCGAACCCGGATCTGCCGCATGCAAGGCACATGCCCTTCTCACTAAGCTGTTGCTCCAGCCCCATGCTAGGGGTCTTAACCTCTGGTTTTGTTTTTGAGCCACATCCAGCAGGGGGCTCTTCCCAGCTGGGTGCCAGGAACCATGCCCCACCAGCATAGATCCCTGAGCCCAGCCAGCATAGATCCCTGAGCCCCACCAGCATAGATCCCTGAGCCCTGCCAGGATAGATCCCCGAGCCCCACCAGCATAGATCCCTGAGCCCAGCCAGCATAGATCCCTGAGCCCCACCAGCATAGATCCCTGAGCCCAGCCAGCATAGATCCCTGAGCCCAGCCAGCATAGATCCCCGATCCCCTCCAGCATAGATCCCCGAGCCCCGCCAGCATAGATCCCTGAGCCCCACCAGCATAGATCCCCGAGCCCTGCCAGGATAGATCCCTGAGCCCCACCAGCATAGATCCCCGATCCCCTCCAGCATAGATCCCCGAGCCCTGCCAGGATAGATCCCTGAGCCCTGCCAGCATAGATCCCTGAGCCCCACCAGCATAGATCCCTGAGCCCTGCCAGCATAGATCCCTGAGCCCCACCAGCATAGATCCCTGAGCCCTGCCAGGATAGATCCCTGAGCCCCACCAGCATAGATCCCTGAGCCCCATCAGCATAGATCCCTGAGCCCTGCCAGGATAGATCCCCGAGCCCCACCAGCATAGATCCCTGAGCCCCACCAGCATAGATCCCCGAGCCCTGCCAGGATAGATCCCTGAGCCCCACCAGCATAGATCCCCGAGCCCTGCCAGGATAGATCCCTGAGCCCTGCCAGGATAGATCCCCGATCCCCTCCAGCATAGATCTCCGAGCTCCACCAGCATAGATCCCTGAGCCCCACCAGCATAGATCCCCGATCCCCGCCAGGATAGATCTTCGAGCCCCGCCAGGATAGATCCCCGATCCCCTCCAGTATAGATCCCCGAGCTCCACCAGCATAGATCCCCGAGCCCCATCAGGATAGATCCCCGAGCCCCACCAGGATAGATCTCTGAGCCTCGCCAGGGTTGGTCCTTGAGCTGTGACCCAAACTTATACCGCCCCAACAAGACATATCCCCAGAGCTCTGTGCCCTGAATCCGCAGCTTTCCGTGTCTTCCTCAGGGTCGGGTTCTCGGCATACATTCGGGGCTACCTGCCTGCAGGGAGGCTATTCACCAGCCCCAGATCAGTGGGAAGGAGCCTTCCGGAGTTGGCAGGCAAATGCCATCCCCACTGTCCTGTCACTGGCCCTCCCTCTCCCCCGAGACCATCCTTTGAGGAGGATACTGCCTGTGCTCTGAGCCGCTGAACTCGAAAAGCACATTGAGATGAGCTTATTTTGCAAGAAATGATCCCTGGAGGGTCTTGGGTGCTGGTGTTGGGCCACTGGTGGGACCTGTTCTCTGACCCCGAGGCCTGAGAGTGGCCTGGCCTGTAGAATGTGTAAGGGCATGGGCTCAAGCCTGCCCACTCTCCTCTCTCCTGCTCTCTCCATCCTCCCTCCATTTCCTTTTAATTATATTTCTAAGCAATGCTTTGGCTACTGTTTTCTCATATAGGGGACACTCCCGGGGTCACTGGAGCGTGAGGTTGAGCGTGGTGTCTGCCCCCTCCCTCAGTGCAGCACCTGGAAACCTTTCCTGAGCGTTGGTTTCCTCCACCCCTTGCCCCTTTCTATAGCGCTGAGCAAGCACGTCCCCTGTCCCATCGTCCGCACAGCAACCGGCTTACTGTGACAGAAGCATGACCTGTGGGTCAGTATGGCCACATTCTGCCTCCCTGTGTGCACAGAACAGCTGGGCCCATTTAGCAGCTGGGCCTCAAGTGGAATGAGGCCTCTAAAATTTTTTGTTTTTGTCACACCCTCAACAGTGCTCAGGGGTCATTCCTGGGGAGGCTTGGGGGGCTCCGTGTGGTATTGGGGATTGAACTCAGGTCTGCTGCTTGCAAGGCAAGCACTCTACCTGCTGTTCTGTCTCCCTGGTTCCCCCGACACACACACACACACACACACATACACACACACACACACACGTTTTTGGGCCACGTCTAGTGGTGCTCAGGGATTAGCCAGGGGTCATTCCTGGTTGATTTAGGGGAACTTAGGGTATGCCAGAGATCGAACCCAGGTTGGCCTCATGCAAGGCAAGCACCGTGCACACTGTACTATCGCTCTAGCCCCAAAGCCATTTTTATAACTGACAATATTCAGTTTCTTCTTGCATTTAGTTTCATTGAAACCAAGAAGCTTGTACACTTTTAACTTTTGAAGCTGTGATAGGAAGATTGTAAAATAAGCAGGAATAAACTGACAACAGAGCATGTGAATTCTGATTCACATGTGCAAGATCCTACAGGTTTGGCTGATTCTCTTGTGGCAGGGCAGGGCTTATGCCACCAGGAGGAGAGAATTTTGTGTTAAGAATGTCATTGTAGTGGGAGCAGAGCATAGGGAGTTTGCCTTGCACTCGGCTGACCCGTGCTCTTTCCCCAGCACCCCGGCATCCCATATGGTCTCCCAAGTCCTGCCAGGAATAATCCCTGAGCACCACAGGGTGTTGACCCCAAACCCACCCTCGCCCACCAAAACAAAAAAAGTGGAAAAAATGTCATGGTGGTGGGGAACCATAGTATACCAGGTAGAGCATTTGCCTTAAATGGCCGAGGTCTAGCCCAGCGCCCCATGTGGTCCCCTGAGCCTGTCAGGTGTGACCCCTGAGCAGAGCCAGGAGTGATGCTCTCTTCCTTCTCCCCTTTGTCCATCTCGTCATCATCTTCACCTTGGTCTGCGTCGCAGTCTCCGTCAGTATCTTTCAGTCCTTCCTCTTCGTCATTATCATCTTCTTCATCGTTCACCATCCGTGTCATGGCTTTGACCGGAGACAGTCCTTGGGGCCCTCCCCTGTGTCATCTCCTTGCACCAGCACGCGCCCTGCTCTCCCCGCTGCCTTCACTCTGCATTTGGCTGGGGGTTCAGCGGGCTTCAGGAAAAGGCACCGCTCAGTAAGATGAATTTCTTTGGAGAGAACTTTATTTTTGAAGGGTTTTTATTAAAAATCTAGAGGCTGGAGAGTGATAGCAGAGTAAGTGATGAAGCACTTGCCTTGCATGTAGCCAATCCAGGTTTGACCCCTGGACCACACAGGGTCCCCTCGCATCACCAAGAGTGAGCCCTGAGCAAAGAACCAGGAGGAAGCCCTGAGCACTGCTAGGTATGGATGTCCCAGAAACCAAATTTTAAAAAAAATCTGTAACTTGATTGAATATCTTTAAGTTTCTGTTCTTGTCGAAAATGAAGTGCCGCTTTCCCCTCTCGAAGCAGTGCAGAGGTTATGGTAGGTTGGCAAGTATTGTTACTGCTCAGATTTTTTTTTTCCCCACACTTGACAGTGCTCAGGGCTTATTCCTGGCTCTGCACTCAGGAATTACTTCTGGTGGGGCTTGGGGTTGTGGGGGGGGACCCTCAAATATTTTGATGATCAATTCTGATTTCTTTTGAAAAATGTTTCTGTGCTGTTTTTCAAAGTGTCCTCCACTGGTTTGTTTATTAAGTCCCTGTTTCATTGTGGAATGCATCAGTATTTCAGTTGCTTCTTGCTGCTCTCTTTCTGCCACCTGCAAACCCAGACTTGGAAGCTGGCTCTTGCAGCACTGGGGGGCCAGGCTGGGGCAATTGAAAGACCCATGGTGTGCAGAGGCAGGTTTGGAGGGAGCTTGTCAATTAGTTTCTTAATGTCACCTCCCTGAATTGACACTGCTTCCCGTGTTTTAGAAGTGTCTTTATAAGTGACTTCAAATCAGGGTTTTTCACAGGCTGCCCAAGTTGTATTTTGGTACTGTGGGTCTGAGTTTTTCTCATCATTCCCAGCTGCGCCCTTGTGCCAGGCTTTTGTTTAAGGTAAACTGAGTCCTTATCAGTGCCATCAGTGAGGAAGGGAACTCTTCTGGGAGGGAACCTTTTTCTGGGGTGTCCAGGTACACATTGGATGAGCACAGGGTGATCACTTGGTGGACTCATCTTCAATCTCATTTCCTTACTGGATTGTTACACTTAGATGAAATAATGTAGGTGAAGTGAAAAGCTCTTCATTGTCTCTTCAACAGGGAATCTCCCCCCCCCCCCTTTTTTTGGTTGGAGGCTGCATTGGCCGTGCTCAGGACTCTCCAGATGCTGTGCTAAGGAATCGCTCTGGGTGGGCTCAGGCGCCCTGTGGGGTGTCGAGGATTGAACCAGAGTCGGCTGTGTGCAAAGCAAGCACTCATCTCCCGATACTATGTCTCTGACCCCCAGGGCCCTTTTAATGAAAATTCAGATGTGTGCAGGAGGCAGGGAAGCACAGTGGTGAAGGGGAGAGGCTGGGACAAATGCCTTTCCCTTGTGGGCTTCCTGAGGCACCTCAAGGGCCTCCCGAACGTGGTTTGCAAACTGCTGCTGTGGATGTTGCTTCTTTTGCTTCACGCCAGAGGTTGAACCGAGGCCTCCTGTTTGGAAGGTATGTGCTTCCTCACCGAGCCACATACCTGGCCTCGCTTGCATGCTTGTTTTTTCTCTTTGGGTCACACCCAGTGGTGCTCAGGGGTTACCATATGGGATGCTGGGGACTGAACTGGTCAGCCACGTGCAAGGCAAACACCCTACCTGCTGTACTATCGCTCTGGCCCTCCCCCCTTTTCTTTTTTTTCTCGTTGGGTCACACCCAACAATACACAGGGTTACTCCTGGCTCTGCACTCAAGAATTACCCCGGCAGTGCTCAGGGGACCATATGGGATGCTGGGAATTGAACCTGGGTCGGCTGCATGCAAGGCAAACGCCCTACCCGCTGTGCTATTGCTCTAGCCTTCCCCCCCCCCTTTTTTTTGGAAAAAAAAATGCTTTCAGTGTGAGAGAGACCCCGTGAGGCTGATCCAGCTGGGCTGGGTGGGGGGGGCTGTCGCTGGCCTCTGCTCCTGGAGACACTTGTATCCTCACCTGTCCCTCCCTTTCCCTCTGTAGGTTTTCTTTTCATTCCTTTTTGTCTTGGGTCACACCCAGCAGTCACTCCTGAGGGGCTCAGGGGACTCTATGGGATGTGGGGAGTTAGGCCCCGGTTGGCTGCACCTGTGGCAAGTGCCATACCCACTCTCCTCTTGCCCCAGTCTCAGGCTGGGGGCCTTTTCTTTTTTCTTTCTTTCTTTTTTTTTTTTTTTTAATTTTATTAGTGAATCACCGTGAGGTACAGTTACAAACTTATGAACTTTCATGTTTACGTTTCAGTCATACAGTGATCAGTGATTGTTTACATCCCTCCACCAGTGCCCATTCTCCTCCACAAATGTTCCCAATATCCCTCCCACCACCCACACCCCAACCCCCACCACCGCACCCCGCCTCTAACAACTCTTACTGGGCCAAAGAGAGAGCTCAGTGGGTAGGGCACTTGCCTTGTGTGCTGCTGGCCCCAGTGCAATCCCTGGCACTGCATTTGGTCCCTTGAGCACATCCACGAGTGATTCCTGAGTGCAGAGCCGGGAGTAAGCCCTGAGCACCCTGGTGTGGCACAAAGCCCAAGAAACCAAGAGAGAATGTGAATTTGAAATGCAATGCCAAGACCCTACACTCTGTTCGGGGCAGGCTCCCTCGAGCGCCAGGGCTGCTGTGAGCAGGCCCTTTAGTCCAGTCGGCGGGAGCCCACCCAGAGAGACCAAGACACGCTGTGCCCCAAACACACCAAGGGCAGAAGACACAGCCTGGCCACAGCGGCTGCAGGGCGGGCTCCCACGTCCATCCCTGCTGGTGGACAGACAGCGCCAGGGAACCACCTGCACGTCCCCCTGGCAGGGGCTCGTGTTTTTGCCGCCCAACTAACGTTTCCTCCTGCAGCACAGGGGTGGGGCTCAGGGAGGGCACACGTGGGGGTACTGAGGCGCCCTAGGGCGGCTTGCAGGGCAGATGCCACCCAGTCCTGCCTCTGCACCCAGGGGTCCTTCTGATGGTGCTGGGGGACCATGTAGGACCTTGGCTTTGGGGCCCCCAGTCTTCCCAGTGAGGCTGCATTTCACAGTGCCCCCATCCCTGCTCCATTCCCGACCCTCGGGAGGAAAGCCTTTGCCAGCCCGCCAGGCCGGGACGGGGCTCCCGCCGCTGAGGCCAGGCAGGCCGCAGAGCAGTGCTCATTGTCACGCACTGCATGTGTACCGCCAGCCGAGCTCCGGGGCCCGGTACCCCTCGTCTTTGCCCCGCACCCGCTCAATCTGCAGATGGGCTCGGAGCACCTGGCCATAGCAGGGGCCGTTTGGAGACAGATGTGGGATGGACATCAGAAATTCGGTGTCTTGGGAGAGAATGGGGCGGGCCGGCTGGCGGTACCTGCACCACTCACTCTCCCTCACTCTCGGTGACTCAGCAGAAGCCGACTGCCGGCTTAGTCACGGGGCAGAGTTCAAGCAGGAAATGGAAATTTTTAGCCCCAGAGGATTCTCCTTTAAGAAAGATCAGAGTGACCCGGGGCTAGTGACAGTGTACCGGGAGGGCGCTTGTCTCGCAAGCTCCAACACCCCCGCAACCAAAGAGCCCCTGAGCACAGAGCCAGGAGTAATTTCTGAGCACCGCCAGCTGTGACCCCCAAAACCAGAAAGAAACAAAAAAATGATAAGGGGTTGATGCCCCTGGGGATGCGGTGTGGGCACTGGATCAGGGAGAAAGCAAGAGGGAAAAGAAAAACAAAATGAGTAACTTTGTAATTTTGTAATTCACTGACTCAGTTAAAAAACAAAGAAGAAAGGAGAAAGGAAAGTGGACCTGGGCTCTGGTCCTCGGAGAGGGCTGACCTCCTTGGCCTCCTGCCCGTTGTCCTTGTCTGAGCGCGGGAGGGCGACACGTGGACCAGCTGCCCGGCCGGCCCCTGCACTCACCCTCTGCCCAGCTGCCCTCAGGAAGGCTCCTCACCCCGGGGCTCCAGCGGGCCGCAGGACCCTGCCTTTCCCACCTGCTGTGTGAATGTGTGTCCACCCTGCTGTGGTTCTGGGGGGCAGCTTAGCTGATGGTTCCCTCCCCCTCCCTCCTTCCGGCTTTTCTGTTTGTTTGTACGCTTGTTTGTTTTGGAGCCACACCCATCGGTGCTCAGGGCTGCCTCCTGGCTCCTGGTGGGAATCAGGGGGCCCTATGGGGTGCTGGGGAGTGAATCCAGGCCGGCTCCATGCAAGGCAAGTGCCCTCCCTGCTGTGTGGTCACTCCAGCCCCTTTGTTTGGAGCAAGAGGACTTTCATGCAGGACTCTGGAAGGTTCTCGGAAGGGAGGCCAGGAAGCTGCTTCCCAGCACTGAGGGGAAGTCCAAGGCCCCGACCCGTGCCACCTGGCTGATGGGTCATGGTAGGAACTCCTGGGCTCGAGGGGGTGCGGGTGGGTGCGCGCCGAGGGCATGGAGACGCAGGCCAGAGCAGCGGGCGGCACCGGCCAGTCTGGCCGCGGCTTCCGGTTGGCCTTCCTGCGATTTTATTATTATTATTATTATTATTTTGAGGCTGTTGGAAGTGAGAGAGAGAGAGAGAGAGGTGGGGGAGAAGAGTGGGGGAGAGCTAGTCCATCTGAGCAGGAGAGGGCTGGGCTTTCTGTGGGGTGGCCAGGGCTGTGTCTGTGGGCCCCGTGGCTGTGTGGCACTGGGGGAGGTGCAGGGACGGATTCCTGCTGGTGTCCCCTGCTTCCTGTTGCTTTGTCAGGGGCAGAGTGGCCGGTGAGGATGGCAGGGCACTGGGGAGGCGGTCAGCAGAGAGGTAGAAGCATGCGTCTGAGGCTCGGGGAGCCGCAGAGATGTGAGGCATTTGCCTTGCTCGCGGCTCACTCGGTTTGACCCCCAGCACCCCGTAAGGTCTCCCGCACCCAGCTGCCACCCCTGAGCACAGAGCCAGGAGTGAGTGCTGCTAGGTGTGGCCTCAGCCTCCGCCCCCTCGAGGAATCCCGGGTCTGAACCTAATTGCTGAGTTTGAGTCCCAAGCCTTGCCGCCGTGACCCTGGCTGCGGCACTCGCCCGGGCTGTGAGGCGGGTGGCTGGGCCTGAGCACTGAGGGAGCGTCTGTCTGCCGTGTCCAGAGCCAGGCTGGCTTCCTGCCAGCGTGCCCTCCTGTGTCCCACTCGGAGGGCTGCCCTGCCCTGCTGCCCCCCCTTCCTGCCTGCAGGCCGGTGTGACCTTGTCGGGACTCTGAGCAGGTGAGCCTCCCAGGCAGTCACGAGGGCGTGAGCTGTGGCTGGCAGCTCCGCCCCCGCGGGAGCAGGTGGGTGCGGGGTCTGGGCAGCGCTGGTGCACCTGTAGTTGTGGACGCCTGTGTCTGTGCCGTCACTGATCCCGCGTGGCAGCCATCACCTGTCAGGGTTTTCTCTCCTCCTGGGGGAGCCTCCAAGGGTTTGATTATAAACAAAATAATCAATTTTGTTTATTTTTTTCTTGGCTTTTGGGCCACACCTGGCGGTGTTCAGGACTCACTCCTGGCAGTGCTCAGGGGACTATAAAGGATGCTGGGGATCGAACCCAGGCTGGCTGCATGCAAGGCAAGTGCCCTCCCTGCTGTATTATCACTTTGCCCCTGATCAGTTTTCTGGATCCTTTTGTTTTTAAAAAATTTGTTTTGGAGTCATACCCGGCAACTCTCAGGGGTTCCTCCTGGCTCTGCACTCAGGAATCACTGTGTGGGGTTTGAGCCCAGGTTAGCTATGTGTAAGGCAGCCCTTCCCACTGCACTGTTTCCCTGGCCCCTTACTGATCCTTTTGAAGAATCCGCTCTTGGTTTCATTGGTCTTTTGTATTTATGTCTGTTTTTTGGTTTGTTTCTGTTTCACTTACTTTTGCTCTCGTTTTTCTTTCCTTCTGCTTACTTTTGGTGTGTGTGTGTGTGTGTGTGTGTGTGTGTAGAAAAATATGGCTTTATTTTGAGAAATAAGAGGAGGAGCGAGAGAGTACAGGCTTGAGAGGATGCACCGTGGCCGCTGCTGTCTCTTTGGCTGACTTGGTGTGAGGTTCGGCCGTGGAGACTGTCCTGTGCGCTGACCACAGACGCTTCCCCCTCTGAACGGGTCCTGCAACGCCCCCGGTTCTAACAGCTCTCACCTTTGCTTCTGTTGTTCTCCAGGTGCTTGGTCGTTTCTCCCTTCATTTCTTTGTTGATCCGAGGGTTATTCAAGAGCAGTTCATTTAGTTTTTGTACGCCCAAGGCTGTTTTGGGTCTTTTTTCCATCCTGCTTTCTTTTGGTTGTTGATTTCTGTAGTGATTGCTGTAGTGACCAGAAGAGATGTTTGATCATAGTGTCAGTCTTCATGTATTTAGTTTGGGACCATACGTGGTGCCTGGATTTGACTCATTGTCATGGCTGCAGCCACATGCAAAGGCAAGTGCCTTAGTCTCTGTACTATCCCTTCAGCCCCTTCATGTATTTAAATTTATTATTTATTGGGGGGGTGGATTATGGGCCACTCCCAGCAATATGCAACTGACGGGGCTGAATGGCTCCGTGCCGATACCCTCTCGTGCTGCTCCGGCCCACCAGCATTGGGGCCCTCCGGCACCTCACCTGGTGCTCAGGGCTCCAGGGCTGGTGTGTGTGTGGAGTTATACTGTAGGCTTGCGAGCACAGCCTGCGCTCCTGCTGCCTGCTGGTCTTCCCCCAGCAGCCGTGTAACCACCTGGATGGTCTGTCGTTTGCTCTCAGTGGGGGGGCCGAGATCTCTGGCAGGCTTGCAGGTTATTTTGTTGCTGTTAAGCTTGGCGGCTGTTACTAATTATTTTCTGTATTTGGGATGTTGGGTATGTGTCTGTATCTGTATAGATACAAACACATGCGGGCAATATGTGACAATATGTGAGTTACATCTTGCTGGATTGATCTCTTGGTCAATATATATGGTCTGTTTCATCTCTTACTGCCTTTCTTGGTCCAGAGTTTCTTTAGATATGAGGATAGCCATTCCTGCCCTTCCCTCTGCATTGCTTTTTTGTTTATTCCTTTGCCCACTTTGTGCCTCTTTTTTGGGGGGAGGAGCACCTCAGCAGTGCTCAGGGCTTACTCCTGACTGCATTCAGGGGTCACTCCTGGCAGTGCTCAGGACCATATGGGATGCCAGGGATCGAGCCCATGGCCGCGTGCAAGGCCAGCGCTCCCCTGCTGTGCTTGCTCTCAGGCCCCTTTGTGCCTTGTTGGCTGAGTTCAGGGCACTCATTTTGGGTGATGGCTGTCTGGGGCTTGCTGCCTTTCTAGCTTTGGTTTTCTGGGGTCTTGTCATTCCAGTTGTTCCTTCTGCTCTTTCATGATTATTTACCCTCACGATTCTCTCTGTTTCTTCATTTTCCCCCGTTTAAATGTCTCAGCAATAGACTTTTGTTTTGTGGTTACTATGGGAATTCTATCTCATTTTCTATATCACAAATCTTCTGTGCTGGTATTGGCTCGTCATCGCTTGTCTGTACTGATCTTTCCCTTCATTTCTCCTCTTTTATCTTTTGTTCCTCTCAGATCACAGTTTTTGCTTGTTTTTGTTACTATGTCACTATTCCTTGCTTAAGATTGTGTGTGTGTGTGTGTGTGTGTGTGTGTGCACGCATGCGTGTGTGTTTTCCCATGTAAACCTTTTTTCTACATTCCTTATAGAGCAGATCTGTTGGTGGCAAACTATTAGCTTGCCTGAAGAAGCCTGTATTTCTCCATCCCTTTCCCCCCCAGTCTGCAGGATGTGTCCTGCCATGAGCTGTGTCTTTGGTGCACCTCACCATATTTCAATGGTAATTTTGCAGTGTACTATAGTCTCCCCCCTTTTGCCTTGTGGGCCATACCTGGTAATGCCGGGAGTCCCTTCTGGCTCTGTGCTCAGGAGTTACTCCTGGCAGTACTCGGGGACCACGTGGGCTGCCGGGGATCAAACCCAAGTGTCGGCCTCATGCCAAGCAAGCGTCCTGCCTGCTGAACTGTTGCTCAGTCCCTGGTAATATATTCTCGTCTGGCAGTTTTTGTCCCTCAGTCGTGAGGCATCTGCAGGTCTGGTAGATGTGTCTTTGTATGCTGCCTTTTAGAACTGTTGTCGAGGAGGCCACCCCGGGAGGTGCTGGGACAGGCAGGAGTGCAGCCGGGAGCTTCACCCCGCGGGGCCTCGGCCTCTCATCTGGGCCTGTCGCGGCCCCCGTGCCTCTCTTTTCTTTTCCCAAGCATATTTCCCCAAATAGTAAATTTCATCGCTGGCTTCTGGTAAGTTCTCAGGGCTGAGTCTTGCTGCAAGCCTCCTTGAGTTCCAAGCCTCAGTGTTCTCGCCGGTGCCCGCTTCCCTGGTTCTTTCCTTAGGCTGGGGGATCTCTCGCCGATGATGTCTGAATCTCCTCTCTCCACCCGCTGGCACTCCCCTCCTCTGGTGTTCACCCTGCCAGTGGGATCTGATATTTTCCCACCGACTTTGTTTTCGCCCTAAGCCTTCCTTCCTGTCCCTCTTCCATTTGAGTCATTGCTGTGATTTTATCTTTGATTTCTGATGTTCTTTCCTCGGAGATTGCGTGTGCTTGTGCTCTCCACGGTAGATTGAATTGCATTCCGTGTACTTTCGGAGCCTCCGTCTCTGGCTCCTCCCCCCGCCCTCGCTTCTGGGTCACGCCCAGCATTGCTCAGGCTACCCCAACACTGCCCCGGGGGTCGCTCCTGGCAGTGCTCAGGGGACCTGCCCTGATGCTTGCCCTCGCACTTCTCGCTTGCTGGGACTCCTCTCTCAAGGAGTGCACGCCCCTGGCTGCGGTGCTGTGGCCTCAGGGGACCCTCGTGGTGCATGTGGGTGGGGGTCGGGCCCGAGGCCTCACGCCATCCCCTGGAGTTAGAGGAAGACCTTCCATCTCTTGGGTGAGAAGATCTTCGTGTTTCTGGAGTTCTGTTTTTGCCGTCTTAGACTTGTTTCCGACATTGCCGATTCTCTGCGTTGTTGGGTCCTGCCGCAGTGCTCCTCTAGTGTTCTAGCTCCACCCCGCCTCTGTGGCTTTAGTTTGCCCACTGGAAACTTCTTGTTTGCTTTTGGTTTGGGGGCCACACCAGCAGTGCTCAGACCTGGCTCCTGGCTCTGTGCCCAGAAATCCCTCCTGGCGGTGCTCAGGGGCCCACAGGTGGTCCAGGCAGGGATTGACTCCATCGTGGCACTCACCCGCGGTATTGTCGGTCTGCCCGAGTAGGAATTCATTCTTACTGCACAGAAGTTGCCTGCAGAATTTTTATTTCTAGGGGGCGTTGGGGCCACTCCTTGCAGTGCTCAGGGCTCTTTCCTTCTTTCCCTTCCCCTCCTTCCTTCCTTCCTGTGCTGGGGGACTGGGGAACCAAACTGCAGTCAGCCGAGTACGTGGCGTGCTCCTTACCCTGCACTATCTCTGCGGCCCTGTCTGCCGACACCTTTCCTGCCTCTGCCCTGCGTTAGCGTCTTTGGCTTTCCTGCAGGTAGTGTGTGTCTGAGAGGGAGTAGCGGGGAGAGGGGGCAGTGCTCTGTCCGGGTGGCCCTGGGGGGAGAGCCCTGCTCCCAGCTGCCCTCTGCCCTCCAGAGTCCCTGCCTCTGGGCCAGGCCGAGATGACCTGGGGTGGGGGCCGGAGCCGCGCGTCCAGCCGCTTCTGGCTTTACTCTCCAGGACAACTGTTTTTGTCCGAGAGCTCCGACTGCCGCAGGTCCCTCTGATGGAAGGGCCTGTAAGCGTTCCACAGCCTCGGCCTTCGCGGCCAGGTCTGTGCTGGTAATGGCGTCTTGTGTGTGTGTGGAACTGGCCGTGATGGGTGGAGGCCTCTGGCTCTGTTCCAGGCTGTGGTCTCACACCCTCAGGCAGCGGAATGGGTGGTGGCCTCTCTGGCAGACGCCATCTCACACCCGCAAGGCCTTTTCTGTGACGTGGAATTGATTTTCTGGCTATACTTTTGTTGTTGTTGTTGTTTGCTTGTGGGCCACACCCAGCGATGCTCAGAGTTACTTCTGGCTCTGCACTCAGGGATCACTCCTGGTGGTGCTTGGGGGACCATATGGGGTGTCGGATTGAATCCGGGTTGGCCGCGTGCAGGGCAAGGTCCTATTTCTGACTGTGCTCTAATGGGGAGCTTTGCTCACCTGTATCTGTCTTGCCATTTAGTAAACTGTCGGTTTCCATCCCCGTGGTTCTATTTGGGGAGCACACCGGGGGTGCTTGGGTGACGCTGGGCGGGTCAGACTCGGCAGAGCTGGCTTCAGCACTGCGCGCTGCCTCCCAGCCTCAGTGCTCAGTAGAAAGAGTGGAATGGGCTGAGAGATATGTCAGGGCGCCTGCTGTGAACGTGGCTGGGAACGTTGCCCGAATCTCCGATGTTACACGGGTTCCCCAGCCACCTCTAGCTGTGCCCCCTAGGTGCCCCCGGGTTCCCCTCCCCTCCAGTCCCCTCTCTGAAAAATAGTGGAAACACAAGCCAGAGATCGTAGCAGGATTAACGTGCTGGCCGTGCTGACAGCCGGCCCCATCACTCCCGGCGCCTGGCTGCTGGGTTGCCCACTGACCCGACTGAGCTGAGAGTCACAGGGTGGGCCCTGGCCTCCCAGGCACGCTTGGGAGACCCCCCTCAACGGGAAAAACAAGTGACAAGGGAGACAGGGAGTGCTGTGGGCCGAGCCCGGCAGCTGGGACCCCTGTGGTCAGGCACCGTAAGGGACCCCAAGCACCCCGGGAGCAGGGACTTCCGAGCCCCACTAAGTGTGACGTCCCGTCCTGAGCTCCAGAAAAGCGGAAACAGGCCTGAAGGGAAGTCCACGGGCTGGAGCTTAGCCCTGCGGGCAGAGACCCTCGCCAGCTCCCTGAGCACAGTGGACCGGGGGATAGCATGGTCCCCGGGCCGGGCCTGGCACTGCAGTCCCCCCACCCCTCACCCCGGGAGTCCTGCAGGCAGCCAGCAGCAGCCCAGTGCCTGCCTGTTGAGCCATCCGCTCCCTCGAGTGTCACCAGGACTGGCCCAGGGCCCAGAGTCCCCATAAATGAAAGTAACAAAGGAAGCCAGGGGGTGGGCAAGTGGCCCTGGGCTCTATTCAGGCCACCTCGGGATGTGGCCCCCTGCACCTCCAGCCTGGCCCCGGGCTCCTCCCAGTTTTGGATGTGACCCATATGGAACTGTAGGATGTGGAAAGGCAATCACTGTTACGGGGTGGGGGGAGAGCTGGCCCCAGGGAGGTGGGAGATCCGGACCCTGTTTCTCAGGGACCCTGGAGCACTTACCCCCAGGACACATTCCTGGCGCTCGGAAGTCAAAGGGTGTGGGCCTTTTTAAGGCTGTTGGTACAAATTGCCAGGCTGCTGGTGCCGGCTCTGAGTCATGCATGAGATGTGGCTCCAGGGGCCAGTTTCGGCTTCCCAAGAATCACCTGGAACGTTCCTGCACCCCACCCTGCTCCTGGAAAGAGCCCTGGGTGGGCCGCCTGCCCCGGCGTCTGCATCTCTCACCAGCATGCAGCAGACTCAGGGGTTGCTTCTCCTCCAGGGGGGTGGGGGGGACGGCAGGAGGCAGGACCTGGGTGCCCTGCACGTGCCAGACACAGTGAAGTTCCCCAGCCAAGCGGGGCTGACGTTTCTCTCCATGGTCCACGGCTGAAGGGCGCTCCCTGGGCCGGCGCGTCGGGAGGGGGCCCTGGGAGATGTGGGTCAGGTGCGGAGCTCATCTTCCTGCTGCTCCCCAGGGGCAGCGGGCGCGGTCTGTTGACAGATGTGGTGGGCCCTGGTGTCCTGCTGTCCAGGTCAGCGCAGAGCAGCTTCTGTCCTGGGTGCTTTGGGCTGTGAGTGAGTGTGGACATGCAGAGAGGCACAGGAAAGACCCAGGGTCCCCACCCCAGTGCCTCGGCCCCAGGGACCCGCTGGTGCCACTGGCCACTTGCTGACTCTGGTGTCTTCACCCCCACTTGGGGTCCCTCCGAGTGCCCGCCGAGGACGGGCTGTTTGCAGGCACAGCCTCCAGGGAGCTGTGCTGAATGGGCTGTGGCTGACCAGTTGTCCCGGCAAAGGTCAGGTCCTCCTCCCACTGCCCTGTCCCTGCTCTGGGAGGGCGTTCCTGAGACCGTGAGGCTGCCGAGTCGGCTCTGAGGCTGCTTGGGAAGGGGCAGGACGGGCCAGGGCTGAGGATGCCTCGGGAGAGCCAGGATGAGAGAATGGTGGCGCAGGAGGCAGAGTGGGGGCAAGTGTGCCCACGGCAGGCTCTCGGGAAACTGAGGCTTCGCAGAGAGGAGCCAGGTATGTCGGGTGGCCCTGGGATCTTGGTGGCTGGCTGGTGGCCTGGCCCGGAAGCGGGAGGAGGGGCAGTGGCCAGGCCGGGCTCCTCAGCAGTGGCTTTGGAGAGGGGCTTTGGCGCTGAGCGGGAGGCGGTGGTCGAGTCCAGCAGGCTACAAGCCGGGCAAGGCCTTGGCATGCCGGGGGTGCTTGGCCCGTGTTTGTTATTTCTGTCCTTGAGGCTTGTGGACTTGGTCCTATGGGGCAGATGCCGCCCCTGGAAGGTGTGGGGCCTGGATTGACAGGATCTCATCATTTGTGGTTGCGTGCGCGTGTGTGTGTGTGTGTGTGTGTGTGTGTGTGTGTGTGTGTGTGTGTCTGGGGGCGGGGTTGGCTCACACCTTGGACTCAGGGCTTCCTCTTGGCTCTGGTCTTAGGGATCACTGCCTGGTCAGCTCTGAGATGCTCTGTAGTGCGGGGGGTCAAGCCAGGGCCGGCTGCCCGCTGTGCTTCCCGACCTCTGTTCTTGTGTTCTTTCTTTCCTTTTGGGGCCACACCCGGTAATGCTCAGGGGTGACACCTGGGCTTTGCACTCGGGAGTCACTCCTGATGGGCTGGGGACCCCATGGGATGCTGGGGATCGGACCTGGGTTGTCTGTGTGCAAGGCCACGCGCTCCCTGCTGTCCTCTCTCCGGCCTCTTTCTGTGTTTTTAATACAACTTTGGTGGTTCTGGAAGAAGGTTGTTTTGGGGTGATGAGCCTGAGCCTTGACCAAGGCCGGAGGGAGGGGCAGGCTCATCGCGCTCCTCGGTGCATTTCTCCCTCACCTACTCCAGGGCAGCTGGCGGCCTGGCCGGGTGCTGGGAAGCGTCACTGCAGCAGGCGAGGCTGTGAGTGTCCACAGTGGCTGGGCGCAGCCTGGGGTTGAGACAGGGGGAGGGGCCGAGCCTGGCTGAGCCCCAGGGGGGTGAACCCTGGGCAGCACCCGAGTACCAAGGGCGCTTACTCACCCCGCTTCCGGGGCCTGGGGTGGTGCCTTGACAGTGGCCTGTCGGTCACTGGCTGAGTCGGGGTCTGACCCTGCGCCCCCTCAGCATTCGGGATGGTTTCCAACCCCGCCCCTGCTGCAGGGCCCAGCGGCGTGCAGGGAGAGCACTGTGCAGCCCAGCCAAGAGCCGGGTGTAGACTCCGCCCTGTCCCCGCCTGGACAGACACGAGCTCGCGGTAGGGGGGTGGGTGGGGGCGCGCTGTCTGTGTGCGGACCCTGACCGGCTGCTCTGCGAGGGGTGGACCTGTGCTCTGGCCGGCCCAGTCTGCTCTGCAGGCCTCACCTGGCGGCTGGTAGGGGACCGGGCTGGAGCTGTCCTCGCCTGAGCCCCCCGCCCCCCGCAAGGCACAGCCTCCGCTTCTCTCCCTGCCGCCTCGTTCTGCCTCCCTGGCGTGCGCTGGCCTGTCGGGGCCCCCACTGGCCTGTCGAGGCACCAGGCAAGCCCTGACCTGAAGGGACAGATCCAGGGCCAGCTTGTGGTTTGTGAGCCCTCGGGAGTGTGTGTGTGAGTGAGTGTGTGTGTGTGTATGTGTATGTGTGTGGCTGGCTGGAGAGGGCCCTGTTCAGGAGCCCCCTTCCTGGGCCTCCTTCTGGGGGCCTGGCTCTGTGGGCTAGCCCGGCAGAGCACACTTGGATGACTGGTGCAGAGACCGTCTCTGGAACCTGTGTTTCCGGAAAGCTTCGAGAGGCGTCAGCTGGGCCCGAGGACCTTTCCCTTGGTGCCTGGTGGAATGCTGTAGGTAGTGGGCAGAGCTGAGCTCTTGGCCTTTCTGCCCTGCCTCCCGCTCCCTCTCTCCCCCTCTCCTCCTCCCTCTCTCCACCCACTCCTTTCTTCCTGCTCCCCTCCTCCCTTTCTGTCTTTCCTCTCCCTTCCCTCCCCCCTTTTCTGTCCTGTCCCCCTCCTCCCTTCCCCCTCTCCCTCCCCACGGTGTCGGGAGGGGCAGTGTGCTTCCCGGAATGCAGCGCAGGCAGGCGGTGCCCAGGGTGTTGGGATGTTCATTAACTGTTTCTATAGGATGGCGCCACCTGGATCCTGACCTCGGAGAGTTCGTACTGTTAGGGGGACGCAGGGGCGAATGAAGCTGTGCCCTGAGCCCTCAGCCTGAGGGACACCTGATCGGTGGCCAGCACCAAGAGTGAAGGGGCCTTTTGCTCATGGACCTTGCGGGTTCCAGTAAGTCAGAGGGAGGAGGACAGATGCTGGATGGACCGTCTCATCGTGGGGCAGAAAGAGACAAGGACAACCCTTGGCCCTCGGCCTGGATTAAGAATCTCACGAAGGCATGGAGATGGGGGTGGGGGACCAGAGGAGACATAGAGGCAGCGGGGGAGGGCGGTGGGCACTGGGGTGGGGGGGTGGGGCGTTGTATGAACCATAATGACAAAGCCTTCAAATGCTCAGGACAGCAGCAGCTGAGTTATGGGGCTTGAGCGGTGTCGAGGGTGGGCTAGGGGTGGGGGGTGGGGGCGCGTGGCTGCCGGCCCTGGCCAGAGCGCTGTGTCCTGTTGCCGGACCCTCTGTGCTGCCCAGCGGTGGACACTCTGGCTGAACAATTGACTGCCGTGGACACTCCTCATGGCTACCGGTCCTTGTGTCCCTTGCGTCGGCAGGGGCCAAGCTGGGCCTCTGGGACCCAGGGGGCAGTGGGCAATGGGAGGTGGGCACGTGGAGGAGCTGTGAGTGGCCTTGCCAGGAGGGCCCAGGAGGGGACGTGACATGTGTGAGGGGTCCTGGGGTTCGGGTGGTGGACAGGGGCAGCTGGGTGGTCTCAAGGCAAGTCCTGCCCACTCAAGACCTGCGGTGCGGGGGCGACAGGACAGCAGGGAGGGCGCTGGCCTTGCAGTCCACCCAGGTTCAACCCCCAGCTCGCCGTTGGTCCCCTGAGCACCAACAGGAGTGATTCCTGAGTGCAGAGCCAGGAGTGCCCTGAGCAGTGCCTGGTGTGGCCCCAAAACAAAGACCAAAGAAACAGCAAAGCCATGTGGTGGACCTGATGGTCCTCCTGGGCCTGGGTCCGAGGTGGCCACTGCTTTGACGGTGGCCTCTGCCCTGTCTCACTGGGCCCAATCTCAGGACTTTTCTCTTCCATCCCGCTTCCTTCTGGCACGTGGCACGTGCCTCAAGCCCGTAACCTTGGCTCTGGGAGAGAAAGCAGGGAGGCAGGGAGGCGCCGCTGGCCTTGGGTGATCTGTGAGCCACACCAGGAGAGCGCCGCCTGCTGTGCCCCCAGACAAAGACTGTCATCCTCCCCCAGGCCAGTCCCCCTGCCCTCTGCGCCCTCCGCTCCTTCCTGGCGCCCACATTTGCTGTGGCTTTGTGCTGAGTTTGGGGTTTGGCTCTGGGAGCGAGTGCCGGGACCCTGGCTCTGCCCCGGAGCCCAGCAGACGCGGGGTGGGGACTGCCGGTAAGTCCCTGCTGCATGCGTCTCCCCACTGCTCCCGACTCCTGCTCTCCCGAGTCCTCGGACAGGACTTGGCACCGAGAGGGGTCAGAGACGAAACAGCCCCCAGCCGGCTCGGCCTGCTCAGACCTGGATCTGGACGTGGAATCCTGCTTCTCCCAGGCCGGCCAGTAACTCAACCCGGCCTTGTCATTGTCTGCTGAGGTCAGAGTAAGCCCTTGTCACCTCCCTCCACCAAGACCAGTCCCCAGCTGGGCCGACTGGTTGAGCCACTGTTGCGGGCACTCATGGGAAACAGGTGCCTTTGTGTGGAGCCAGTGGGCGCCGTGGCCATCAGCGCGGTGAGGGGCCCCACGGCCAGCTGGGATCTGAGGGGCTCACCCCAGACCCCAGTTTCCTTGGCAAGGGGAGGGCCGGAGTTGGAGCACAGATGTGTCTCCCTTTGCTGCGTCTCTGAAGACAGTGCTTTGTGGAGACCTGGGGCTGTGGCCTCGTGGCCAGACTGCTTCTGCCGACGGGTCAACGTGGGGAGACCGAACTCAAATGTATCTGGTTCCATAGTGTCTCTGTCGCTCCCTCCGACACAAGCCCAGACACACACACACACACACACACACACACACACACACACACACCCCACACTCCTGAGAGCGCGGGCATACAAACCCAGAGACAAACATACATAACAAACACACACCCCACACCCCACATACTCCCGAGAGTGTGGGCACACAAACCCAGAGACACACACACCACACACACCACACTCCTGAGCACACGACACACAAACCCAGATAAACACACACACTCCTGAGAGCAGGGGCATACAAAGAGCACAGGCATACAAACCCCCACACACTCACACACACACTCCTAAGCACGGGCATTATTAGGCCACTTGGCTCAGGTGGGTTGGAGGCAGGAGGTGTGAGAGGACGATGGGCACGCAGGGGGCTGGGAGAGGCGGTTCCCACCCCACGTGTCCTATGCACAGTTCCATTTGCTGGCCAGGGGCCAGTGCTGTAAAGGTGGGTTTGGACACACGCCTCTCTCCCTGTTGAGGCTATTTTAAGAGACTTCAGGGAATATTTTTAGAATTAAAAAACAAAAAGAGGCTGGCCCTTTAAAATGGTTCCAGAGAATCAACTAAAACAGTGTTCTGCCCTCTGAATATTGTCAATTCTCTTAATCTCTTCCTTAACTAAACCTGTTCATACAGGAATTCTGCTTTCTTCTGTCAGTTCCTATAGCCCTCCCCCCCCTTTGCATTATTTTAAAAAAATCTAATTTCACTGGTTTTTGCTTTGTTTTGTTTTTGGGTCACACCCAGCGTTGCTCAGGGCTTACTCCTGGCTCTGCGCCCAGGGATCTCTCCTGGCTCGGGGGACCATATGGGGTGCTGGGGACTGAACCCGGGTCGGCCACGTGCAAGGCAAGAGTCCTACCCACCGTGCTGTCACTCTGTCCTCAGTAGTTTCCCTTTCTGCGAGCTGCTGCAGAGACCTGGGGGGAGGGAGGGTCCGTCTGTCATCAGAGCGGGTGTGCAGGTGGGTTGCGGGTGTGCCTGCCCTTGGGGACGCGCCTCTGCTGCACTCGGAGGCTGCCCACTCCCCAGCGCTCCCCTCAGCCCTTTCCACCCACCTCCCTCACCTTTGATGTTGTGATGGACCGAGTGCTCAGAGCAGGAAAGAACAAGCCGTGGGCTCAGAATGTCTGCCCCGGGGAGCATGGCTGTTTGCACGCAGTCCTGCCCTGCGCTTTCAGCAGGAGGCCCAGCAGCCCCGGAAATAGGAAAATGGGTGCTTGGCTGGGCTGCCCGGGAGTCTGAACCCTGCTCAGCCCCTGGCTAGCCCCCAGTGCTTGTGGCCCGTATCACAGCCGCGAGCGTGCTTTCAGGACTGAGTCTGGAGCGGGCCTGGCTGGGGCTGGGGTCCCTTAGCTGAGATATGACTGAGGGCCGTGTGTGCTGTTCTTGAGAGTATTCCCAATATGTTCCCTCAGATCATTTATTAATTTGCGCACAGGCTGAGTTTCTGTAGAATGGGCGTTTCTTTGCTGCCCCACCTAGCTGGTTGAGGGTCACTTCTGGGTGGTGTTCAGGGGAACATATCTGGAGCCAGGGATTGAGCCTGGGTATGCACATGCGAGGCAAGTGCCCTTTCGGCTGTACTGCCTCTGGCCTGGGACAGACCTTTGGGTCTTGTAGGGTTTGAATTTCACTGCAGCTGAGGATTTCTGTTTTTATTGTTTTGCCTTTGGGCCACACCTGGCAGCAGCATTCAGGGATCACTCCCAGTGGTGCTGGACATCGAATCTGGGTCTGCTGTGTGCGAGGCAAATGCCGCCCACTTCCTGTCTCTCTGGTCCCCAGTAGAGCATTTTAAGCTGGGATATGATATGGGTTACATTTCATTTGGTTTAACTTTGGGGGTCCACAGCTGGAGGTGTTCAGGGCGTACTCCTGGCTCTGGGCTCAGGGGTCACTCCTGGGGGCTCAGGGGCCATATGTGGTGCCAGGGATCGAGCCTGGGTTTCAGCTGTGGGCAAAGCAAGCCCCTTCCCCGTGCGTTCTCCCCATCACAGGCCCTGTGAACACTTAGCCACATCATTTCCTTCTCTCTCGTCCCCTTCCCCACTGTCCACCTGCTGCAGGGAATCACCAGCCCTGACAGGCTCCACACACATTTCTAGCCGCCGTGCTGGTGACCAGCGTGGGGCCCGCTGGGATTCCCATGGCTGGACCGAGGGAGCAGACTGGGCTGGGCTGGGGTGAAGGTGAAGCACTAGTTTCCTTCCTGTGGCTGTGGACCTGGACTTGTATTTTTCCTCTTTGTACAGATCAGCGAACTGCTTTCCTTGTTATTCCGGATCATCTTTCTCCCTGAGGGTTCCCCGTGAGTGTGAGGTAACCCACCTCCCCTCGGCCTTTGAAATGCCTCCCAGCCCCCTTCCCACTTCCCGGGGTGACCGAGGGAGGCTGGAAGGCACTGTGTGGCCGGCTTTCCCCTGGGCTGGGGACGTCTCTTCTGCTTTTGAGGCAAGAGTGATCGTGGATGTGTGTGGACACGCATATGTACCGGCCCGAACCCAGGGCCACGGGCATGCATGGCGTGAGCTTTCTCCCCAAACCAGACACTTTATGTGTGTGTGTGTGTGTGTGTGTGCGCGTGTGGTGGGAGGGCGTGTGTGGTGGGAGGGCGGGGCCCCAGTAGTCAGGTGTGGCCCCCAAGCCAGACAATCAGTACAAAGTGGGGAGCGCTGTATTGTTCCTGCAGCCCGGGAAATAAGCCCAGCGTACAAACCGGAGAGTTAGGGGCAGACACAGCTGTGCTGCTTCCTCCACCCCTCAGGTGGGTGTGCAGGAGCTGAAGCAGGACTTGCTGGCCTGTGCACTCCTCCTGCTCCGGGGGCCTGGCCGCACCCCTCCCTGTCCTGGGAATGTGGGGCCTTGGCAGCCCCGACTCTGCCCTCAGCGTGCACAGCCTCTCGCCTTCATTTGAGGGGAAGCCCGTGAGTGCTGTTCACCCCCTTCCTCCCTGCGGCCCCCCGGGCCTACCCTCTCCAGGGGTCGCCCACCCATTCTTGCCCCTGAGTCTGGGGTGGGGGCAGGCCTGGGGAGGGCCAGCTCTGCCCGAGTTCCCTGAGGCTGCCCGAGGCTGCTGTCCGGCAGGGCCAGCTGGTCCTTTCCTGTCTGGCTGCCCCCCCTCCCCCACACAGTGGGCCGCAGCCCTGTGTAGTGTCCTTCTTAGTGTCCTTCTTTTGGGTCACACTCCCCGTCCTGGGAATGTGGTTGGTGCCCAGGAGCCATCCCTGGCAGTGCTCGGGAGCCCGTGTGACGTGGGCCTCCCCTCCAGGCCGCCTGGCCCGAGGCCATGTTCTCTCGGTGGCTGAGCAGCACGGGAGCCAGCTTCGTGTTCCCACTGCCATGCTGGGAGAGCTTCGGGCCGCTGGACACCCGCGTGCGGTGGAGCCTCCCTCTGAGAACTGTGAGGTGGACATCTGGGCGGGGAAGGGACACACCCAGGGCATTGGCCGCAGCTGGGTCTCCTCAGGGGTGGACGGGGCAAGGCCTGCAGTTACCCGCTGGCCCCTGCAGCCCCCAGGCGCCTCCGCCCTCCTTCCTGGGTGTGTGTCCCACCGGTGGCTGAGCTCTCGGCCTTGCCGGGGTGCGGGGAACGCTGCGTGCCCGGCCTGCTCTGTGGGCAGCCTGGGCAGAAGTGTGAGTGGGGGGCTGGCGAGGGTGTGTGGGAGACACCTTGTCCTCCCCCCCAATTCCGTAGCATCTGAATGGCGCGTCTGTGACCTCTAGGGCTGAGTCACACTGAGCACAGTTCCCTGGGGCTGTCCACGTCTGGGGAAGGACGTGGACAGACTCACCCTGTGGCCACCTCGGATACCTGCCCCCCACCTGTCTGCGACCCCACCTGCCCCCTGCTGCTACCTTCCGCCCCCACACCTGTCCCGGCTCCCTCTGTCAGGCGCGTGTGCCCCCAGCCCTGCCCCAGCCCCAACAGTGGTTCACCTTCCCTGCTTCAGGAAGTCTTCCTGGGAGTGGGGATGGGACACATAACCCAAACCCCAAGCCATCCCGCAGGGCCCCTCTCAGGGCGCCGGGGCAGAGACGCAGGGACTCAGGGCGGACCCAGGGTGCAGTGTGTGTTGTTTGGCCGCTGGGCTCCCATCTGGGAGGAGCCTGGGAGAGGGCCCTGCCCAGGCAGTGAAGACGGAAATTGGCCGCGGGGGTGTGCGTGTTTTCCTGGGAGGCGGGCATCCCCCTGAGCCAGGAGCAAGGGCTGGGCTGTGGAGGCAGGGCTGGGCCGAGTGGGCGTGTATTGGAGCCCGCCCCTGCGAGTAGGTGCGTTCTGGAGACAGCCGGCCGGCCCATCAGTGGCCTCCTTCTTTGTCCCCGTAAAGAAAAAAAACATGGAGAGAATGTCTGTGGTCTAGAAAGAGGACCTTTGTGGTGCTTCTACAGCCCCGAGGGCTGGGGTGATGGCAGGGGTGGGGGGTGCGGTGCTGCCTGGGGCTGTGGTGAGGGGTCACCGCCCACTGCTTCCTTCCTGCCCCTTTGAAGCTGTCGGCAGGTCACCTGGACTGCCTCTAACTTCATTTCACACCTTTTTCTTTCCCCATCCCTTGCTTTCGGCCGCCCTGAGTGCTCATGGCTTACACCTGGCCCTGCACTCAGGGACCCCTGCTGGCAGAGCCCCATATGATGCCTGGGATCGAATGAGGGTCTGCTGCGGGCAAGGCATGTTCCCTGCCCGCTCACCATCTCCCCAACCCCTTCCACAGGTGTTTGTCACATTTAATGTTCGTGTTCAGGGAGGAGGAGAGACTTGTGATGTGTATTGGAGACAGAAGCTCAGAGAGGCTGGGGCTGGAGTGATAGCACAGCGGGAGGGCGCTGCCTTGCATGCAGCTAACCTGGGGTCCATCCCCAGCACCCCATATGGTCCCCCAGCTTCTGCCAGGAATGATCCCTGAGTGCAGAGTAAGCCCTGAGCACTGCTGGGGGTGACCCATAAGTCAAGGGAAAAACAGCAACTCAGAGATGCTGACTGGGCAGGGAGATGGGTGGAGCGGGAGGCATTTCCCGGCAGGACTTCCAGGGTGCTGGGCCTTGGTTCCGTCCCTGCAGCACGCCGTGCGGGGCTGACCTGAGCTGTCTCCTGGTCCGGGGACTCAGGTGCTGGGGCAGCCTCCTCCCATCCTGTTTGTCGAGGCCCCCGAAGGCCAGACCTGCTCCGTGCCCTGCTGACCCCGCCGATGCCATGACTGCTACCACCGCCCTGGTTCTTCCCGTCACCGTCAGCGTGTGCCGTCCCCGCCTGTGCCACCACCTGCTCTCCCGGGCACTCCCCTACTCTGGGGTCCCCCGGTGGTCTTCCCTTCCCTTCCCTCCTGAGGTGTGTGGTGTCCAGACAGTGCGACTGGCCCCCGGGCATGTGCATGGCTCACCCCGCTTCAGACAGAGCCGAGACACCCTCTCAGGCTCGCTTCTTCCCGCTCGTCCCTGGTCCGTCTCGGCTGCTTTGCCTTCGCCCGGGGTGGGTTTGTGCTGGGCACGGGGCGCGAGGGAAGGACCTGAGCACTGCGGGGAGCTGCCCCACCTGCCAGGGACCAGCACTGGCCCACAGGGCTGAGGCGGCTTGGAGCTGACTCGCCCTGCCCAGCTCAGAGGCCGGCCATGAGGCCCTGACCGCTGCTGCCGAGCCCACGCGGGCGCTGACACTCTCGACGGGGACGGCCCTGTGCTGCTCTTGGGCGGGGGGGCTCGTAATTGTGGGTGACTTTGCGGGTTCCGCTTAGTAAGGAGGGGCAAGGACTCAGTGGCGGGGGCCGAGCCAGAACGTCCTGAGAGCGGGGACCAGGCTGGTCAGACGAGATTCAGGCCAGCTCTGCTCAAGGCGGCCCTAGCCCTGGTGGGGGGACACAGTGCTCCCTGACTCTACTTCCCCACCCCCCCGCCGTCGCCACCTGCTGCTGGCGGCTGCCGGTGCCTCCTGGGGCCTCACCCCTCCGGGGCTGAGTGCGGTCAGCCACCTGTGATGGTGGCTTGGGGTTCAGGCTGGGGCTGGCAGTCACGCGTGTGTCTCTGTCCGCAGGCTCCACCTACAGCGTCCTGTCTATCATGCCGTCCGACTCCGAGAGCAGCAGCTCGCTCAGCAGTGCTGGTGAGTGTCCCTCCTGCGGGCCGGGCTCCGGCGACGTGTCTCGCCAGCGCACCATTCTCACGGGGGCCGGGCCGAGGCGGGAGGTGGCTCCGGAGGCACACGTGTCGCCTTTGCACGGTGCAGGGCGTGTCCACCACCCGGCCTGTCTGTCCACTGTCTGCTCAGCCAGCAGCGTGGCCTCAGGGACCGGCTAGGATCCGTCCCAGTGTCCAGTCCACTCTGAAGGCCAAGTCCTCTCTGGGTGGGGTTTCTGAGGTGGCCGCGGTCCCTTGGTCGTGACGGTGGCCCCTGGGAAGGCAGCAGCTGTCCCACGTCTCTCTCTCCTGCCCGCAGCATTCCCCGCTTTGCCCGAGAGCCCCCACACCCTGGCTTCCCGGGCACATCACTGATTGGACTGGTGGGTCGGAGCGCCAGTGGCAGCACGGGGCCCAGTGGGGGCCCATTTCCCGTGGCTGCCGTCTCGGGTGCCCAGACTGCGTGCACAGCAGACGCCCGCTCTGTCCCTGCGGTTCTGGGCCGGGCGCCTGCCGCAGCCCCTGGCTTCCCTCTGCTGCTGGGCTGGGCTGCAGACCCGGCTCGCCGGCCTCCCGGTCTGCACAGCACGTATGGCCATCTCTGAGCCCACCTGCACCCAGAGCCCCGCGGGCTAGTGCAGGGGCCGGGGTCCTGGGTTGGCTCCTGGCCCCCCGCCCCACCCGCCCAGCACTGCTGGGTGCTGCCTCAGAGCAGCACTGCGGGCCGAAGAGCCCTGAGTCTTGGAACCGCCTGGAGCACCACTGGGGAGCACCTCTAGAAAGTCTTTCCCAATGGGTGCTTTCACACCAGCTGGGCATCGGGGCCAGAGTGCCTTTTGGGGACACACAGTCCACCCCTCTTAGGCACCCGCACTCTGCGTGGGGTCCAGAGAGCTTCGGGGCCCCAGCCGGCAGTGCCGAGCATCCTGGCCCGCCTGCTGGGAGCTGCCGCGCTGGCAAAGCGGAACCATGCCTGGGCTCAGATTCTCATCGCGGGATGGCGTCTCAGGACGCTCACCGGGTGGGGGCTTAGCATGGTAGGGGAGTGGGGCACTTAGCATGGGGTGGGGTCAGCGGGCGGGACGGTCAGCGGGCGAGGCGGTCAGTATGGGTGGGGGTCAGCGGGCGGGACGGTCAGCATGGGTACGGTCAGCAGGTGGGGCAGTTGCAAGGCGATCAGCATAGGTAGGGGTCAGCGGGCGGGGCGGTCAGCATGGGTGGGGTCAGCGGGTGGGGCGGTCAGCATGGGTACGGTCAGCAGGTGGGGCAGTTGCAAGGCGGTCAGCATAGGTAGGGGTCAGTGGGTGGGGCGGTCAGCATGGGTGGGGGTCAGTGGGCGGGGCGGTCAGCATGGGTGGGGGTCAGCGGGCGGGGCGGTCAGCATGGGTATGGTCAGCGGGGCTCTGAGAAGTGTGCCTGGTGAGCCCGGCTTAGCCCTCTCCTGCTTCTCTTAGGCTTTCTTATTTGGGTCCCCTGATCCCCTCGGAGCAAGGTCGAGTGACCTGATGGTGTCTGGATATTTCAGGGCTGGAAGTGCGCCTCCTGGGAGCACTGGCCTTGGGTCAGAGCGGAGGAGGGTTGTTGAGCTGTCAGGGTGCCAGAGCTGCAGTGATGGTGGCCAAGATTACAATCTCTGGTTTGGTGCTGAGCTGGCACTTGCCTTGCACGCAGCCCACCTGGGTTAGATCCCTGGAACCCCATCTGGTCCCTCGAGCTCTGCCAGGAGTGATCCCTGAGCACAGAGCCAGGAGGAAGCTCCAAGCGCCACCAGGTGTGGCCCCAAAGCCGAAAGTAAAATAAAGATCGGCCTGGAGAGGTGTTTTGGCTCCTCCCACCCCATGGTTCCCCTGTGACGTCACGGCCCTGGGAACCCACAGCCTCGGAACACGTTTCCTTCATTCAGCAGCAGACACTTCCCTGTCCCTCCTGGGTCCCGGGACGGCTGAGCTGGGGGCGGGGGGCAGACGGCTTCCCTGGGAGGGTCTGAGCTGCATGACTGACAGCACCCTGGGCCTCCGTCCTCTTGCCCGCTGGAGCCTGTGCTCCCGGAAAGTTCTGACTGTCTTTCTGACTGTGTGTCTTGGGGCCACACCCCATGGTGCAGGGCTGATTGCTGGCTCAGTGCTCAGGAATCCCTCCTGGTGGGGACCGGATGGGGTACCGGGGATGGAGCCAGGGGCACCCGCGTGCAGGGCAGGCGCCCACCCAGCTGTGCCCTCTCCAGCCCCAGCTGTGCTGAGGAGACAGACTTAGGAACAGCCGGCACGCCTTCCTCTCCGGGAGGCCCCTTCCCAAGTGTGACGCTGCTTGGGTGAGCGGGGGCTGGCTGGGGGGCCTGGTGCTCCCGTGGGCTGGTGTGGCCAGCCGGAGCCAGTGGTCCCACCTGCCCAGGCGAGGCCCCTCCGTGTGAGGGTCTGTGAGACAGGAGCCCTGGGCCAAGCTTGGGCAGCACTGTCGCCCGTGCGGGGCCCTGGGTGCCGGAGGGCGCTGCCCTCTTCCTGCCCTCGGCACCCCCCGTCTAGGACACAGGGTGACCTCACCTGCTCAGGCGCCGTAAGCGGGGTCAGGCCTTTCCCTCACCCTCTTCCTGTGTGGGGCCTGAGGGGCTGCAGCCCAGCCGTGCGCATGGAGCGCCTGGCCCGACTCTGCCGGCCGGGCTCCCTCTGCTGACCGGCTTCTCCCCGGCAGCCCACAGACGAGTGCTCGTCGTGACAGCCGGGACGAGGGAGAGGGCGTGTAGCCGTGCCACCCGGCGCCAGGAGCCCCTGAGCCCCTTGTCTGTGGGGTGCCGGGGACTTGGCTCCCTCTTTGCAGCGGCTTGTTTTGGGGCAGCAGAACTCCCCCAAGCCCTCCGTCTCTGCCTCCCCGACCCGGCCTCCCTCTCCCCTCCCCACCCTAGTGCCATCCTGGCTCCCGGGGGCCACACCAGCCCCTTCCTGAGGGGCGGTTGACGCTTGGCCAGAGAAGAGTGGAAGTGGGGGTGGGTGCAGAGCTGATGCTTTTCACTTGAATCTCGACCAGCTGTGCAGGGTGGGCGCATGGGCAGTGGGCCACGTGGGGTGGGGAAGGCGGGTGCTGCGGCGGTCAGGCCATGTCTGTGTGGGAGTGAAACGTGGCTGGGAGTGAAACATGTTTGACGTAGCTGGTGCTGCTGGGGCGTGTCTCGTGGGTTCCCACCGCTCGTGGGACTGTGGCTCCCGTTTATGGCATCGTGGGGTTTTTATAACCTAATTTTCTTTTGAAAAATTGAAGCTAGATTGACATTTAATATTGTAAGTTGGGCTGGAGCGATAGCACAGCGGTAGGGCGTTTGCCTTGCACATGGCCAACCCGGGTTCGATTCCTCCGCCCCTCTTGGAGAGCCCGGCAAGCTACCAAGAGTATCCCGCCCGCACGGCAGAGCGTGGCAAGCTACCCATGGCATATCCGATATGCCAAAAACAGTAACAAGTCTCTCAATGGAGAGGTTACTGGTGCCTGCTCGAGCAAATCGATGAACAGCAGGATGACAGTGCTACATAATGTGTAAGTTATGATCCTTGGGGAGTAATTTACATCCGTTAAATCTTCCCTTTTTTCTGTACCTTAAGGAGCATTGCGAAGCGTGGCCCTTAGCCCTGGCCCCAGCACCAGCCTTCCCCACCCCACGTGGCCCACTGCCCACGCGCCCCCCTGCACAGCTGGTTGAGATTCAAGTGAAAACCATCAGCTCTGCGCCCACCCCCACTTCCACTCTTCCTCTGGTCAAGCGTGAGCCGCCCCTGAGCTTGAGAACAGCCCGTCGCCCTCGGAGACTCTCCGCTGCACTCTGCAGGCGGCTCTGCATCCCTCGGCCCACCCGCTGCCCACCACTCACCTCTCTTCTTTTTTTTTTTTTTTGCTTTTGGGTCACACCTGGTGTTGCTCAGGGGTTACTCCTGGCTCTGCACTCAGGAATTACTCCTGGCGGTGCTCGGGGGACCATATGGGATGCTGGGAATCGAACCCGGGTCGGCCGCGTGCAAGGCAAACGCCCTACCCGCTGTGCTATCGCTCCAGCCCCCACCTCTCGTCCTTTTAATTTTTTTTCCCTTTGGGATTTTGGGCCACACCAGGTAATGCTTAGGGCTTCCTCCCGGCTCTGTGCTGAGGGGTCACTGCCAGGGCTCAGGGGTCAAACCTGGGCCGGCCGTGAGCAGGATGAGTGCCTCCCCTCTGTGCAACCCCTTGGCCCCTGACTTCATTTCTGGGCCCGTCATTTGCCTGTTCCCCGAGTCAGAAATGAAATCGCTGTGTCTCCTTGGAGCGACTGGTGCCCCTCACGCTGCCGGCCCCGTGGGCTTGAGACTTTGCTTTGGTCACTCCTGCCTTTTGCTGGCGAGCAGTACTTTGGAACATGGTGAACAGAGCCATTGACTCATTCGCCAGGTCCTCTTCTTTTTTTAACTTTTTAAATTTTGATATTTATTTATTTATTTATTTATTTTTACTAGGGCTGGAGCGATAGCACGGTGAGTAGGGTGTTCACCTTGCACACAGCCGACCTGGCTTTGATTCCTCCGTCTTTCTCGGAGAGCCCGGCCAGCTACCGAGAGTATCCCGCCCGCATGGTAGAGCCTGGCAAGCTACCCGTCTCGTATTCGATATGCCAAAAACAGTAACAACAAGTCTCACAATAGAGACGTTACTGGTACCCTCTCGAGCAAATCAATGAACAACGGGACAACAGTGCTACAGTACTTAATTTTTATTACATCACCATGAGATATACAGTTATGAAGTCGTTCATGATTGGGCTTTAGTCATACAATGTCCCAACACCCGTCGCTTCACCAGTGTCCATTTCCCACCACCAGTGTCTCCAGTTTCCCTCCTGCCCCACCTCACCTGCAGCCTACCTCTATGGCAGATACTTTACTTCTCTCTCTCTCTCTTTTTTATTTTTTGCTTCTTCGGTCACACCTGGCGATGCACAGGGGTTCCTCCTGGCTCTGCACTCAGGAACCACTCCTGGCGGTGCTCAGGGGACCATATGGGATGCTGGGAATCGAACCCAGGTTGGCTGCATGCAAGGCAAACGCCTTACCCGCTGTGTTATCGCTCCAGTCCCTCTCTCTCTCTCTCTCTCTCTCTCTCTCTCTCTCTCTTTCTCTCTCTCT
Organism: Sorex araneus; assembly: GCF_027595985.1. Taxonomy (NCBI): domain Eukaryota; kingdom Metazoa; phylum Chordata; class Mammalia; order Eulipotyphla; family Soricidae; genus Sorex; species Sorex araneus. Next base: position 113,566,060 of record NC_073304.1, read on the forward strand.
CTCTCTGGCATTATGGTTTGCAGCACAGGCACGGGAAGGTTATCATGCATATCCAGATCAAAGGTCACCATGTAGACGTGTTCACCAGGTCTTATTATAGTCTGTGGTTGTAGGGGCAGAGGCAATAGTGCAGCAGGGAGGGGGTGTGCCTTGCATGCAGCTGGGCCGAGTTTGATCCCTGGCATCCCACATGGTTCCCCGGGCACCGCCAGGAGTGATTCCTTCCTGAGTGCAGAGCCAGGAGGAAGCCCTGAGCATTGCCGGTATAGTCCCCAAAACAAAACCAAAAAACCAAAAACCAAACAAACAAGATAAAAGGTTCTGTGCTGTTTCTTTTGGTGAACTTAAAATTTAAAATTTAATTTCTCATGTATAAGTACAGAAGAGTGGGATTGCTAGGCAGGATGCAAAGTGGAGTTTAACCGTCTAAGAGGCTGCCATGTCTGCCTCATTCTGTCTTCCACCCTGTGTGTGAATTGGGTTCCTGTGCGCGTTTGATAGCATTTGCTGCTGCCTTTGTTTGTCTGTTTTTGGGACACACCTGGCAGCCCTCAGGGGTGACTCCTGACTCTGCACTCCCGGATCCGGGGGACCATGTGAGACGCTGGGGATCAGATCTGGATCGGCCACATGCAAAAGCAAGTGCCTTAGCGCTGGACTGCTGCCCTATCCCCTGCTTCATATTAGCTCCAAATATTTGCAGGTGTGGTGTGGAAGAGAAGTCACATTTGTCCTTGCCGGCCCTTTGTGGTAGGTCTGGTGTTGGCGTGGGGGTGGGGTGACAGAGACCGGGTGGCTGGAAGCAGGAGCCCTCTCCCTGTGACAGAGTTCTCACAGCTCAGCCACATCATCTTCAGAATGTCTCAGAGGGACGGGGTGGCCCCGCGTGCTGGAGTTCGTGCTTTGCCTGTGGGAGTCTCGGCTTGGAACCCAGCACCGCATGGTCCCCTGAGCACTGCCAGGAGCATCACGCTGGGAGTAGTGCCAGGAACTGCCAGACTGGCCCTGGAGCCAAGCTGTCTCTCGGCCTGAGGCTCAAGAAGACAGAGGCCCGCTGTCCTCAGTTGACTGGGCAGGAAAGGGTTTCTGGAGACACACACTGTTGTTTTGGTCCCTCCTGCAATAGCACGGCCTGGCTTCTTCTTGAGGTCCCTGCCTCTGCCTCTTGCATCCAGTGTGGCCAGGGAGACAGCGGGCTGAGCGCACGCCTTGCATTCCCGAAGTACAGGTTCAACCTCAGCATTGCGGGGGCCCCCCGAGTACCAATGGGGGTGACCCCAAGCACACAGCCGGGCATTGCTCTAGAACAAAACCCAAGCAAAGGAGAAGGCACTTCAGGTGGGCTTCAGGCAGCTGTCCCCTGCGTCACGTGTCGGGACCACAGCGATAGGGCGGCGGGGACGCGTTTGCCTTGCATGGGCCTCAGCTGGTTCAGTCCCTGGCATCCCATGCTGTCCCCCGAGCACCTCCTGGCACAGTCCCCCAGATGAAAAGCAACCCCCAAACCCCACAGGATTCTGACCTGGCAAACCCACGTGGGGGCCGCTCGGTCTCATTCACCCGAAGACCCTGGCAGCACTGTGGCCTGCTGGGGTCAGATGTCACAGAGCCCCTTCCACCCACGCGTCCTCAGTGGTGCTGTCCGGTGAACCTTCAGGGTGGCCCCCCTTGGCCTTCCACGTGGCCCCCTGGATCTGCCGGCCCAGATGCCCTGTGTTCGCGTTGCCCTCCCGTGTCCTCGTGTTGGTGGAAGAACAGGCCCGTCTCCTGGGCCCTGGCTCCCCTGCCTCTGGCTGCACGGCGATGCGAGCCCTGGCACGAAATTCTTGTCCCCAGGAAACCCCAGGTGACTCCTTTGCCACCTCCCTCTATGTAAGTGCATCCCTCCTTCCAGCCAGGTGCCACACCCTCCCGCCTTTGATCCCAAGAGCACAGAGGAAGGCGTCTCTGAGCACCGGCCAGTCTCTCTCAGGGAGCCCAGGCAGAATCAGCAGTGACTGTGGGCCAGGCCACCCGCCAAAGGGGCTTCAGCCCTTTCTTGTGTGTCCTGGACCACACCCAGCGGTGCTGTGGGGTCACGACTAGCCCTGTGTTCAGGGATCACTCCTGCAGGCTTGGGAACCTGTGGCCTGGGGGTGGAATCAGGCTCTGCCACGAGCCAGGAAGCGCCGTCCCCGCTGTCCTGTGTCTCCGTCTCTCGTGGCCTTGCGCCTTTTTCTCTCGAGCTCTTTGGCCTCCTCGTTTTTTTCTCAGGAGCGTGGGGAGTTGGGTGTCCCTGAGATGAAGGGACACTGGCCTTCTGGGGCAGCTCTGGGTCAGCGTCGCCTGTGACCCGGAAGTGGTTTGACCTGGAGAAGGTTCCGGGTTTGCAGTGGAGACCACAGCAGCGCTGGCCCTCGGTGAGGTGGGGAGGTGTTGGGCTCGGGGGCGTGCTGGAGCCTGCTGAGTGGGGGTGGTCTCAGGAGTGGGGGTCCAGGACTCCCCGAGAGACAGTTCTCGCCCGGAAGTGTGGCCCGGAGCTGGGACATCCCGCTCGCTGTGGGTGGCTTTCAGAGCCAGGTGCGTCTTGGGGGCTGTGGCTCAGCGGGTGGAGCCCGGCTCAGGGCAGCTTGACGCTGCACCGTCAGCCGGCCAGCAAGCTTGTGCCGGCGGCTGGGAGGCCGGGCCAGCCCCGGTATCACCTGACTGTGCCAGCAGCGGGCGTGTTCCGGGGTGCAGGTGGGGACGGCGGCAGAGCGTGTCCGAGGGCAGCAGTGGCCATGCGGGGTTGGAGGGGAGCAGAGGGTGCGAGTCTCACACAGAAGTCCCGACGGCGTCTTCCCTGGACACTGAGTACGTAGCCCTTGCCTGGGTCTGACTGTGCTGTGGCGGCCGTGTGGCTCCCCCAAGCAGGTGATTTGGGCCTGGTTGGCCGCTGGGGCCTGGGCAGAAGACACTGCCCGACGCTTCCTCCATGCTGACTCCCAGAACAGCTTGGGCGGCTTCTGGGAGGGGGCCCACATGCCCGCAGGGTCTGGCTCTCGGCACCGCACAGCTCCTGGCCCTCAGGATTTGTGGGTCACCTGCTCACCGCCCCGAGGGCCTCCTTCGTTAGGCCTCAGCAGGGCCTCAGGAAACCCCCAGGAGCATCAGGGTCAAAGGACATTTATGCTCTAGAGCGCGCATCTGTGGTCTGTTTTCACACATCCCTAAATTCATGTACATGTTTATATCTGAAAAGTAGGGTCATGCTACATCCATGTTCTGTGAGTTATTTTTGGTTCAGTTGCCATGACTGAGAACATGTCATGACAGCTCCAACATAAGAACCTTATTAGCAGCTGCATGACACATACTGTATGGATGACGATGCTCTCCATGATCCTCCCCGTATGGACGACGATGTTCTCTATGGTCCTCCCTGTATGGATGACGATGCTCTCCATGGTCCTCCCTTTATGGATGATGACGATGCTCTCCATGGTCCTCCCTGTATGAATGATGATGATGCTCTCCATGGTCCTCCCTGTATGAATGATGATGATGCTCTCTATGGTCCTCCCTGTATGGATGACGATGCTCTCCATGGTCCTCCCTGTATGGATGATGATGATGCTCTCCATGGTCCTCCCTGTATGGATGATGATGATGCTCTCTATGGTCCTCCCCGTATGGACGACGATGCTCTCCATGGTCCTCCCCGTATGGATGACGATGCTCTCCATGGTCCTCCCGGGCTGGCTTTTATTCATTTTTTCACTATTATAAATAATGGCAAAGTGAATGGGAAAGGTTTCAAACATATTTGAGAGCATGTGGTAATATTTAACTAGGTAGATATTTAGCATTTGAATGATCATATGGATCTTACAATATATATATATATAGCCACTGTTCTTCAGAAAGGCTTAGCCTAATTTGTTCTTTTACTTATTAATATATGAAATTATCTAGTTCTCTATAATTTCAGACCAAATGGATATTATATGTTTTTGTAGGTGAAACATGGCTGGTAATTTATTGGCCTTTTGTTTATTCTTTTCAGATTTTATTTATTTATTTTTGGCTTTTTGGGTCATACCTGGCAATGCTGAAGGGATTACTCTGGGCTCTGTGCTCAGGAATCATTCCTGGCCATGCACAGGGAACCATATGGATGCCGGGGATTGATCCCAGTTTGGCTGCATGCAAGGCAAGCGCCCTACTCACTGTGCTAACACTCAAGCCCACATTTAAAAAAAAAAATTATGTAATATATGCAAAGTACACAAAATATATATGACTGAATGTTTACAGATACATGTGCACATGTATACATGTATATTTTAGTATTTTAAAAATATTGATTTTTTTTCGGGGGTCTGGAGTGATAGCACAGCGGGTGGGGCGTTTGCCTTGCACGCGGCTGACCCGGGTTCGATTCCCAGCATCCCATATGGTCCCCTGAGCACCGCCAGGAGTGATTCCTGAGTGCAGAGCCAGGAGTAACCCCTGTGCATCGCCGGGTGTGACCCAAAAAGAAAAAAAAAAAAAATTGATTTTTTTTTTTGGGGGAGGGGTTCACACCCCCAGTGCTCAGGGCTTCCTCCAGGCTCTGCACTCGGGGATCACTCCTGGTGGTGCTCAGGGGATCTTGTGGGGTGCCAGGGATGAGGTTGTCTGCATGCACGGCAAAGGCCCTCCCTGCTCTACTATCGCTCTGGCCCTCATTGTGGTTTTGTTTTGCGACCACCCCCTACAGTGCTCAGGGCTTACTCCTGGCTCTGTGCTCAGGGCTCCTTCCTGGCAGGGCCCAAGGGATCTGTATGGTGCCGGGGATTGAGCCGGGGTCAGCTATGTGCGAGGTAGAAGTCCTCCTCCGGGCGTGGGCAGCGAGTGGGTGCTCAGGTGGGCGCGTGAGCGGAGCTGCTCTGGGTCTCAGGTGCAGAGTTCAGGTCTCCCCCTCCTCATCTCCCGGCGCCGTCACGGAGGGTTCTCTGGGCATGTGGTGGAGTCGGGAACGTGGGCCCACACGGGCAGCGTTGGCCTCCAGCTCACGGTGTCCCTCTGTCCTGCCAGGCACCACGGGGAAGGCGCCGTCGCCGCCACCCCTGCTGTCCGAGCGGCAGGTGGACGACAAGGTGGAGAACCTCTCGGTGCAGCTGCGCCTCCTGACCCGGGAGAGGAACGAGCTGCGCAAGCGCCTGGCCTTCGCCAGCCACGGGACGGCCTTCGACAAGAGGTAGGGGGCGCCCGCACCCTGCCCGGGGGAGATGCCTGGCCCCTGGCCTCCGGGCTGGGGTGGGGGGCTGTGGTGTAGGGGCCAGGCCAGTTGCGGCCTGATATTCAGCTTTGGGGAGCTGGGAGGTGTTGGGGTGCCCCCTAGTGTGTGCTGTGCATGTGTGCATGTGTGTGCGTGCCTTCATGTGTGTGCATGTGTGTGTGTTTGCATGTATGTGTGTGTGTGTGCATGTGTGTGTGTGTGTGTGTGTGTCTGGGCTGGCCTCTGCCGCCTGCTCTCCTTGCAGGTGGCCAGATGGTTCAGCTGCCTCAGGCGTCTGCTCGGGTGCCTCTTGCCTGGTTGGTTGTGTGCCTTCCGGACCCCAGACAGTGTGTGCCCCCCAGGAGGTGGTGCCCCCACTGCTGAGCCTTCATGGCCAATTGTGCACGCAGCCACCTGCCCTCCCCTGGCCCCCTCACCTCAGCACCCAGCAGACGAGTCGCTCACAGCTGCTCACACAGCTGCACATGGCTGTTTGTGGACTTCCTTTGTTTGGTTTTGGGGCCATGCCCAACAGTGCTCAGGACTGACTCTTGCCTCTGTGCTCAGGGATCACTCCTCACAGTGCTCAGAGGTCCTGGTGCCCTGCCAGGGCTCAAACTTGGGCTGGCCGCATGCCAGGCGAGCACCTTACACCTGTCCTGTCTCTCTGGCCATGTGCTAGAGTGCAGAGGGAAACCCCCGCTGCCTCTTCTGCTGGGCCTTAGTGGTGGACATGCCAGGCCAGGACAGTTTTCACTGGCTCGCGCCATGAGAGAAGACCTCAAAGAGGAGAGAGGCTCCTTCTGGCCGAGGCTGTCGTGGTCCCGTGGGTAGGTCTGGAGTCATTTAGGAGCACCGGGGATTTGCCCCTCTGCAGGGCCTGCCTCGTCGTGGTGGTGCTATTTGGGGTGTGTGGAGCTGGGGCCTCAGCCCTGAGCCAGGTGCTCCCTGGCGCTCCCGAGTCTCCCCATGTGGACGTGTCCCTTGGGGCGAGGCATGGTGGTACATGGCTGCTCGGCCCCCGGCGGAGTGGGCGTGTACAGAGACTGCAGGCCTGAGGGTCCCCGAGGGTCTCGTGGAGGAGGTGCTGAGCCCTGCTCTCTCAGCACGGCTGGGGGTGCTCCCGCGGGGGCGGCGCTGGTTGTCCGTCGCCATTCTCCCTCCAGGAGGCTGTAGCCAGTTCCCAGGTGCCCCCGTCCCCGTCCCGCTGTCCTTACCCTGCACACACACGGGCCCGGGAGCGAGTCCCGCCCAGAGCCCTGGAGCCCAGGCCTGGAAGCTCGTGGCCGCCCGTCTGCTTGGCAGGCCGCAGCGGGTGCCCGGGTGGCCCAGGCGCTCACGTCCTGACCACGGATCCTGGTGGTCTGTGGGGGGCCGGGCGCCTGGTTTCACCGTGCTCAGAGCAGCAGGTGGGAGCTGCCGTGTCGAGGCCCCAGGATGCGGCTCGCGGGGGGACGACGTTCCTCAGAGTGTGAGCCCAGGACCTTTCCCTGTCTGGGCCAGGCCCTACCACAGGCTGAATCCCGATTACGAGAGGCTGAAGATCCAGTGTGTGCGGGCCATGTCGGACCTGCAGAGCCTGCAGAACCAGCACACCAACGCCCTAAAGAGGTGTGAGGAGGTGGCCAAGGAGACCGACTTCTACCAGTGAGTGGGGCCTGCCCGAGGGGCTCCCGGCAGCGTGGGGCTGCCACATGGCGTGCCACCATGCCCGGGTCTCGTGAGGCCGCTCTCCCCTCCCCCGTCACCGCCGTTGTCAGGCCGGGCAGCAGGACGGGGCCAGGGCAGGGGCCGCAGGCGGGCAGATCACGGGGCTCCAGGTGAACTGTCTGGGCCCGGGAGCGCAGTCGGGTGACGCTGCTTTGCTCTCGGTGCCCCTCTGTGGGTGTTTCCTGACCTGCCTGCTGACTCTGCCCGTTGTCAGAGGTGCCAGGTCCGTCATGCCTGGGGCCCGTGTCCTCTTCGTGCCGTCACATGCTCCGTTGGCGTCAGGTCTTTAAGAAGCACGCTGGCCCCCTCGGGGTGCGCTGACCTGTGGTGGCCGGTCCTCCTCCAGCTGCTGCGTCCTTGGGCTGGGCTTGGAGGCGCTCAGTGCTCCCCGGGCGGCTGTGATTGCAGCACCCTGCACAGCCGGCTCCTGAGTGACCAGACCCAGCTGAAGGACGATGTGGACACACTGAGGCGGGAGAATGGACAGCTGTTGCGGGAGCGGAATCTGCTGCAGCAGTCCTGGGAGGACATGAAGCGGCTCCACGAGGAGGACCAGAAGGAGATTGGAGACCTCCGTGCCCAGCAGCAGCAGGTAGGTGGCCTGACGGCTCCCCATCCCTCGTGTGCTCAGCCATCCCTCCCTCCATGCGGGCGTCTCTCTGTGCATCCATCCACTCATCCGTCCAAACGTCTGTCCATCCACCCATCCATCCATCCATCCATCCATCCATCCATCCATCCATCTGTCCATCCGTCCATCCATCCATCCATCCATCCATCTGTCCATCCGTCCATCCATCCATCCATCCATCCATCCATCCATCCATCCATCCATCCATCTGTCCATCCGTCCATCCATCCGTCCATCCATCCATCCATCCATCCATCCATCCATCCATCCATCCATCCATCCATCTGTCCATCCACCCACCCACCCATGTATCTTCTTATCCACTCATCCAGCCAGCCAGCCACATACTGCCTGTTGTCCTGTCTGCCTGTTCACCTATCCACCCTCCCACTGTCCTTCCACCCTTTCTTCTACCTTTCCTCCACCCTACCTCCCCTCCACTCCTTCCTTCCATCAGTTCACTACCAATCCCTGTGGGCTTTTATATCTGGAATGTCCCTCGCACATGAGGAGCTGGAATATCTGTGACTCCTCAGTTCCTGCTCTCGAGCAGGCAGATGTCAGTGAAACCATCAGTCATTCATGTGTCATTGTGCACACCTGCAGGGCTCCCTGGGGGAGGTGTGCGGTTGGAGTTCCCTGAGACTGAGGCTGGGCCCGTGTCTTCTTTCCTTGGGTGGCTTGTGAGAGATGGAGAGGAGTTTGACTATATATATATACATATATATATATGTATGTATTTCTTGGGCCACACCTGGCGGTGCTCAGGGCTTTCTTAGGATCACTCCTGGGGGTGCTCAGGGGACAACATGGGGTGATGGGGATAGAGCCCAGGTCTGCTGGCTGTGTGCAGTGCAGGCGCCCTCTCACTGTGTCGCTCCAGCCCTGAGCCTGGCGGGGTTACAGGTTGTGCAAAAACAAGCAGACTAGGCACGGTTCTATCTTTCTTTCTTTTTTTTTCAAATTTTTTTTTCATAAAGTTGTTCACAATAATTGATTGCATTCAATGCTTCAACACCAATCCCACCACCATTGCACCTTCCTACCAAGCCTGCCCCAAAGGCAGATGCACTGTAGCACAGTCGTCCTGTTGCTCAGCGATTTGCTCGAGCGGGCAGCAGTAATGTCTCCATTGTGAGACTTGTTGTTACTGTTTTTGGCATATCGAATACGCGACGGGTAGCTTGCCAGGCTCTGCCGTGCAGGCGGGATACTCTTGGTAGCTTGCCGGGCTCTCAGAGAGGAGTGGAGGAATCGAACCCGGGTTGGCCACATGCAAGGCAAACGCCCTACCTGCTGTGCTATCTCGCTCCAGTTCAAGGCAGATGCAAGATACTTTATTTATTTATTTATTTTTATTTATTTTTATTTTTGGGTTTTTGGGTCACACCCGGTGATGCACAGGGGTTACTCCTGGCTCATGCGCTCAGGAATTACTCCTGGCGGTGCTCGGGGGACCATATGGGATGCTGGGAATCGAACCTGGGCTGGCCGTATGCAAGGCAAACGCCCTACCCGCTGTGCTATCGCTCCAGCCCCAAGATAATTTATTTTGTATTGCTTTTGTTATGTATAGTATAAGATGTTTGTAAGGGTCTATGTCAGTGAGTCAACAAAATGCAAAAAAAAAAAATGCACAGCTGCAAAAGCGGCTGCACGCTCGTGGTTTTCTAAAAATTAATATAATTTGGTTTCTGGAGCCATTCTTGCAGTGAGCTGCTTGGTTCTGAGATACGTTTGTGAGTCTTTGGATCATGGCCGTTAATGTGCTTAAATGGTGCCTGAGGCAGTTTGCGGGCGTGGCAGCCAGGGCCGGGAGGGGCGGCCCAGTCCTGACTCCCTAAGGCCTGGCATTCTCAGTCACTGGTCCCACATACCTGGGCTTTTCAGTGGATTCATTCTCTGGCGTGGGGGCCCAGGATGGAGGGCACAGTTATTTCTGAGTGCGGGTGAGGCTGTTTGCTCCTACTTCTATGCCACGGACAGAGTCGTGCAGAGCAAGCCTGTCCGGTATGGACTGTTAGTTTGCTATGTTGGGTCTGGACCTGCCCAGGGGCGTGGTGCAGTTGGTGTAGGTGGCTGCATGTTGGGGGTCGCAGGGTCCTTGAGTGCTGGGGTGCAGCTCTGAGTGTGTGGTTCTCTGAGTCCTAGTGGGTGTCAGGATTTGCTGTTGACCAGGGTGGAGTGGACCCTCTGCACTCACCTGACAGTTCAACATGATGTCGTCTTCTTCGCTTTCTTTTCACTTACAAGTAAAAAATTACTTGATTGTGAACATGTGACAGACTCAGAGCACATTTTAAGTGCAGCGTGAAGATTCCCTTCATTTGAAGTGGGTTCAACCCGAGGTCGCTCACCTTCAGGAGCCCACAGGCCAGGGTCCACGTCTCGGCTCGGGAGAAAGAGTTAGACAGACCACCTGGGCACACCCCATCCAAGGGCTTGTGGGGAAGGGGGTCACGGGTCACACCCAGCAATGCTCAGGGGTGACACCTGGCTCTGCACTCAGGAATCACTCCTGGCGGCTGGCGGTGCTCGGATGACCATATGGGATGCTGGGAATTGAACCCGGGTCAGCCACATGCAAGGCAAATGCCCTACCCGCTGTGCTATCGATCCAGCCCCACTCCTCAATTCTTGATTCAGGCTCTCTCCTTGGGTGGTGGTGGTGCTGCTGTTTCTTCCTCCTCCTCCTGCTCGTCCTCTGGGCTTACTCCTGCCTCTGTGCTCAGGGGTCACTCCTGGTGGTGCTTGGGGGACATAAGGGTATCAAGACCAGCTGTGTGCAAGGCAAAATCCCTACCTGCTTTTCTCTCTGTCCAGCCCTCTTTTATTCTTATTTTTTTAACAACAAAATTATTAAGTATTTTGTGGGCGAGAAAGATAGTACAATGGGTAAGGCAGCTGCCTTCCAATTCAGCTCTTCTGGGTTCGGACCCCGGCACCTCCTGTGGCCCTCCCTGCGTCTCTGCACTCCCTCCGCGTCTCTGCCCTCCCCGAGTCTCTGCCCTCCCCTCTTGGCCTCACTGAACTGCGCCACCCTTTGCAGCAGTCATTCTCCCCTCCCTCTCCTGATGCCCGAGGGATGCTGAGACGACTCGCCTCCTCCCAGCTCTCCCTCCGTCCCCTTCTTCCCTCCTCCTGCTTTTCCTCTGGGCCCATCTGTGTCCCAGGTTTCCCGCCCTGCACACTGGACCCCTGTTGCTTAGCCAGCACCCCGTTCTGAGTCCATGACTGGGCTGCAGGTGGGGGGCTGAGTTGCCGAGACCAGCTTCTCTGTGGGGTCTCCGCCCTGCCACCCCAGGTCGGGGTGGGGCAGGGGTGTGCAGACCCCACGGGATGGGGCAGTCACAGTCGAGGGAGCCAGTTGCAGGAGTGGCCCCAGGGTTTGTCCTCGCTGGCCCCAGGGCAAAGGTTGGCCGAGCTGGACAGGCCTGGTCTGGTCACCTGCTTCCTCCCACGCCCTGTGCTCTTGAGGAGGTCCCTGTGGGGTGAATGGTCCCGTTTGACTCACTTGTTTGCTCTGCGGCTCTGTGGGACTCCTCAGCCCGGGACAGGACTCTCTCCCCGGAAGTGAGGTGACGCCTGCTGGGGGTGGGGACGGGCCCGGGTCTCCACCTCTTCCCAGTGGACTCAGGGTCTGGTGTGAGCTGTGGAAGGCCGGCTGGTGGGGTGCAGGGTGTGTGGTGTGTGTGAGAAGGCGCTGGGTGTGTGGCCTGTGAGCACGCGTGGTGTGGAGTGTGTGAGGTAAAATGTGTGCGCAGTATTAGGTGCATGGGGGTGTGGTGTAAAGTGCCTGAGAGGGAGCTGCATGTGTGGGTTCTTTGTGGGTATGTGTATAGCGTAGTGCTATGTGGTGTGAGTGTGCAGGGTCGGTGTTGTGTGTGGTGCATGTGTGGGTCAGTGTTGTGTGTGGTGCATGTGCGGGTCGGTGTTGTGTGTGGTGCATGTGTGGGTCGGTGCTGTGTGTGGTGCATGTGCGGGTCGGTGCTGTGTGTGGTGCATGTGCGGGTCGGTGCTGTGTGTGGTGCGTGTGCGGGTCGGTGCTGTGTGTGGTGTGTGTCTGCACACGGTGGGGCATAGCCTGGCAGGTCTGTGTGTCTCCCCGTAGCTCATCAGAACCCTGCCTCTGGATCGCCTGCCCCGCAGCACCCAGGCCCTGGAGACCCGGTGGTTCTGGACAGGCTGGCGCTGTGGGTATATCCACGCCGAGGTTTGTTCCCGCCCCACGGAGGGTCTCTGAGCACTGCAGTGTGGTGCAGCCCGAACACCACCTTTGCCACCCGCCGATGCCTCAGAGACCCGGGCAGAGACAGCCGCCCTGGGCTGACGGCCGGACAGCAGGGTGTCGTTCCCCCTTATGTCTTGGCTCAGAATCAGGTGACTGGCCTTGCTCAGCCGCACACTCGGGGTGTATCCTGTAGCCCCCTTTGGGGCCACATCTGGCAGTGCCTCAGGGAGGGAAGTGAACAGCTTTTCTCACTTCAGAATTCTGGACCAAATTAAGGTGTTAAGTCCCTCCCGGGGACGGAGCCGCGCCTGACTCTGGCTGGGTGCTGCTCTCCGTGCTCAGAGGAACAGCTCTCAGCTGGGCACGGGGTAGCTGGGCATGGGGCATGGTTTTCCCGGAGTTCTTCAGAAGTGTCTTCCTCATTTCAGAGCTGTCTTCTCTCCAGTGGCACGGCGAGAGCCTGCGTCTCGTCCTCGGCGCTGGTGCCTGGGGTTGGGGGGGGTGTCGCGGTGGCCCCACAGCTGGGGCATCAGACCCTGCCCCAGGTCGCTCATGGGAGGGGTGTGACGGGGCGAAGGAGGACCTTGCAGCGAGCCAGCTCCCCACCCCTCAGGCTCTCAGAGTTCAACTGAGCCTCAGAAAGGGCCCCTGTGTCCACTCTGGGCTTCCGCCTGACTGACCCCCCTCTCCCTGGCACCTTGACGGCCAGACCCACACTCTGGAACACTGAGGCTCTGACACCCGCCACCACGTCCTGCAGAGTCAGGGTGCCCAGGGAAGGGGGGGAAGGCGGGGCGCCTGGCCAGGCCCAGAGTGAGGTCTGCTGCCGGCTCAAGGCTGCCTGTCAGAGCAGCTGCTTGCTGGTGTACAGGCTGCCCCCGCGGGCTGAGCAGGTGCTCTGGCCACTTAAGCCATCTTGGGACCCAAGATCAGTTTGACTCTTTTTATGTTTGTTTTGTTTCGGGACCACACCCGGCAGAACTCAGGGCCTGCTCCTTTCTTTGCTCTCAGGGAGCTCTCCTGGAGAGGCTCAGGGACCCAGTGGGATACCCGGTAGCCAATCCAGGTCGGCCTCAGCCAAGTGCCCACCCACAGGACTGTTGTTCTGTCCAGGACTGCCACCTAGTGGGAGACTGAGGAATAGCAGCTGGCTTTCAGAATGATTCCAGTGGGGCTGGGGGGCTTCACCTCCGCAGGGAGGTGGGGCGCTGGGCCCCCTTCCTGCTCATGGGCTGTGTGGTCACTTCCTGGCCCACTGTCCTCGTATGGCCCAACTCAGGCCAGTTCTCACTTGCCGAGGGGTTTATAGAGAAGAATTTCATATCAGACCGTACATAAAATATATCCTACATGCTTGCAGGGTCTAAGGTGAATAGTAAAGGTATGACTATGATTCATTTGGACTTTGGGGCCACACCCCGCAGTGCTCAGGGCTCACTCCAGGCTTTGTGCTCAGAGCTCACTCCTGGCTCTGTGCTCAAGGCTCACTCCCGGCTCTGTGCTCAGGGCTCAATCCCGGCTCTGGTCAAACTCTGGTAGGTCCTGTGCCTGGCAAGCACCTTAACCCCTAGTCTATCTCCCGGTGCTTTATTTCTTGAGCTGTGATAAGATGCTAAGATTAGAGCTCAAAGCTGGGTACTGAGGGTTTTGTTACTGATACATCTGCTTTTGTGTGTGTGTGTGTGTGTGTGTGTGTGTAAGGTTCTTTGTTACTTATTTCCTTATTGGTCACACCCTGTGGTGCTCAGAGCTCACTCCTGCCTCTGCACTCAGGGCTCAGTCTTTTTTTTTTTCTTTTTGGGTCACACTCAACAATGTACAGGGGTCATTCTTGGCTCTGCACTCAGGAATTACTCCTGGCGGTGCTTGGGGGACCATATCAGATGCTGGGACTCGAACCCAGGTCAGCTGCGTGCAAGGCAAATGCCTTCTCCACTGTACTATCACTCCAGCTCCTCAGGGCTCAGTCTTTTTTTTGGGGTCACACCCAGCGATGCTCAGGGGTTACTCCTGGCTCTGCACTCAGGAATTACTCCTGGTGGTGCTTGGAGGACCATATGGGATGCCGGGGATCGAACTCGGGTCGGCTGCGTGCAAGGCAAACGCCCTACTCGCTGTGCTATCGCTCCGGCACCAGGGCTCAGTCTTAATGGGCTCAGGGTCCATCTGTGGTGCCACGGATTGAACTTGGGTCAGTTTTGTGTACATCAAGTGCCTTCCCTGCTGTGTTATCTCTTGACCGTCTCAGTTCCTTTTTAAAAAATACCATTGATGGTGCTGGAGTGATAGTACAGTGGGGAGGGCATTTCCTTGCACGTGGCTGGCCCGGGTCCGATCCCTGGCATCCCACAGGGTCCCCCAGGCCCATCAGGAGTAAGCCCTGAGGAAGGCTGGGTGTGGTCCCCAAACCAAAATCAGTTAATAAAATAAAATATGCCATGGCATGAGAGCGGACCCAGCCTGTGGATCCTGGTCAGCTGCAAGTGTGTGTGTGTGTGTGTGTGTGTGTGTGTGTGTGTGTGTGTGTTTTGGTCTTAGGATCACACCCGGCGATGCTCAGGGTTCCTTCTGGTTCTGCACTCAGGCATCACTCCTGGGGTGCTGGGGATTGAACCCAGGTTGGCCACATGCAGGGCAGGTGCCTACCCCCATCCTTTCGCTCTGCCCCTGCAGTCCAGCTCTGCAGAGCAGTGCAGCGGGCAGCTGTGTGGTGCTTCCTGAACGCACTGCTGTGGTTTGGTCTTCCTTCACCTGGGCTTGCCTTTAAAGGAATGACTTAGGCCAGCCAGGAGAGAAAGAGAAGCAGTGCCAAGGGTGGAAGCTGCCTGGAACCCTGGCCCTGGCGAGCCGGCTATCTCCTGGAGCCAGTGGTCTTGGAGGAACGGGCTCTCCTTCCTTAGGGCGATGATTCTGGCTTTCACTTCACGTCATTGGTTCTTTCTTCTCATCGCTGTGGATACCACTGGGCCGGCGGGGGCAGGGAGTGCACGGCCTGGACTCCAGCATGGCACCACACCACACGCCCTGCTCTGCGCGTGAATGGCGGTGGGGGTGGGTGGGTCTTTGCTTCTTGCGTGTCTTGCCCAGGGAAGGTTCTGTTCTCTGGGCTGCTCCGAGCTTCCTTGCCGAGGGGGTGATTTCTGGACTTGCTGGAGGTGGAGTGGTCGAGAAGGCACATGAATCCCAAACTGAGCCTTACAAGATGGGGGTCCCTGAAGGGCTTCGCAGAAGTCAGCAGGCCGCCGGCCGCTTCTTCACCCACCTTGCATTTCCCCCCAGGATCACCCTCCCACGTGTGTCATCCAGATACCCACGCATGCTCTCTGAGGACACTCGGACTCCTTCTCACTCGGGGTCCCCCTTTGCTCTGGGTCTTCAAACCAGAGCCCCTTTCCGCAGCGTCCGGTTTGCTCGGCTCCCGCTGCTCTGCCCTTCTGTGCCCGGAGCATGTGGGGTCCGCCTCCAGGCCATTTCTCAGGGTCTCCCCCTCAGGCCCTTGCATGCTACCCCTCTCCCCAGGCTACGCCCTCTCACACTGGCCTCTGACGGCCTCAGCCATCCGCCGTCCTCTCCCCAGCCCCTTCCTCGTCTCCTGATCCACCCGTGAGCTCGGGTGTCCCTGCACGTCCGCCTGTCTCTGCCCCTCCCTTTGTCTAAGCCACCCACAGGCCTGTCTGTCGTCTGTCTCTGCGGTCTCTGTATCCTTTACAGGAGTCGTGCCTATGAGGGGCTTGTGCCGTGGACCTCAGCTCCACCTCCGGCTGGGGCACCTGCTCCGAGGAGCCTTGGGACGCCCCTGTGTTCTGACTCAAGGCCAAGCCTGTGACTGAGCTAGCGAGGCCTGGAGGCCAGAGTGTCCTGGAGGCCACCAGTGCCGGGTGTCCACCATGGGGTCCTGTGGGCTCCCTCATGGCCCCAACTGCGCCTCAGACACGTGTGCAGGGGCAGGTTGGCTGCTGAGCTCCTCAGACCTCGTGGAAGCAGCTGTGCAGCCTTGATCCATGGTCTGCTTGGGGGTGAAGAAACCACTGTATTGCTGGTGGGTGGGGGGGCTTTTACAGGATCATCATTTTATATCGCTTATTTACTTACCATTTGCCCGCCCAGTTACCAGGCAGGGCTTAGCTTGCACACAGGCCCTTCCAAGAAGAGAGTGTGTGTGTGGGGGGGGGGCAGTACAGCTGGGAAGGCATTTGCCTTGCACATGGCCGTCCTGGGTTCAATACCCGCCACCCCATATGGTCCCTCAAGCGCCACTGGGAATGACCCCCGAGCACAGAGCCAGGAGGAAGCCCTGAGCACGGCTGGGTGTGGTCCCAAGACAAAACCAAGAAGAGCTGCCCCGGCCTCTGTGAAATGCTCGCCCCCCTGCAGAGACCCTCTCTGCGAGCAGGAATGCACCCCAGGCCCTGCCCGCGGGCCCCCCTGGACACCACGACTCTCCCTGCAGGTGCTCAAGCATAACGGGTCGTCGGAGATTCTCAACAAGCTGTACGACACGGCCATGGACAAGCTGGAGGTGCTGAAGAAGGACTACGAGGCCCTGCGCAAGCGCTACAGCGAGAAGGTGGCCGCCCACAACTCCGACCTGAGCCGGCTGGAGCAGCTCGAGGAGGAGAACCAGAGGCTGGTGAAGCAGACGGAGATGCTGGCACAGCAGCGGGACACGGCCATCCAGCTGCAGCACCAGTGCGCCCTCTCCCTGCGCAGGTAGGCGGGCCCCCGCCCCGCAGCCAGTGCTCAGCCGCAGGACCTTATTCATCCATAGTCAGCGTTATTCCCTGCCCTGCCCGTTTCCTTCGTTGTCACTGTTGCTGTTCTGGTGTCGGGTCGGGGCTGCGAGTGTGTGAATGTGTACTGCCACCCGTGGGGTCCCACACGTGGCCACTGTGCTCTCCAGGTGCACACATTCCGGGTGTTCTGGTTGTGTTGTCTAGGGGGCTCAGTGGAGCTGATATAATCCTGGAGCTGATGCTCGTCTTGGTTGTGCCCATGGGGGGCGCTGTTGCACGCACACTCTTTCTGGTTGTATCCCTAGGGGCTGCTTTCGTGCTCTGGCACTATCCTGATTGGGCCCACTAGGGGGCGCTGCGGTTCTCTTATGCACATCTTGGTTGTGCCCACTGGGCCCGAGGGGCCAGAGGGGGCCTGTGGTGCTCTGATACATACCCTGATTGTGCCTACTGGAAGATGCTGTGGTGCTCACACAATCCTGGTTATGCCCACGAAGGGGCGCTGTGGTGTGCACGCAATCCTGGCTGTCCCCACTGGGGGCGCTGTGGCACTGATACACAACCTGGCTGTGCCCACTGGGAGTGCTGTGGCATTGATGGACATCCTGGCTGTGCCCACTGGGGGCGCTGTGGCATTGGTGGACATCCTGGCTGTGCCCACTGGGGGCGCTGTGGCATTGGTGGACATCCTGGCTGTGCCCACTGGGGGCGCTGTGGCTCTGGCACACATGGTGGTTGTAGTGTGCAGTGGGGATTGCAGGGATGCTCACACAAGTTTCCTGGGCTTCGTGCTTCCTGGCTTTGGTGCTGACACACCTTTTATTATGGCGTTCACTGGGTTGCACCCCTTTCTCCGGTGCTCACATGTACCTGACTGGTTTGCGGTGCTGGTGCTCCCAAATAGTGCCCGGCATGAACCCGGCCCAGGGGCAGGCTTGGGACTGCATGTGCCAGTGTAAGGTCCGAGGCTCTTCCAGGCCCTCGGAGCAGTGCTGGGCTGCAGGGCCTGAGGGAGCTCAAGGCACGTGCCCTGCATCCAGGAGGGCTGGGTCCGTCCTGGCACTGCGGCCCCTTAGTGCACCTGGGGGGTGACCCTGAGCGTCGAGGCAGTACTCAAGTGTGGTCAGGTGTGGTCCCCAAACTAACAAAGAAGAAGAAAAAGAAAAAAAAATCTCAAAGCACTCAAACAGGTTTTAAACTGGTGGGGAGCTTCACGTGATGCCACAGGGGCCAGCCCCTGAGCCGACCCCGGCCCAGGAAACCTTTCCCTGGCGCTTGCCCTGGGAGTTATGCTTCTGTCTCCCTCAGACCAATTCTGGATAATCCGACCATTTTGGAGTCTCCTGCTGTTTGTCGTCTGGGTGGGTTCTTTTCTTCCAGAAGTTTTGGTTTTGACTCAGGTGTGGAGCTGGGAGTGCTGGCAGCTGGTGTGCTCCGAGTTCGATTTCTATGGCTCTCAGCCCCCTTCCTCCCCGCAGGGGTGGGGCTGCAGTGCACTGCGGGCCTTCTCAGAGCCTTCCCCACAGTCCCGTGCAGTTCCCCACACAGAAGCTGTGGCAGAGCAGCTGTTCATGCTGCTGGGCTTGTGCTCCTGAGGGCACGCTCCGGGGCCTGGAGAGCTGGGGCGTCTGCAGGCCTGGCTGGCGGGTGGCTTCAGGCCCGAGCTGTGCTCTCCCTCTGACCTAACGCCCGGGCCGCTGGTGTCTGCATCTTTACCCACGGGGCGCCAGACCCCCTTGCATCCAGGGAGCCCGTTTACCTCAGAGTCTCGGTTAGGCTTTCGTATGACTCTTGGTGGTGTGGCGTGGCGGTGGCAGATGCCCTTTGGCATTTCTAGCAGACGGAGGGCACGATGTCGTCATGCCCAGCTGCTGCCGCTTGTAGAAAGCGGAGGATCCGATGCTTCTCTCTGCTGGGGGTGGGCTGGCCCACCCGGCGCCCAGCTGCCCGTGTCCCTGCCCAGGTTCGAGGCCGTGCACCACGAGCTCAGCAAGGCCACGGCCCAGAACAAGGACATGCAGTGGGAGATGGAGCTGCTGCAGTCGGAGCTCTCGGAGCTCAGGAGCACCCAGGTGAGGACGGCCAAGGAGTCGGAGAAGTACAAGGAGGAGCGCGACGCCGTGTACAGCGAGTACAAGCTCATCATGAGCGAGCGGGACCAGGTCATCTCGGAGCTGGACAAGCTGCAGACCGAGGTGGAGCTGGCCGAGTCCAAGCTGAAGAGCAGCACGTCGGAGAAGAAGGCGGCCAGCGAGGAGATGGAGGCTCTGCGGCAGGTGTGTCCCCTGCTGGCCGGGGCCGGTCCTGATGTGCTGCTGGTGCTCGGAACTGGGTGTTGCAGGTTCGGGGGACACGTGTCCAGGGCAAGTCTCTCAGTCTCCTGCTTGGGGCCAGTGGGGAGACAGCCAAGGGCTGCTCTCTGCAGGGTGGAGCACATCCCCAGGGGCTGTCCCCAGGCTGCTCACACCTCTGGGGGCTAATCTGGAGCGCTGACACTGTAGGCTGCGCGAGGCCGTCCGAGCTGGTGTGGATGAGCCGTACTGTATGTGAGTTCCCCGAGTCCTCCTGAGGGTCTCCCGGGCCCCAGGGTTACTGCTACACCCCAGGGTGTACCCTGTGAGCCCTGGGCAGCCCAGGAGCGTCCCCTGCTGAGACCCCCTCTCTGCTGGCATCAGACCTGGCTGTCCCCCACCGAAAGCGGGTGCTGGGGGTGGCCTCGAGACTTAGTGCCTGGAGCAGATGGAGGCCTGGGTGTCTCCATGGACCCAGGAAGCCCAGAAGCCTGGACGCAGGCCTGGGGCAGGGCCGGTGGGATTGGACTGACCGCCCCCCTTGTGTGCCTCTGTGAGTTCCTGTCCCACTGGGCTTGAGAGAACCTGAGGCTTTCCCCTAAGCCCCCTGTGGCCAGTCCCGGTGTCCACTATATCCGTTGGAGTCTGCCTTCTGTCAGGGTCCAGCAGGCCCTGTGAAATAGCTTTTGAAGTAAAAAGCGCTAAATAGCGGCCGTTTCCTACAGAGGGGTCAGGAGGCGGCCACCTAGGCAGGCTGGGAAGGGAATCCCTGATTGGGGGAAGCAAGCGTCTGCGAGACTCGATGCAGGATTGGCTGCGAGCGATTCCTACCCCTCCCCCGTCACCATTCTCCTGGTGGGCCTCCTTGACTCATGCCCTGGTCCCCCAAGCACACGCTGTTCCCTGGTGGCCTTCTTGGAATATTCTGGGGTCACTGACGGTGACGGGCCGAGGAAAGGCCCCACCTTGTTCTCCCCTGTCCTGAGATCTTGGTTCCTGGGCGAAGGGCCGGTACCAGCTCAGGATGGGAAGAGGAGAGGGCTGGGTACGAGCCAGTCACTCAGGGCGGGTGTTTGCAGCCCCAGGAGCTCCCTGTGCAGCCCCCCAGGGTCTGCTGTATGGGAGCACCGGGCAGCAGCGGGAGCTGAGCCCAGCACAAAGCCATGTGCCAGGTGGTGACCCCTGGGCAGCAGTCGCATTGGGGCAAAGCAGGGGGCACAGGCGGGCGCCGGTCTGTCCTGTGCCTTGGCAGGAGTCTCTCCAGATTCTGGGTAGGCACTGCAGGAGCAGAGGAGTGCCCCGGCCACCCCCATTTCTAGGTCCTGAGCTGGGTCTGGCATAGCCCCCGGGAGAGCCCTGGACACAGCAGTGGCCTCTGAGTGGGGCCCTGGGGACCCCAGCCCTTCCGGTCCAGGCCCCCAGCCTCGCTGGCCTTTCCCCTTCCTGCCACCTCCCTCTGCTTGTCACCGCCCCGCCCCCAGATGGCCCATGGCAGGGCAGCAGGGGTGGTCCAGGGGCCTTCGGGGGCCTCTGCCTCCTGAATTCGCGGGGCACAGTCCTCTCGCTCTCACCTCTGATGTGTCCGAGGGCTGCCAGCTGGCCCCCTGCCGCAGGTTGGGTGGGGTGGGTGCCCTGACCCCAGGCCCCAGCCTGCGGGGGCAGAAGCCCCTCCCCACAGCTCAGCAGACCCTGCCCAGGGGGTTGTACTCAGCGCTTCCTCCTGGCTCTGCACTCAAGGTTTCTCCCACCAGGACCTGGGGCCCTATGGGTGCCGGGGATGGAACCCCGAGGGGCACAGGCCAGGCCGGGCACTGTTCCTGGCCCAGGGCTTTCTGCTGACTGCTCTGGGACTCGGGTCTGCACTCTGCATGGGCCCAGAGTGCTTGGGCTGAGTTGGGGTGCAGATGTTTAGTCCCTGCTTTTGAGGCACTCAGATGCTGCCAGCAAGACTGTGGAGCAGGGAGCCCCACGCTGGGGCCTCAGCACCGAGTTCTTTGGCTTGAGCTGGTCAGCGGGCCCCAGGCCACTTGTGGTGGGGGAGACCGAGACAGCGAGAGCAGGACCAGTGCTGGGGGGCACTGCCCCGGGTGCTCTGTGGGGCTCAGGGATTTGGATCCATTCTGACCCTCAGCACTGGGGGCTGAGGTGGGGGCGGGGCCGGTGCGCAGGCGGCTGGACTCTCCTCTGGCCTGGTCAGAGGGTCCTTCTGGACCACGAGTCCCCGTGACCAGCCCGTGTTTGTCCCCGCTCCAGATCAAGGATACGGTGACCATGGACGCTGGGAGGGCCACCAAGGAGGCGGAGACCCTCCGGAAGCAGTGCCGGGCCCTGTGCCAGGAGCTGAAGGAGGCTCTGCAGGAGGCCGACGTGGCCAAGTGCCGGCGCGACTGGGCCTTCCAGGAGCGGGACAAGATCGTGGCCGAGCGGGACAGCATCCGGTGCGTCCCCCGCTGCCGGGCGGCCAGTGCCTGCCGCCCTCGCCCCGCCGCGTGGGCGCCCCTCTCAGTGGGGGCCAGGGAGGCCTGCAGGAGGGTCTGAGCGGGGCGGGGCTGGGCGGGCCGGTGCGCGACCAGGACGCTCCGTGTGGGGCCCCTGACCGCCCTGCCCGGCCCAGGACCCTCTGTGACAACCTGCGGCGGGAGCGGGACCGCGCGGTCAGCGAGCTGGCCGAGGCGCTGCGCAGCCTGGACGACACGCGCAAGCAGAAGAACGACATTAGCCGGGAGCTCAAGGAGCTCAAGTATGGGGGCGTGGCGTGACGGGGGCGTGGCGTGACGGGGCCAGGGGCGGGACAAGGCGGGGCTGGGCAGAGTCGGGGGCGGGGCCAGGGCGGGACTAGGCGGGGCCAGGGGTGGGGCGGGGCGGGGCGGGGAGGCCTTGGAGGGGCCCCTGTCACCACGGCCCTGCTCAGTGGCCCCTGAGGTGACTGGCTCTTAACTCGGTAGCTCAGCGAGGGGAGACTGAAGAGCTGAAATGAGGAGATGTGGGCAGCACTGTTCCCTTTGCGCTCCCGATTGGCTGCTGCCTGCGAGGGAGTGTGAGAGACAAGAGTATCCCTGAGTGTGCGAGTGTGCGAGTGTGTGACTGTGTGACTGAGTGACTGTTTGAGTGTGAGTGTGGCTGAATACGTATATGATAGTGTGATTGAACATATGAGTATGAGTGCAAGCGTGTGACTGAGCAACAGCGTGACTGTGTGGCAGAGAGTGTGTGTGTGTCACTGAGTGACTGAGAGTGTGTAACTGAGTGTGAGTATGAGTGACTGTGACTGAGAGTATGACAGTGAGCATGACTGAGAGTGTGACTGAGTGTGAGCTTGAAGGTGACGGTGTGTGGGTGTGAGCGTGAGGGTGAGTGTGAGTGACTGTGAGGGTGATTGAGTCTATGTGAGTGTGTGATTGTATGTGTTTGTGACTGAATGTGTGTGACTGTGTGACACTTAGTTGAGTATAAGGATGACTGAGACCGTGTGTGAGAGTGGGAACAACCCTTCCCCATCCTCACCTTCCGCTGGTCCCCCACCACCCCTCCCTGGGCAGTTTCAGCTGTTCATTAAGCTCCCAGAACCCCGGGGATGTTGGGTCACACACAGGCTGCTGGGACCACCTTGGCGAGTCTCCTGAGGGTGGAGTCGAATGAAGGGGCCGCCCAGACCCTGGGGGCTCATCGGGAGGTTTCCTCAGGAAGGCGGGTCTGCCTGTGGGTCCCGTGGACTCATGGGACAGAGGGAGTGTGTGTTGCTGAGAGCTGGGAGGTGAGGGTGGACACGGGGGAGGCCTGGCCCCTCGGGGGGCAGCCGTGAGTAGTGGGGGAGACTCCTGCTAGGGCAGCTCCCGAGCCTTTGCCAGGGGCCAGCTCCGCGTGGGCCTGTCCGCAGGGAGCAGATAGAGTCCCAGCTGGAGAAGGAGGCACGCTTCCGGCAGCTGCTGGCCCACAGCTCCCACGACTCGGCCATCGACACTGACTCCATGGAGTGGGAGACGGAGGTGGTGGAGCTCGAGCGGGACACGGTGAGCTCGCTGTGGCTCTGCCCCGCCCCTGCACTCCTGCTGGGCTGCTGATGGCAGCTTCACTCCCCTGTGGCCCTTCCCCCATGCCAGCCCTTCCCTGTGGCAGGGCTGACGGAAAGGTGAGGAATGAGCAGAGCAGGGGAAGGTGAGGGTGGACCTTGTGCCGTGACTCGGGTGCTGACAGGCGCCTGTCCATTGGCACCTTGCAGCGGTCCAGGGCTATGTCCACAGGGACAGGTGCTCCTTGACATGGCAGAGGGGTGACTCCCACGCTGGGGTGACCAGCTTGTGCACACGGGGAGTCCAGTGCCTCTCAATGCTGCTGAAGTGTGCGCTTCTCCCTGTCCTCTGACAGGAGGACGTGGACCCGGAGACCCTTGGGTTTGATATGGCCGAAGGTGTGAATGAGCCGTGTCTGCCAGGGGACTGTGGGATATTCGTCACCAAGGTGGACAAAGGCAGCATTGCCGATGGCCGCTTACGGTGAGTGCGCTGTGGGCGCTGAGAGCTGGACAGCGGTGCTTAGTTGGGCAGAGCCCTGTGTCTGGGGCTCCAGGCGTGGCCTCCCCAACCTATGGCTCCCCGAGTCTTTGCCCGTCCCCAGGCACGGCCTTTGCTTCTCCGTGCGCGGGAGGACATGGCTGGACCGCGGGGAACTCGGGATGGGCTCCGCAGTCTCAGCCTGCGCAGCTGTGCTGGGGTATGCCCGTGGCGTCTGCTGGGCTCCCCACCTGGCCGATCCGCCCACCTGCAGACCTGAGAACTGCCTGTGGTCACTATCCCTGCCTTGCAGGGGACACGTTGGCCCCAGGGCAGCTCCCTGTGCTGGTTAGGGCTGGAGCCAGATGGGGGCCGGGTGGAATAATCTCGTGCCCAGGCCTGCGGGGACACGGCGCCTCTCTGCAGGGTGAACGACTGGCTGCTGAGGATCAACGACGTGGACCTCGTGAACAAGGACAGGAAGCAGGCGCTCCGGGCCCTGCTGCACAGCGGGGGCGCCATCAACATGGTGGTGCGGAGACGCAAGTCCCTGGGCGGGAAGGCGGTCACACCGCTGCACATCAGCCTGGGCGGACAGAAAGGTGCGAGTCCGGGGGGCCACGGGAACCGAGCCTCACGGGGCTGTGGAGGGTCTGGCGCAGCAGAGGGGACAGGTGCTGGGGCAGGGTGGCACGGGCGCGCGGGTGCCATCTGCTAGTGTTTTCTTTTCAGAAGGCTCGTGAGGTTCAGGTGGGACCCCCGGGACCCGGGGCCACTGCCACACGCTTGCTCTTGTTCTCAGACAGTGGCATCAGCCTGGAGAATGGCGTGTACGCAGCGGCCGTGGTGCCCGGAAGCCCGGCTGCCAAGGAGGGCTCCCTGGCCGTGGGGGACAGGATTGTGGCGGTGAGTGTTTGCCTGCACCCGGCGCTGGGAGTGTCCCCTTGAAGCCGTGCGTAGTGGCTGCATGGGGCTCGGTCTGGGCCGTGGCTGGGTCGGCGCTCAGGCACACTTTGTTTCTGCCCCTCCCTGTGGTGTTCTGTTGGCTGGAAAATGAGGAAACAGATTGAGGTAGGAGAGAAAAAATCATCTATGGAGACACTTTACTTTTTATATGTTTGGCTTCGGGCCCACCCCCGACTGTATTCAGGGGTCACTCCTGATGGGGTGCTGGGAACCCTGTGTGGTGCCGGGATTGAACCTGGGTCGGCTGCACACAAACGCTGGGCCTGCCGGGCTATCCTCGGGCTCCCAGGGAACCCTCATTGGCTTGTTTGTTTTTGGCCTTTTTTTGGCCATATCTGTTGATGCTCAGCGCTTCTTCCTGGCTCTGCACGCGGGGACCACTTTTCACACAGCTTGGGGGCCACTTGGGGTGCCGGGGTCAAATCCAGGTTGGCCTCGGGGAAGGCGAGTGCCCTACCCACTGTGCTGTTGCTTTGGACCCTCTCTTAAAGTGTTTCCCTACAGTCATTCTTTTCCTGTTGGGGCCAGCCTGTTGGTTTGGCTTGATGTTTAGATGGGGCTCAGGGTTTCTGTCCCGTGGCCCGTCCGCCACCTGTGTGTGCTTATCCCTGCCCATCTGCCACCCTGCTTACCTACCCCTACACCTCTGACTCGTGGCCCACTCCCCACCCATATATGCATACCCTTCCCCCTGTCGTACAACTCATCTACTGCCTGTGATACATACCCCCACACCTCTGTCTCGTGGCCCATCCACCACCCGTGTGTACATACTCCCGCACTCTGCCTCACGGTCCCTTCACCCCTTTCAGTTCTAAGTTCTGTTACCAGTATTGCAGGCTTTGTTTCCACTGACCACTGTATGTTCCCTTGCTTTGTTTCTTGATATTCCACATACAAACAAGATATATTTTGTTTACTTTTATTTTGGGCCCATTCCCAGCAGTGCTCGGGGCCCTCACTGTGCCAACGCAAGTGCTCCAGCCTTTTAGCCAGGGCTGCAGCTGCTGCTTATTCTTCTTATTCTTCCTTTTCCATCTCTTTCTTTTTCCTTTCTTTCTTCTCTTTCTCATCCTCGTCTATTTTTCCTCCTCCCCTTCCTTTCTCTTTCTTCATCCTCTTCCTGTTCCCCATTGAAGCCATGGCCCAGCATTGCTTCCTGGGGAGCAGCCAGGGTAGAGTATTCTGGCGCCAGACCCGGGAAAGGCTGTTGGGTCCGGTGTCATCTTGCCTTGGGAGCTGCCTGACTTCAGTCTTGGGCCTTACTGGGAAGGAACTTCATTTCCTTCACCAGCTGCAGACGCGGGACCCTCAGGGAGCCAGGCCCAAGTCTGACACAGGCTGTGGGGGCTGTCTCTGACCCTAGATCAATGGCATCGCGCTGGACAACAAGTCTCTGAACGAGTGTGAATCTCTGCTGCGTAGCTGCCAGGACTCCCTGACGCTGTCTCTCCTGAAGGTCCGTCCCTGCCTCCCGCAGTGACCTAGCCTGCGCTTCGGGGTCTTTGGGGAGAGCGTACTGATGGACCAAGGGCCGGGCACGCGTGGACCAGACCAATCAGAAAAGCAGCTGTGAAGGGGATAGTTGGGCCACTTGAATATGGACTGGTTAGGTCTTCGAGAATCACCCGCTTCTTTGGGTGTTTGGATTTCAGGAAGGAGACTGGATTTTAGACTTCAGGAAGGCCTGTTTCGTGGAACCACATGCTAAAGTTGATAGAAGTGACATGAATTGTCTGTATATTACTTTTTCTTCTTCTTCTTTCTCTCTCTTTTTGGTGGGGAGGGTTTGTTTGGGCCACACCTGGCAGTGAGGGGTTGCTCCTGGCTCTGTGCTTGGGCATCACTCCTGGCAGTGCTCGAAGGAGCATGCAGGATGTTGGGGATCAAATCCAGATTAGCTGTGTTTAGAGCTAGCACCACCCCACTGCACTCTCACTACCTTCCTTCGTTGGATTTTTTTATTTTTTATTTTTCATCTTTGGGCCACACTTGGCAGTGCTCAGGGCTTACTCCTGGCTCTGCACTCAGGAATCACTCCTGGCAGGGCTTGGGGGACCATATGAGATGCCGGGGACCAAAGTCAGGTCAGTGGAGTGCAAGGCAAGCCTCCTCCCTACCGTGCTATCTCTCCTCTGTTTAATAATTTAAGAAATATGGGGCACTGAGTGGTAACAGAAGGCGCTCAGAGAGCACGAGCCCTGTGTGGCCCTGTGCACTCGGGGAGATTGGAGTGTTTCCGGGAGTGTGCCGGTCCTTGGGGGATGGAGGCGCTGCTCACCTCCCTGACCCTGTCAGCGTGCTGTGCAGCCCAGGCCTGCCTGCTCACCTGCCCGCTCTGTGCCCTCCCGCCCCAGGTCTTCCCGCAGAGCACCTCGTGGAGTGGCCAGAATATCCTGGAAACGATCAAGGACTCTGAGAAGATGCTGAGCTTCCGGGCGCCAGGGCCGGACTCGCAGTGCCAGCCCCGACGGGGTGGGCTACAGCCTGGCAGCCCCGCGCAGACGGAGCTCTTCCCTGGGGACAGGCTGGAGGAGAGAAAGGAGCTGGGGCCAGCAGCGGATGGCAGCGCCTTCCTGCACAGCCCGTTCCCCGGGACGCCCTTCCCCGCGTCCCCGAAGGCCTGCCCCAGCGCCTCCGAGCGCAGCCTTGCCTCCTTCCGCCCGCACACCTCCGGGGACCGTGGCTACGGGCTGGCGGACGCGCGGAGCCGCCGGCCCCTGCTGCCCTTTGAGGCGGACGGGGGCCCATGCGGGGCGGCAGAGGCGCCCCCGGACAAGGTGGAGCCTGAGAGCGCCAGCACGGGCGGCACCTGGCCCAAGGCCGTGCTCAGCTCGGCGGCGCGGCCCGAGAAACTGTCTGTGTACAAGAAGCCAAAGCAGAGGAAGTCCATCTTCGACCCCAACACTTTCCAGCGCCCCCAGACCCCGCCCCGCATCGAGTACCTGCTCCCCGCACCTGGACCTGCCCGCTCCCCCCAGCCCACACGGAGATCGGGCCCCCCGACGCCCCCAAAGCCGCCCCGGAGGAGCGACTCCATGAAGTTCCAGCAGCGGCTGGAGACCAGCTCCGAGTCGGAGGCCACGCTGGTGGGCAGCTCTCCATCCACCAGCCCGCCCGGCCCGCTGCCCCCCGACACGGACCCCGGGGAGCCCATGCACGCCTCCCCCCCTCGAAAGGCCAGGGTCCGCATTGCCTCCAGCTACTGCCCAGAGGGCGACGGCGACGTGGCCTGCCTGCCGGCCAAGAAGTCTTGCGACGAGGACCTCACCTCCCAGACGGGGGACGAGCCAGGCCAGAAGCGCCGCCGCCCTAAGTCTGCGCCCAGTTTCCGGCCCAAGCTGGCGCCGGTGGTGATCCCTGCCCAGTTCCTGGAGGTAGAGCACAGCCTGGGATGGGGCTCAGGGTCCGGTTGGGGCCAGGAGCCTGCAGGTGGCCCCACGCTGGCTACGTCCGTCTCACCTCCCTGCCTCTGCTCTGGTCACTAGCTGCAGGCACAGCAGCCCCTAGCGAGGAGGGAAGAGCGTAGTGGTGTGTGGGTCCGAGGAACGCCCATCTGCTGTCCTTTCTCTATTCAGGGCCACACCTAGAGGTGCTCAGGGCTCACTCCTGGCTCTGTGCTCTGTGCTCAGGGCTCGGTAGGCCAAATGCGAAGAACTGGGGATTGAACCTGAGTCGATCACATGCAAAGTGTCTACCCACTGTACTATCTCTCCAGCTCCTCTTCAGCAGACCTTACTCCTGGCTTTGTGCTCAGAGCTTACTCCTGCCTCTGTGCTCAGGGATCACTACTGGCAGGGCAGGGGGGACCTTATGGGATGCTGGGGATCAAATCCGGGTCGTCTGCATGCAAGTCAAAGGCTTGACCTGCTCCTTTGTCCCTCTGGTCCCTTGCTGTGCGTCTTGTAGGGAAGACTTTACTGGGCAGACCCCAGCGTCTGCGGAGCCCCCCGAAGTGGCAGGGCTGGTGGGAGAGCACATGTGGTCTGGCGGGGCAAGCCCAGGGGCTCGTTGGTTCTTTCCAGAGGGTGAGGCAGCTCCTGCGATGCCCTTCAGGGTCAGGTGCTCAGCATCTGAGAGGACTGTCTGTTTTATTTTATTTTTTTTTTTTTTATAAATTGGGCGAAGCCAACTACTACTTTATTTTTATTTATTTATTTTTTTTTGCTTTTTGGGTCACACCCAGCGATGCTCAGGGGTTACTCCTGGCTTTGCACTCAGGAATTACTCCTGGCGGTGCTTGGGGGACCATATGGGATGCCGGGGATCGAACCCGGGTCGGCCGCGTGCAAGGCAAACGCCCTACCCGCTGTGCTATCGCTCCGGCCCCAGGACTGTCTGTTTTAGCTCTGTGGTTTCCTCCAAACTCATCTTGAAGGCCGCGGGCCTTTCTAGCCGTGCGGGGCGGCTGTACGTCAGTGACCTGCCCTGGGGGCCCTGGAGGGCAGGGGCTGTGGGTCCCCATTTGCAGCCCCCACCTTTTGCTTCGGTTGTGCAGGAGCAGAAGCGCAGCCCTGCCTGTGGGGAGTGCTCCCCGGAACCTCAGGACTGGCCGCCCTACTCACCCGGACACTCCGGGCGCCACAGCAACGCGCCCCTCTACCCGCACAGGCCGTCCATGGGTGAGTGTGCGGGACCGGGAGGGCGGGGGAGCGGAGGATGAGTCCAGGGAGCAGCCGCCTGTTGTGGGCCCAGAGGCCCCGGGTGCCGCCGCTGTCCTGTCCAGACGCCTGCACTCTCCTGGGCCTTCCAGAGCAGGCCCGGGACAGCAGTCACTGACCCAGCACTGCTCTTCCATTCTGGGGTCTGTGGGTACCATCCCCGGTGTCACCCCCGACAGCACAGCGATGGAAGCCCGGGGGAGGGGCTGGCCCAGGTCCAGGGTGGCCTGAGGGGACGGCCCTCACCTTGCCCATTTCCAGGCACCATCCCTCGGAGTCTGGCCCCCAGTGCCACCATGAGCTCCATCCTGAGGAACCCCGTCTCCACTGCACGCAGCCACCGGGCAGGCCCCTGCGGTTCTCCGCCCGTGCCCAGGGAGGTTGGGCCCCCGGGTTCGCAGCCCAGGTATGTGTGAGGCCCACCCTCGCCTCTGGGGCATGAAGGGACACAGCCGAGGACCATGGCACAGGGCGGCGGACAAGCTGCGATGGGGATGGCGGGACAGGAGCTGAGACCAGGCTAGCGGCCAGCCCTGGGCATGCCCTCCGGAGAGGAAGTGGGCGGTGCCATGGCACCTGCACACAGGCACAGGCCCCAGGGGTAGAGCTGGCAGGGCTCGGTGACACGGAGGGCGCAGGCCAGGGACTCAGCCTGTGTGAGCGGGAGAGACTTGGTCTCATTCCCCCACTGCAAAGGTCATGGCTGGGCCAGTGGCCAGCCTGCCCTGGGGATCCTGGTCTGCTGCCCCCAGAGGAAAGGCCCCACCCAGACTCTCAGGCTCTTCCTGCCACTGGAGTGGGAGAGGGTTCACCTGGGGCTGCCGAGGTGTTGGAGGAGTCTGCTCCTCCCCGTGAGCGCCCCCCTCCCTGCAGAGTCCTCTCCTCCCAGTGAGAGTCCTCCCCCTCCTGGTGAGAGTCCTCCTCTCCCCTCCCTGCAGAGTCCTCTCCTCCTGGTGAGAGTCCTCCCCCTCCTGGTGAGAGTCCTCCCCTCCCCTCCTTCCTGCAGAGTCCTCTCCTCCTGGTGAGAGTCCTCCCCCTCCGGGTGAGAGTCCTCCTCTCCCCTCCCTGCAGAGTCCTCTCCTCCTGGTGAGAGTCCTCCCCCTCCGGGTGAGAGTCCTCCCCTCCTCCCTGTGGTGTGCCCTCTCATTGAGCCAGGTGGGGGTGGGGCAGTTGCTCAGTCCCTTCGCTGGGCATGCGGCTCAGTGGACGCCATCTCTGTGCCGTGACTCTGGACTGTCCACTGTCCTTGGCCCACTGAGAGTGGCTGCGGGCCCTGCCCTGACTCAGTGAAGCCTGCAGTCAAGGCCAGCCGCTTTCTGCCCCGGACAGCCCCTAGCTCACTCCACTCTGCTCCTTGCAGTGTCCAGCACCAGGGACGGCTGAGCCTGGACTTGAGCCGCAGAGCCTGTGGTGACTGCTCGGAGATGAGAACCTCCCATGGGTCCAACTCGCTGCCTTCCAGCGCCCGCCTGGGTAACGCGGCTGCCCCTCAGCTTTCCCTCCGCTCCCGCCCCCGCCCCAGATGGGCCTCCCAGCCTCACTGTGCCTTTGGCTTCTGTGTCCCGTCTCCTCTCAGTGGCCCCTGGGGTTTTCCTGTCCCTGAACTGGTCGCTCCTCTCGGGGGTTGCTGCTCTGATTTACCGGGGATGGGGTGGGGGGTGTTTCTGGGGGCGTGGGGGAGACGTGTCCCCGGCCCCAGCCCGTGTCTGAGTGCCCGGAGAGAGGGCTGCTTCTCTTGCTGAGGCACCCCGAGGAGTGGCGGGTCCCTCTTCTGTTTTATCACGGCTCTGAGGCAGTGGTGGGCGAGGGGGGCTGGGGTGGCACCACGGCCTCAGCCTATCCCTTTGGGCACTACAGGGTCTTCCTGCAACCTGCAGTTCAAGACGGAGCGCATCAAGATCCCGTCCACACCCCGGTACCCCCGCTCTGTCGTGGGCTCTGACCGAGGTGAGGCACCTCCGCTGCCTCCGCCCTTGGGTGGTGGTCACCCGCCCCTGTTCCCAGGTGCCATGGTGGGCCTGCTGATATGGGGGCCGGGCCTGTCACCCCGCCTCTTCCACAGGCTCCCTGTCACACTCCGAGTGCAGCACCCCGCCGCAGTCACCCCTGAGCATGGACGCCTTGTCCTCCTGCACCCAGCCATCAGCTGCCACAATGCCTAGGGTCGCTGTCAACCTCGGGGATCGGAGGAAGGACAGGTGAGCGTGGTGGGGGTGGCCGGACCAGAGAACTGTTGAGTGTCATCCCAGGAGGCTCTCATGGGGCCACCGAGTACTGGCCAGTGTCTCCCTGCGTCCCCACCCCGCACACCACTCGAGGCTCCTGCGAGCTCGTGGTGCTTAGATGGCAAGGTGGGAGGTAGGTGGGCCCCGTTGGGGGACAGTAGTGCCGTAGGGGGATGCCGGGGCCCTGGGTGCTGCTTCCAGGCCTCCACAAAGCTCGGCCAAGTTGGGGATCAGGACCCCCTGCAGGGACACGATTGTCTTCCTTGTACAGGCGCATGAGTGAAGCCAGTGACTGACCCCCTGAGTTGACTCTTACCTCTGCTTCCCTGCCCGGAATTGCCTGGAGGTGCTCAGGCTGACTCCTGGCTCTGCGCCCAGGGATCACTCCTGAAGGGGCTCTGGGAGCCCTACGGGATGTTGGGATCAAACCTGGCCAGCGGCATGTAGGGCCAGCACCCTAACCCCATTGTCGTCTTTCCAGCCTTCGCCCCGTCCTGTTCGCTCCCCAGGGCGACGTTTTCTCGTGAAAGGAAGTGCACATAGACGAGCTGTGCGTTGTGGCTCAGGGCTTTGCTGCACTCCTGCTCCATGTCACCTGTCTCTGGGGATGTTCTGGGTTCAGGCCAAAGGGCCGGTCCCCACCACCGCCTGCTCTGTGCTTGCCTCATCTGCACCCTTCGCTCTCCCAAGGGACTCATCCGACGCCCAGCTCAGAGCTCTTGTGGGAGACTGAATTGAGGCTTGAACTTGCCTCTGCATAGTGTGTCACTTGAGGTGCCATGATTTATAGTTCTGTTCACGGTCGGGTTTCACGCGCACAGTACTCTGGTGCCATGTCCTCCACCCCACCATCCACTTCCTCTCACTGCTGTCCCAGGGCCCGTCCTTCTTGCCTTTCTTTGTGGCACGTGAAAGCAGCTGATCTGTTGTTACCCACTCGAGTGAATGCAGAGCACCATGGTAGCCTCCAGCCAGGAAGGCCCCTGTGGGGGCAGCTCTGCTCAGGAGAATCCCATCAGAATCTGAATATTTTCTTGGTTTGTATTTTTTTATTTTTATTTTTTTGCTTTTTGGGTCATACCCAGCGATGCACAGGGGTCTCTCCTGGCTCTGTGCTCAGGAATCACTCCTGGCGGTGCTCAGGGGACCATATCAGATGCTGGGAATTGAACCTGGGTCAGCCGCGTGCAAGGCAAATGCCCTACCCGTGCTATCACTCCAGCCGATACAAACCGATACAAAGCCGATACAAACCAGCCCCCTTGGTTTGTATTTTGGCCACATTGACAGTGCTCAGGATTAAACTCCTGGCTCTGTGCTCAGGGATCATTCCTGGCACGGCTCAGGGGACCGTGTGTGGTGCTGGTGGCATGCAAGATGAACATCTCTCCAATGCCTAGGTTTTGATAAACACAGTTGCTTTCTCGGCATTCTTCTGTTTCTGTTACTGCAAAGTGTACTTTAAGCACTTTTTACAAAGCAGCCATATTGCACCTAGAAAATATTTGTGCATATTATTTTAAGTTCAGATCATTTAAGAGAAAAAAATGTAAGAACCAGATCTGCTGTCCTTGAGGCACTGCTGGTCCATGTTTTGGCAACAACTTTGTGGAGGCCTGTTGGACACAGGTGCACATGGCATCTGGGGGTCCCGGGAGAGGAGGCCACGCAGCGGGGATCACGTCCCTGCAGTGGGAGGGCTGCCCCCGGCAGCTCAGGGGCTACTGTGTCTGTCTGTGTCTTGGTGGTGCCATTCTTGGTTACCTCACTCTGTCAGTCAGTGGCTGCTGTAGATTGTTCCCTGCTCTGTGACTGGCAAGAGCAGCATTTGGAGGTAGGGAGGGCAGGTGTGTGGCGAGGAGCGAGGACAGGGTACGTGTGAGGAGTGGGGACAGGGCGTGTGTGGGGAGTGGGAACAGGGTACATGAGGAGAGAGGACGGGCTGTGTGGGTGTGAGTTCACAAAGTGTGTGGGTGCTGCTCGACACGTGCGTTCAGTGCCGAGAGCCGCCTCCCGTCCTCCCCAGGCCTCCCCAGCAGAGAGACAGAGTCGGGACCACAGCCTGATGGTGAAAATGGCCCGTTTAATGCCGAGCTGCTGGCACACTTATAGGACATCTGAGGGGGTCAGAGGTGTAGGACTGCATGTCCGTGTGACTTACAGAGGGGAGACATGGCGGCAGAGGAGTTCCCTGGGGGAGATTAGCTCAAGGACACGCTGTGTCTCAGGGATATCTATATTGTTTCTTTCTCCCCCCCCCTCTGTGTTTGTATCAAACAATTTAGCCAAACAGTTAATCAGACAGTCAATCAAATTAAGTCACCTTCTTACCAATACTTGCAGTTGTTTGGATAAATCAGTTAGAGATAAAGATCCCAAACTTAGTTCTATGAGCTATTAGTTCTCCAAGAGCAGCCTAAGTTCTTACCATAAATCCCAGGCTAAGTCCTCAGGCCAGTTCAGCTTGTCCTTGCCCATGGGGGTCTTGTCTCTTAAGTCATAAAAGCTTACATCAAGATTATGCATTTATGCTTTCTAGACCATTTCGATGCCAGGGTAGCTTTGCCACTCGCCCTAGGTCCATCCCAGTCCCATGGTGGGACCTCCCTTTTGGGGTGTTAGGAACTACAGCAACTGAAGCCTGAATCAAGTAATGATGATTGATGCTCAGAAGTAGATATATTTCAGAGTAAATCAACTCCCAAATATTAGGAGCACAGTCTTGACAGTTTTTCTGTATTTAAGCAATTGCTTAAATATTGCTCTATAGCAAAACATAAAAAGGCCGTAGGGGAAATAGAAAAGCAACTAATTCACTACAAATACAAAATTCAGAATTACCAGAATGTTTTGGCTTATAATAACCAAGACTGACTTGGGGAACTGTGACAATGAGATGTAAAACACAAAGGAAAGGTTAAAGAAAGATAAACTTGGGATTAGGGATTCTCACAAGAGCAGGGTAAGTAACTTTGGGAGGAGGAAAAGGGACAATTCACTGATGAAGCCTAAAACACTTCGGGTTAGTATCTAACATGTAGAGAGCAGGACAGGGTGTGTGTGTGTGAGGAGAGAGGACAGGGTGTGTGTGTGTGTGTGTGTGTGAGGAGGGAGAACAGGGTGTGTGTGTGAGGAGAGAGGACAGGGTGTGTGTGAGGAGAGAGGATAGGGTGTGTGTGTGAGGAGGGAGGACAGGGTGTGTGTGTGAGGAGGGAGGACAGGGTGTGTGTGCGTGTGTGAGGAGAGAGGACAGGGTGTGTGTGTGAGGAGGGAGGACAGGGTGTGTGTGTGAGGAGGGAGGACAGGGTGTGTGTGTGTGAGGAGAGAGGACAGGATGTGTGTGTGAGGAGAGAGGACAGGGTGTGTGTGTGTGTGTGAGGAGGGAGGACAGGGTGTGTGTGTGAGGAGGGAGGACAGGGTGTGTGTGTGAGGAGGGAGGACAGGGTGTGTGCGTGAGGAGAGAGGACAGGGTGTGTGTGTGTGTGTGTGTGTGTGTGAGGAGGGAGGACAGGGTGTGTGTGTGTGAGGAGAGAGGACAGGGTGTGTGTGTGTGTGTGAGGAGGGAGGACAGGGTGTGTGTGTGAGGAGAGAGGACAGGGTGTGTGTGTGAGGAGAGAGGACAGGGTGTGTGTGTGAGGAGAGAGGACAGGGTGTGTGTGTGAGGAGCGAGGATAGGGTGTGTGTGTGAGGAGCGAGGACAGGGTGTGTGTGTGAGGAGAGAGGACAGTGTTTGTGTGAGGAGCGAGGACAGAGTGTGTGTGTGAGGAGCGAGGACAGGGTGTGTGTGTGAGGAGAGAGGACAGGGTGTGTGTGTGAGGAGCGAGGACAGGGTGTGTGTGTGAGGAGCGAGGACAGGGTGTGTGTGTGAGGAGAGAGGACAGGGTGTGTGTGTGAGGAGAGAGGACAGCGTGTGTATGTGAGGAGAGAGGACAGCGTGTGTATGTGAGGAGAGAGGACAGAGTGTTTGTGTGAGGAGAGAGGATAGGGTGTGTGTGTGTGAGGAGAGAGGACAGGGTGTGTGTGAGGAGAGAGGACAGAGTGTTTGTGTGAGGAGAGAGGACAGGGTGTGTGTGTGTGAGGAGAGAGGACAGGGTGTGTGTGTGAGGAGAGAAGACAGCGTGTGTGTGTGAGGAGCGAGGACAGGGTGTGTGTGTGAGGAGAGAGGACAGGGTGTGTGTGTGAGGAGAGAGGACAGCGTGTGTATGTGAGGAGAGAGGACAGCGTGTGTGTGTGAGGAGCGAGGATAGGGTGTGTGTGTGAGGAGCGAGGACAGGGTGTGTGTGTGAGGAGAGAGGACAGGGTGTGTGTGTGAGGAGAGAAGACAGAGTGTTTGTGTGAGGAGAGAGGACAGGGTGTGTGTGTGTGAGGAGAGAGGACAGTGTGTTGTGAGGAATGACAGGTTTCAGACACCCCCTCACCCCTGCTTGGCTGTTGACATGTTGAGCCCGAGGTGTTGCCCATAGCCTTTGTGGGACCCTCAACCTCTGACTCTCTTTCCAGGCCCTACATGGAGGAGCCTCGCCACGTCAAGCTGCAGAAGGGCTCGGAGCCTCTGGGTATCTCCATCGTGAGTGGGGAGAAGGGTGGCGTCTATGTGTCCAAAGTGACAGGGGGCAGCATTGCCCACCAGGCCGGCCTGGAGTACGGGGACCAGCTGCTGGAGGTAAGGGGTGGCCCCTCCCCAGGCTCCTCCGCTTCCCCTCCAGCAGCCCTGCTCAGCCTGTGCGTCCCCAGCGTCTCTCCGTGGCCCAGCACCCGCTATGGCTTGGCATCCCCGCTGGTGCCCTCCATGTCCCAGCGCCCCTCACGGCCCAGAACTCCTCTGCCCAGTGCCGCCCCCCACCCCCGCAAGGCCTGGCGCCCGCAGGACCCTGAACCCAGGCTGCGTGTGCCCCCAGTTCAATGGCGTCAACCTGCGGAGTGCCACGGAGCAGCAGGCGCGGCTCATCATCGGGCAGCAGTGCGACAGCGTCACCATCCTGGCGCAGTACAACCCACACATGCACCAGCTGGGTGGCGCCGGCCACTCCCGCTCCAGGTGCAGGGCAAACCCAGGCCTGGGGGTGGGCATGGGTCTCCTCCCGGCAAGGCGTGGGGGCTGGATGGCCGTGCCTCTGGCTGGTTCCCGCCCTGCGCGCTGCGCTCCGGGAAGGCCAGTCTGTGGCTACCCGCTTGGGGCCGGTTGTGCTCGGCCCTGGGGGTGGCAGGGGCGGGAGGGGGGCAGGTGGGAAGGGACAGGGAATCATGTGGTGTCCTTCCCACCCCGGGAGCGCCTTGCAGGCTGGTCCTGCCTGGCGAGGAGCTTGGAGACCGGGTCCCTGTGCCCAGCCCAGGCCGGGGTGATGCCAGAGGGCTGAGGCTGTGTCTGTCCTCAGCTCCCACCTGGACCCAGCCGGTACCCACGCCAGTCTCCAGGGCAGCGCTGCCACCACCCCAGACCACCCGTCCCTCGTCGACCCCCTGATGGAGCAAGATGAGGGCCCGGGC
This sequence comes from Sorex araneus, assembly GCF_027595985.1. Taxonomy (NCBI): domain Eukaryota; kingdom Metazoa; phylum Chordata; class Mammalia; order Eulipotyphla; family Soricidae; genus Sorex; species Sorex araneus. The sequence continues at coordinate 113,602,706 of NC_073304.1, forward strand.
ACCCCCCCAGCCAAGCAGAGCACGCCCAGCGCCAGGTCAGTGCGCGTCCGGGCTGGCCGAGAGAGCGTGTGTCCTTCTGCCCGGCTGGGGTGGCCTGGGGGCCTGGGACATGGCCCCCTCGTCTTCTTCCTCCTCTCTCCTCCCCGCTCCTCTCTCTCCCTCTCCCTCTCTCTCTCTTCTCTCTCTCCCCCCTCCCTCTCTCCCATTCCCTCTCTCTCTCCTGCTCCCTCTCTCCCCCTCCCTCTCTCTCCCCCTCCCTCTCTCTCCCCCTCCCTCTCCCTCTTTCCCTCTCCCTCTCTCTCTCCCTCTTTCCCTCTCCCTCTCTCTCCCTCTCTCCCACTCCCTCTCTCTCCCCTTCCTCTCTCTCTCCCCCTCCCTCTCCCTCCCTCTCCCACTCCCTCTCTCCCCCTACCTCTCCCTCTCCCCTCTCTCTCCCTCTCTTTCCCTCTCCCTCTCTCTCCCTCTCTCTCTCCCTCTCCCTCTCTCTCCCCCTCCCTCTCTCCCATTCCCTCCCTCTCCCACTCCCTCTCTCTCCCCTCCCTCTCTCTCTCCCCCTCCCTCTCCCTCCCTCTCCCACTCCCTCTCTCCCTCTCTCTCTCTCCCCCCTCCCTCTCTCCCATTCCCTCTCTCTCTCCCACTCCCTCTCTCCCCCCTCCCTCTCTCTCTCCTCCTCCCTCTCTCCCTCTCCCGCTCCCTCTATCTCTCTCCCCCCTCCCTCTTTCCCACTCCCTCTCTCTCTCTTTCTCCCACTCCCTCTCTCCCCCTCCCTCTCTCTCCCTCTCCTGCTCCCTCTCCCCTCTCTCTTCCCCTCCCTCTCTCCTTCTCCCTCTTCCTCTCTCTTCTTCTCCCTCTCCCTCTCCCTCCCTCTCCCTTTTTCTCTCCCCCTCTCTCTCTCCCATTCCCTCTCTCCCCCTCCCTCTCTCCCCCTCCCTCTTTCTCCCTCCCTCTCCCTCTCCCTCTCCCTCTTTCTCTCTCCCTCTCCCTCTCTCTCTCTCCCCCCTCCCTCTCTCTCTCTCTCCCTCTCCATCTCTGTCTCTCTCTCCCACTCCCTCTCTCTCCCTCTCTCTCTCTCTTTTCTCTCTCTTTCTCTCCCCTCTCCCCCCCTCTCCCCCTCCCTCTCCCTCCCTATCTCTCTCCCTCTCTGTCTCTCCCCCCCCCCCCCCCGTCGTTGGCTCGTGCACAGCAGCTCTGCCCCTCCACCACTTTCCTTCCTCTTCCCCTTTGCTCTTTCCCTTGTGTTTTGAATCACCCATCTGCCCTGCCGGGCAGCAGTTGTCACCCACAGAGATGGTGCAGGGTCTGGGCCGGGTGCGGGGCACTGCCAGCTCCTGCGGAACAGAGGCCAGCAGGGAGGCCCAGGCCTGATCCCTGGCACGGAGAGTGGCCGCCAGCACCCATCCAGGAATTACCAGCGCCCCCCCCCCCACCAATCCCCTGCACAAACCCACAACCGAGTGGCCACATGAGCAGTGTGGGCTTGGGGGTGTGTGGGGAGGGGGGACGGGGCAGGGTGTGGAGGACAGCAGGGCAGACACGGCCAGGAGACGCCGTTCCTGAGCGCGGCTCCCAGTTGCGCTGGCTCAGTGGGGGCCACTGTTAGGAGGAGCTGCAGGCCAAGCTGGCTGCCCCCCCACACACGGTCAGCAGCGCGTGTGACCCCCCATCTTGAGCAACAAGGTGCCCCCAGCCCTGCACCTTGGCCTTGCCCTGCTCGCCCTGCTCTGACCGGCCTCCGTGGCTGGGCTCCGCTTTCTTCACTTGGCTGAGAGCCGATGGGCCCCTCGCCAGTGTCTAGTGCCCCACTGGGCGTTAGAAGCTGCTTGGTGGACACCGGCTGGACATGGTACTGGCTTTGCCCTCTCATGGCCCGGGTGGGGCAGCCTGGAAGCACCCTCTGCGTGCTGGGCCCACGGGACCAGATCCAGGGCCTCCACCAGGCTCTCCAGGCCCCGACTCCATGTTGGCCCCAGCAGCTGGCGGGCTGCAGTGGCCTCCACCATCGTTGTCTTGTTTTCTTGCTCATCTCCCAGTGCTCACTGAGGGCCTTCCTTTCCTTCCTGAAAGGACGCTGGGAGACGCCACCAAGAAGCCTGCCGAGCCCCGGGTCGTATTCATCAAGAAGGCCCAACAGGAGCTCGGTGTGCGCCTGTGCGGGGGCAACCTGAGCGGCGTGTTCGTGGCCGACGTGGAGGATGACAGCCCCGCCAGGGGACCCGACGGCCTCATACCGGGGGACCTCATTCTGGAGGTGAGCTGGCACCGCCCCTCTGGGCTGCCGAGTCTGGACGCTGCCAAGAGGAAGCGGCTGGGCCCTGGCTGGCTGGAGGGCAGGTGCCTGGTGACGGGAATGAGAGAGAGAGAGAGAGAGAGACAGAGACAGAGACAGAGACAGAGACAGAGAGACACAGAGAGAGAGACACTGAGAGGAGAGGAGAGGGGAGGAGAGCCTGTGGGCCCGGGGCTCTTTCCCTGAGACAGGCAGTGGGCTGTGGGAGTCTCTCCTTATGGTGCCGAGGGCCACACCCTCTCCCGCCATCCCTCTGGCTGCCCCAGTGCCCCCGGCTTCCGCCCTTCTGACCCCATCCCCCGCCCCGGACAGTATGGAGGCCTGGACGTGCGCAGCAAGACGGTGGAGGACGTCTATGTGGAGATGCTGAAGGCCAAGGACGGGGTGCGCCTGAAGGTGCAGCACCGGCCCGAGGACTTCGCCAAGGCCAAGGGGCTGCCTGGAGACGGCTTCTATGTCAGGTATCGTGGGAGCTGCTCTTCTGCACGTCCTGCCTGCCGTGCAGTGGGGGCACCATCCTGCACCCCCAAACCGCACGCTGGTGACTTTGAGAAACCCCGAGGGCCTGCGGGCCAGCCGTGCTTCCTCGTGGGGCCCCAGGAGGGAATTCTTTCGTGGCTCTGTAACATTTTCAGGGTTATTTCCTTTTGGCTTGCAGCGTGCTGTGGGCTATGATCAGTGCCAGTGCTGCTTTTGTGCCCGCCGTCCCAGTGCCACTCCCAGCTTCAGAGCAGCCACTTCTCTCCATCAGGGTCCCAGCGACCCCCCTCCGCCCCCTCTCCCCAGTCCCCTAGCAGTTCTGGGGACTAGCTCTAGTTCTGTTCCTCTGGCCCTGTTCTCCTGTAACTGTGTCTTGGCCCCGTGGGAGTGAGACCGGTCTGTGCTTCACTCACCGGTGCCCTCTGACCCTACCCACGTCACTGCAGAGCACAGGCCTTGGTCCTTTCCTGCAGCGCCACAGTAGCCCACAGTAGATAGACTTTTGGGTCCCTGTGGTTTACAGCACTGATGGCTGGGTTTGTACATGGAGTATTCCTCGTCTCCCGAGTGTCCCCTCCCCTCCAGCACGGCCCCACCGTTGCAGCTCCCACTGGAGGCCAGCTCTCAGTCTCTGTTGCCTGGGGTGTCTGTACCCCCCCCACCCCACATGCGAGCTCATTCTGTGTCTGCCTCCCTCCCTCCGACTCACCTCACTCAGCCGAGCCATAGCAGCAGGTGGCCTGACGCTGTCTTTCCTCAGAGCTGAGCCGTGTTCCATCATAGGCCGTAACTTCTTGGTGCATTCATCCGTAGCTGGGCATTTAAGGGGACAAATTCCTGTGTCTCTGGGTCATGCCCCTCTCCTGGTCTCCTGCGACCATCCCGGGTTCTCAGTCCTAGCAGCGAGCTTGTGCCCTCAGGTCCTGCAAGAAACGGGGATCAGGAGGACCCAGGCCTGTTCGTGGGAAGGGCTTGCGGTTGTCTCCATGCCCCCTAAGATCCGGGGCCCCCAGAGGGAAATAAGGCATCAATCAAAGCACGCCATGGGTTCCGGTCACCAGGGAGCCCCCTTAACTGGGTGGGGACCCCTGTGCTCAGCATTTCCAGTTCGTCGGTACCATTGGCCTTGACTCAGAAAAGGAGGCCAGAGAGGCTCTGGGGCTGGGCTGTGGTCCTTCACCCCGGTGGGTGGGGGAGGGAGGCCGTCTTGGGCTGGGCTGTACCTTTCGCCCCGTGGAGGGGGGTGGTGGCGGCTCTGGCTTCGTCTGGGAAGCCCCTCCTTTGAGACCACCAGGCTGTGAAGCGGGACGCGGCCCTGGCAGCCTCCTGACCTGTGCCATGCCCCGTCCCTGGCCCAGGGCCCTGTACGACCGGCTGGCGGACGTGGAGCACGAGCTGAGCTTCAAGAAGGACGACATCCTGTACGTGGAGGACACGCTGCCACAGGGCACCTTCGGCTCCTGGACGGCCTGGCAGCTGGACGAGAACGCCCAGAAGATGCAGCGCGGCCAGATCCCCAGCAAATACGTGTATGTGCTCCTGCCTGCGGGGGGCAGGGCGGGGGGCTCCGCTGCTTCAGTTCCACTCTGCTCCGTTTCCGCCCTCGTGGCCCAGCCGGCTTGTTCCTGCACGGGGGCCTCCTGCAGGGGTCGGACCGCAGGGGCGTGTCTCGGGCTCAGGTTCTCGCCCAGGCAGTGGGGCCCCGTGTGGAGTCGCAGTCCGTGCACATTGGCCAGTGTGTCGGCCGCCAGCACTGGTCTTTTCGAGGTGTCCAGCCCGTGAGGAGCACCTGTGCCCTTTAGCCATGCCTGCTCGCCCCCACGTCTGTATTTCCCACCGTCCCAGGCCACCTGGGTCTTACGCGCTGCATCTGCAGGTTTCCCTCCTGGACTGGCACGTGCTTGGCACTGTGTTGGGCGTGACTTTCCTCGCTGACTTCTTTTACTTAGTTGGTGGCCTCCAGGCCCCTCAGTCTGTGGGGGCGTCTCCACAGGGGCTTCTCCCCCACCCCGTGGCAGGTTCCTGCCTGCCGTGAGTCCAAGTGGAGGCCCCCTCGTGTTTCCTTGTTTCCGTGCCATGCTGTGAGAAGAGGGCAGGCGCGGGTCCCCACAGTGCCCCCAGCTCTGTCCTTCCCCGACTCAGGATGGACCAAGAGTTCTCCAGGAGGCTGAGCATGTCCGAAGTCAGAGAGGACGGCAACGCCGCCAAGACGCTGTCGGCGGCCGCCCGCAGGTCCTTCTTCCGCAGGAAGCACAAGCACAAGCGCGGTGGGTCCAAGGACGGGAAGGACCTCCTGGCCCTGGACGCCTTTCCCAGCGACTCCATTCCACTCTTTGAAGGCAAGTGGTGGCGCTCGCGTCCCCACGCGGCACTCAGGGAGCCGTGTGCTCGGCCCCAGAACCCACCGCCCCGTGGCGCGGGCACTCGCCTGGCTTGGTTGTTCATTTTGGGGACCTCACCCAGTGGCGCTCTCGGACTTACTCCCAGCTCTGTGCCCAGGACCTGGGGGCCCAGGGGGCGCTGGGACTGAGCCTGTGTTGCTGGCATGCCAGGCAAGTGCTCGCCTGCTGTATTGCCGGCCCGGCCCTGGCTCACTCTGCGTTCACTCGGACACTTCCGGTTGCAGCTTTCTCACCTTGCCCTCAGACATCCCAGAGCCTGGGCGTGTTTGTGGGAGCTTGCCGAGACTCCAGTGCTGTCACTCTCTTCCCTGTGGGGGCACCCAACCCCGGAACCTTTTTTTTTTCTTTTTCTCTTGTTTTGGTTCTGGGCCACACCCAGCAATGTTCAGGGGTTGTTCCTGGCTCTGTATTAAGGAATCACTCCTGATGGGGCTTGAAGGACCATATGTATGGGATGGCAGAGGTTGAACCCCTGTTGGCCATGCGTAAGGCAAGCGCCCTCCCCACTGTACTATCACCCTGGCCCCATTTTTGCTGTTTCTGGTCTGTTGTTTTGCGTTTGGGTGCAGATTCTTGGCCGACTTCCTGTGTACGGGCTAGAATTCAGGGTTCCATGATGCCTTAACTTCCACCACAGTTTGTCACTGTGACTGTCATCCCGAGCGGGCACCAGTAACGTCTTTCATTGAAAGACTTATTGTTACTGTTTTTGGCATATCCAATATGCACGGGTAGCTTGCCAGGCTCTGTTGCGTGGGCTCAATACTCTCGGTAGCTTGCCGGGCTCTCCGAGAGGGGCGGAGGAATTGAACTCGGGTCGGCCGCGTGAAAGGCAAGCGCCCAACGGCTGTGCTATTGCTCCAGCCCAATACAGTCTAGTAAAGGCTTTTCTGTGGGGGGTAGGTGGACAGGACTGGGAATGAGTTTCAGTCAGCCTGAAGTAACTGGTCAAGGGTGACATGTGAGTCGGACCTGCAGGAGGTCCGAGTGAGGTGTGAGGCCACGTGGTTGTGGGAACCCTGAGAAACGAGTCACCCTGCGCCAGAGAAGCAGGTTTCTCTGGAAGATGGGGAGACCCTGGAGCAGGGGGAGTCGCTTACTTCTTGAACTGTTCCGTGTTCTGGGTCTCTGGCCCTTCGGTCATTCTGCCTGCTCTGTTCTCTACTAGTATTCCTTGCTCAGGATGGGCCTGGCCTGGCCTGCGGACTTCTCTCCACACCTCTTCCTTCTGGGCTGGTTGACTTGCTTTTCGTTTTTGCATTTTCAAACTTCTGTGTAACGTTAGATCTCAGTGACTTCCAGACAGCGCATGGGTGTCTTTAACTCGCTTTATTTAAGGTGAATTGACATTCTTTCATCTTACCAGACAGTAATGTGTGTCCAGAGGGTACACGCACATTAGCAGGAAAGTGTAATATGGTTTTCACAGCTTCATAGTTTTTACATAAAAGGTGGTTCCTAATGTATTAACACATCTTCCTTCTTGTTTATATCTTCCTTCTTACTTCTATCTTCCTATTTATTTCTGTTTTCCTCCCTGTTTCTGTATATTTAATGACATACAGAGCATTGACTTATCTAGAGGGGAATTAATATAAATTAATTTGTATACAAATATATTGATATATTTATTATGTAATACTCATAGGGGTGGGGGCATACCTGGCATCCAGCTTGGAGGCCTAGCAGTGGCCCCGGCTGTGATCAGGGAGCACTCCTGTCAGGGCTCACGAGACCCTGTGTGCTCTCAGGGATCAGACAGGCCGGCTGCGTGCAGGGTAAGCACCTGGATACCTGTGCTGTCTTCAGTTTCTGGTCTGGATATATTTCAAGAAGCCTAGTGATTTGCAGTGCAGTTGACAGGGGTTCATGCACCCTGCATGCAGCGTCCCGCCCCCTCCGCCCCTCCACCATTGTCTCACAGACCCTCCGGCACCCCTTGCTCTCGGTGAGCTCAGTTCTGCTGGTGTGCATATTTTCCACTGGCCTTTTCCCACTCCTTATGAGTTGTTTTACTCATTTTCAGAAGCAGAATGTTTTGGAGTCTCCATTTGATTCTGTGGGGGCTTGGAGGAGGGGTGTGTGTGGGGGGGTATAAAACAAAAGAGCTGACCACTGTAGCCCTTTTTAGTACAGGCCTCAGTGGCAAGAGAGCTTCATTGTTGTGAGCAGATCTCTAGAACTTTCTGTCTTGCAGAAATGAAGGTCTCTGCCTACTGATATTCTCCCCCTCCTTCACCCCTAGTGGTCCTCCTGACCCCCACAAGACCACCTTTTTGAAAATTTGTGTCTGTGATCTTGGATACTTTACACACTCCTGTGACTGGAAGCATACAGCACTTGTCCTTTTGAGGTTTGGCTGCCTTGTTTGAGACGTTGATGACTGTCAAGCAGAAAATGATTCTTTGGTGGGGGGGCATATTTTATCACCCCCAAATAGGCTCAGGGATTACCCCTGGCTCTGTGCTCAGGGATCACTCCTGGTAGGTCTCTGGGGACCATCCAGGGTGCTGGTGTCCAATCCAGATGGGTGCATGCAGGGTAAGTGCCTTCCCTGGTGTTGTGTCTCTTTGCCCGCCAGAGTATGGTTGAAGGGAAAATGAGTCTGTGTCACCCATGGTGAACTGGCTGAGTGGGTCCAGCCCGAGAGGATGCAGGGCGGAATGGGTGAGCCGGGGTGCCCAGAGCAACGCCGAGTGCACGCTGCTGAGCACCGGCACACCATTTCTGTGCGCGAGTGCACGCGCACACACACACACACACACATGCACACATACACACACTCACACACACGTGCTCTCATCTTTATGAGATATATATTTTTATATATATTTATATATAAATATCAGCACATGCAGCCAGCATGCCTGAAAGATCTGAAGATCCGTGTCAGCCCTTCATGGTCTCCTGGGAGGCAGGTGGGGTTCAAACACTGGGCCAACAGCCGCACTGAGATGTCGGCTTGTCTCTGGTGTCACACGAGGGGACCTGTTCCTCTCTCCTTCGAGGAAGCTCATTGCCATGGGCCACCTCAGTGTCTGTATTCTGAAGTGTCCAGGGGCCTGGGCAGTGCTCTGGCATTGCCAGCAGCTGGCTGGCCCCCAGGCTGGGAGACACCCCCCCCTAGCCCTGAAGTACAAACATCCCTCTGTCTGGGGTCGCCACCTGCTTTTCCTCACCTCCGCCCTGTCCAGCCCCAGGACAGGCTAATCTTGGGACCCTGCTTTCTTGAGGGCAGGCTGTGTCCCTCCACCTCAGGAGGCTTGGGGTGGGACCTGTTGCTCTACTGTGCAGAACTGGAGACTCAGGCACAGCTTGGCGGCTGCCTCGTGGGGCTCGCAGGCCGTGAGCATCTGTGTCGTGTGGATGCTCCGAGCTGACTTTCCCAGCCGTCACCCGCACCAGGCGTTCCCCAGTGGCCCAGGTGCACCCAGGAGGGAGGGGGATGCATTGTTTGCTTGAGGCTCCTTCCCTTGCTCCCCAGTTTACCCAGCCACAGCAACAGTCTGCACACACCTTGTCTTCCTGGCCTTAACGGACAGAACTGTGCCTTGTTTGCAGTCAGCAGGATATGACAAAGCTGGTGGGTCTCATTACACTGGTAACTGTCTTATCCACAGGGATCTAGGCCCTGAAGTATGCACGCACACTCTTTATTCTCACTATCACTATTTTGGTGAACAAGTACATATTAATCTTTCATGGTTTTAAAAAAAAAGTGTGTGGGGGATCAGAGTGATAGGGCATTTGCTTTGCACATGGCCATCCTGGGTTCGATCCCTGTCACCCCTTATTGGTCCCTTGAGTACCTTCAGGAGTGATCTCTGAGTGCAGAACCAGAGCCCTGAGCACTTCCAGTGTGGCCCAAATGTCAATAAAATAAAATAAAATATGTATGTATACTGTTTTAAAAAACAGTAACAACAAATCTCACAATGGAGACATTACTGGTGCCCACTCGAGCAAATCGATGAACAATGGGATGACAGTGTGACAGTGTTTGACATATGTATATAAGGGGAGAGAGACAGCTGGAGTGGGTTAGGGACATGGAGGTGACCCTTGGGGAGGATCTGGATGCTCACAGGGGAAAATGCTGGGCTAAGCCCCAGGAGGGCGGGCCGGGCCCTGGGGTGCTCAGCAGTGGGGATCAGTGCTGAGACTGGGCAGGGCCCCTGTAAAGCGGGATGAGCTTGTCTGGGGGAGAATTCCCACTACGACCCTCTCCCACCCCCAGATACAGTGAGTCTGGCCTACCAGCGCGTCCAGAGGGTGGATTGCACCTCCCTGAGGCCTGTCCTCATCCTCGGACCGTTATTGGACGTCGTGAAGGAAATGCTGGTGAACGAGGCACCTGGCAAGTTCTGCAGATGCCCCCTTGGTAAGGGCTGTGCGGCCCGTGTGTCATCTCCTGTCGAGCCTGCATGCCTGCACTTCTCGGTTGGGGTGGGGGGGCACTACAGGGCTGCAGTGCGTGGCTTTTGGCGTGGTTCTCCCCCCATGCTGGGTCTGTGCTTGCAGAGGTGATGAAGGCCTCCCAGCAGGCCATCGAGCGGGGCGTCAGGGACTGCCTCTTTGTCGACTACAAGCGGCGGAGCGGCCACTTCGACGTGACCACGGTGACATCCATCAAGGAGGTCACTGAGAAGGTAGCCATTCCTCCTGTTGGAGACGCAGCCTAGCCCAAATCTTTGGCCTTTGACCCTCTGTACTGTGTATCTCCCCCTGGCTGTGAGTGTGGGTCAGTGCATTTGGCCTGCAGCTCTGTCCCGTGCCAGTCCACAGCTCCACTGCCTCACCCTGGGGGGTCTCAGGAGACATAGGGCCCAGGAAGGGCCATTCATGGGGGTCCAGAGCACTTGCAGAAGCATCTGTGCTGTGTTTTGGGGTCGTCCCCAGAGCTGTGGCTGCGTCTGTCAACTTTGGAACACACCGGTGTCCCTGGGCCTGGGGTGAGAGGAGACTTTGGGAAATGTGTGAGCGGTGCATGTGCGGGTCGGGGGAGGAGGAAGGCAGAGGCCACGGGCACCTTCCTCTCTACTGTCCTTGCGCTGGCCACTGCCCTCGGGCTTTGGTTTCCTCCTCCGGAGTTAGGGCTTGGGCGAGCTGCTGTCAGGAGCCTGCGTTTACCTGCCCTGGCACAGCACAGGGTCCTGAGCAGGGGCAGGCTCGGGGGAGCTCCTGAGCGGGCACGGGCAGGGGAAGTTGCTCTGTCCCCACCTGGACGGGCCTCGCTCTGATGCCACCATCAGTGCTGGCAGCTGGCAGAGACAGGTTTCCTGGGCTGTGGCACTGTGGGAGCCCAGTGGTGGCAGGAGACAGCTGCAGGGCCCCGTGCTTCCTGCCCTCTCAGAACCGGCACTGCCTCCTGGACATCGCCCCCCACGCCATCGAGCGGCTGCACCACATGCACATCTACCCCATCGTCATCTTCATCCACTACAGGAGCGCTAAGCACATCAAGTAGGTGGGGGCAGGGGTCTGTGCCTGTGGGCGTGTGCACGTGTGACAACAGCTGGTGTGTGTGTATGACAGATGGGGTCTGTGAGGAAATAGCCCGGGGCATGTATGTGTATAACTCTGTGTGTGTGTTTGTGTGTGTGGTGTGTGTGTGTGTGTGTGTGTGTGACTGTAAGGAACAGTTGCCCTGGGATTCCGGCCTTTTCACAGCAGCCCCAGCTTGCCCCAAGGGAGGCAGCTCTGAGTGTCAAGCATGGATGGCCCCTCTGTCCTCCTGTCAATCCGTCCATCTGTCCATCCTCCGTCCAGCCTCTCTGCCCCAGTGGCTGGCATTCCCTCTCCAGGGCCGGCTCTTTCTTCTTCCTGCCTCTCCCAAGCTGGGTGCTCACAGCAGCTCAGTACCTGGTGACCCAGGTTGGGTCCTGTCCAGTCACGGGAGGGCCTGGAACCAGTGAGCCCATGAGCAGCGAGGCTGTGCTGTTGGGCGGCCCGCTTGCCAACGCCTCTCTCCCTCTGCCGCCCTGCATGCCCCACCCCAGGGCCCCCACGAGCTGCTCCGAGTCTCATAGGGTGGGGTCGACACTGGACAGCAGGAAGCGGGGCACGGAGAGGGCGCGCCTGCCCACCTGCTTCCCTGCACATCCCCACAGGGAGCAGAGAGACCCCGTCTACCTGAAGGACAAGGTAACTCAGAGGCATTCCAAAGAACAGTTTGAGACGGCTCAGAAGATTGAGCAGGAGTACAGCAGGTATTTCACAGGTAGGTGGCGTGGGATGGGCACGGTGCTGCGGAATCCTGCAGTCAGGCCTTGCCTTCTGCTGTCATGCGGACATGCTTGTCTGCGGACGGCCGCCTCAGGCCCCCCAGGCAAACAGCGCGACCCTCAGGCCCGGCGGCCCAGCTCTTCCGGGAAACCAGCCACGTGCAGGGAAGTTAGTAGCAAAGAGGCCACTGAGAGTCAGCGACAGGGAGACATTTGAGATCGACACAGAAGAGAGAAAGAGAGAGAGAGAGAGGAAGGGAGAAAGGGAGGGAGGGAGAGAGGAGAGAGAGGGAGAGAGGAGAGAGGAGAAGGAGAGAGAGAGGAGAGGGAGAGAGAAGAGAGGGAGAGGGAGACAGAGAGAGAGGAGAGGGAGAGCGGAGAGAGAGAATCTTCGTCACATGCAGAGATTTTAATATATGAGCAATGAGCAGAGAGTGCAGTGGACCAAGCCAGCGCGTGCAGGCTGGCCCTGTCAGTAGCCGGCACCCTGTGCTTGCTTGTAGCGGGGTTTGGCTCATCTCCCAAGTTCCCGCAGAGCTGGGTCAGGCCAGTGTGGAACCCTGTGGCCATCTCTGGGGCCGGGGCTGCCAGACCGTGCCGTGGAAGCTTGGTGTCCTGTAGAATCCTGCTGCCCATCAGGCCATCACAACAAACCCCTAAGCTGCTTTGTGACTTACCGAGACCACCCAGTTACCTGTCTGGGGGGGCCCTGCTGGCGTGGTCAAATCTGGGTGGCAGCTGGGAGCTAGGGGTGGGAAGCCCAACAGAATTGGATAGAGCCTTCATGGGAGCCCATGGCTTTCAGCTTCTGCTGAGCAGTTGACTCAGGATCATATGGAGAATTGGAGGGATTAGTCCTAAGTTTCCCTTTCTTTTTCGCCCCTCGATCCCTGTTTTTTTTTTTTTTTCTTTTTGGGTCACACCTGGCAATGCACAGGGGTTATTCTTGGCTCTGCTCTCAGGAATTGCTCCTGGGGGTGCTCAGGGGACCATATGGGATGCTGGGAATCGAACCCGGGTCAGCTGCGTGCAAGGCAAATGCCCTACCCGCTGTGCTATTGCTCCAGCCCCGCCCCCTCATCCCTGTTAAGGGAAGGGGGCCAGAGGGCCACGGGGCATTTAAGGAGAGGTGCGTGGTGAATCTGCTCTTGCCCAAACATGCCCCGCTCAGTGGCGTGTCGGGCCGCTCTCTTGCAGGGGTCGTCCAGGGAGGCGCTCTGCCCAGCATGTGCGCGCAGATCTTGGCGATGGTCACCCAAGAGCAAAACAAAGTCCTGTGGATCCCTGCCTGCCCACTCTAGGGAGCCCGCGGGGAGCAGCGCAGGCAGCTCCGTCCACTGCTGGCAGCTCACGTCCACGCCAGTGTCTAGGTGTGCGGGGGCTGGAGTCCACGCTGGCATCTGGACATGCAGGGGAAGGCGCTTGGCACGGACTGCGGCGGCACTGCCTTTGTGGACAGACTCAGATGCCGGCAGCCCGGGGCCAGCACATGCTCCTCTCACACGTGTGCTTTACGACAGAACAAAGCGAAGACAGACACAGAAGGCTTCTGAGAGGGCGGCGGCACCAGCCTTCCCTCGCCCGCTCCCCAGGAGATGCTGCAGAGAGAACCTTTCAGATCACAAGTTTACAAGCCTTTCCTAAGTATTTGGTGGTTTATGTTTACTTGAACGGTGCCATTTGTTGGTGCCCGGCCTTGTTCCTCCATCCACTCCTCGTGTTGTTTTTATGTTGGTTTTGTTCCTGTTTGCGGCGAAATGACCTTGGAACCTCATGGGAGGCTGCTTTGCCGTGGGGGGGCTCTTGTTGGTGGGACCAAGATGGGTTTGGCTCCTCCATGGCTCCCGTCCTGCGGGAACACCCCTGGGCTGGGGGTGAGGGTCGACCCTGCCTACCGCGGCCACTTCTTCCCTCCTACACCGCCGCAGGTGGCTTGGACCAGCCCAAACAATGTGTTCCTTCATCCTCTCCTCTTCCTCCTCCCCGCGTCCTCTCGTGTTCTCCTCCGTGTTTGGTGTCAGCCTCTGTCTGATCCAGCAGAGCTTGGGCTGACGTGTACACAGCCAGGTGTGGGCAGGGGCTTAAGCTCGGTGGGGGGTGGGGTGCATGCGTTGGGTCCTCTTGAGGTTCTGGCCATCATGGCCACCTTGACTGGTGCAATTTTTGCAGGGTAATGAATTCTGAAGCTCCTTTGAGTGGGGCGGGCACAGCCATGTTTTTTAGGATGTGAAAGCATTCACCTTTCATACCGTTAGTGGAATTACAGCGCTCAGTGCTGACGCTGTCAGAGAGCTAAAGAATTAGGCTGTCGTGGTCTCGGCTGTGGCCCATGGTGTCGGAGCTTTATGGGGCGTTTTTTGTTTTGTTTTGTTTTGTTTTTGCACTTCTGACAGCTCGCTGTGTCCAGCTGAAGATTTGATGTGGTTGCCTTCAAACTGTGCGTTCTGTTAGTAACAGGTACTGTACCGGGCTCCCTGGGAGCACCTCTGGGGTAGGGCCTCAGTTTTAATACTCTTCCTAACATTTCATTTTATTAGCGAGAAATCATTGATTTCATTTTATTCTTTGTAATTCTAGACACTAGAGGGTAGTTTAGCCATACTGACTTTTTTTTTTTTTTTTTTTAAGGAATATATTTTCTTGCACAGTTCAAAAAGAGAGCGCCAGTTCAGGCCCAGTCTAGCCCTTTGTTTTACAGGTGCACAGTCCCCCAGCTCAGACACTCACCAGGGGCTGCTGGAGCGCCTGTGTGCAGCCCCCTGGGGGTCTGAGCCGGACACACAGCTGGGCAGGGTGGGACAGCGTGCAGGGACTGTTCCCACCAACTGGGGGTCTCTGTACTAAAACATGGCTTTGTATCTGACATTAAACAGACTTTAGTACAATAAAGGTCAATTTCTAGAACCTGTGCTCGAGATGCCTGGACTTCCCTGGGCCGGCTCCCTCCTCCACGCTCCTCAGTCCTGCATCTTGGCTGCCTTTGCCTGGAGGGGGCTGCCGGGGAGGCTGGGAGCCCCCTCCCCCTGCCTCCCTCTGTCCCTCCCAGCTGCCTGTCCAAGCTTGGCAGTGGGACGGCGCGGCCGGCCCGGACAGCGTGCTCCTCTTCCTGTCCTTGGCCTCACGTCCCAGGCCTGCAGGTCTGGGCAGTGAGTGAAAAGCAGAGGAGCCCGCGTGCCCCTCCTGGTCTCCGGAGGGCTGTCTGCAGGGGGGCTAGTGACCCCACCCCCTGCATGGTGGGGGATAGCCTGCCGGAGTGGGGGAGCCCGGGAAAGAGCGGCGTCCTCTGTCCGCCCCGTGGGCCGAAGGGAGAGTTGGTGCAGGTGGAGGGCTGTGGCTGTGCGTCCTACAGTGACCGGGGCTGTGGCTCACGTCACATCGAGGGTGGGGGCCGTGGCTGCGTGTAAACAGCGCTTGGGGGCTGTGGTTGCACATGGCAGTATTGGGGGCTGTGTGGCTGTGTGCTGTACGGCAGATGGACACCGTGGCTGCATGTTCTCCAGTGGGCAGGGCTGTGGCCGCGTGTGACGCAGATGGCTTCTGCACAAGAGCTCGCCCTGCTGCCAGCCCGTAGCCGTGCCTGCGAGTGGCATTGGGACCCTTCTCTTCTCTTCAGAGTTTCTGAGTTTTCCAAATTTCCTGGGTCTTCTGTTCATAATTCCAAGGAAACCTCCACGGCGCCTTTGCTAAATGGAGGGACATCTTTGTCCCCAAGATCACAAGCTACTTTTTTTCTGGATCGAAACAGTTTGTTGGGGGATGTCAAGGGGGGACTAAAAGCTGACGTCCTCTGCCAGCCAGGAGCTCCCCTGCTTAGCAGCCGCATCACAAACCGTTTCTGTCTGGATGCAGGGCAGGGCAGCTGAGAGGGGCTCGTCCCGGCGGACCGGGCTGCAGCGGAGGCTGCTGTGGCCAGAGTGGCTCCTTTTGCGGGGCCGTGGGAGGCAGACAGGGAGTGCAGATTTGCCTGTTCCTTCCAGCGCTGCCTAGGGCTCGGGCCCCCAGTTCTGTGATGCTGCCGGGGAAACGAGATTCTTCCCTCCTGGCCTCACAGACCAGCTGAGCTCTAGGAGCCTGGGCCCCCATGGGAATCTGGTGAGGCAAGAAGAGACCCCGAGACTGAATGTGCAGGAACAGAAACCCCAGGGTCCCCGCACAAGCCGGGCTGCTCTCACTCGGCTGAGCCCAGGCTTTGCAGCTGAGCAGAGCAGTTTGGCACAGGAAGGAGAGGCTGCCCATCACGGGGGACGAGCAGAGACCAACAGGGCACCCAGGCACAGGGAGGAGGAGGGCTGGGCTCAGGCCCAGAGCCTAAGCTCACCATGAGCAAGTGTGTGGACTCTTGGGAACAGGGCCTCTCAGTGGCCTGGGGCTCCTGCGCCACGCCCCAGCAGACAGACAGACAGACAGACAGATAGACAGACAGACAGACAGACAGACACACACACACACACACACACACACACTCTCTCTCTCTCTCTCCCTCTCTCCCTCCCTCCTTCTCTCCCTCTCTCTCCTCTCTCTCCCTCTCTCTCCTCCTCTCTCTCCTCCTCTTTCCCTCTCCCCTCTCCCCTTTTCCCCCCTCTCCCTCTCTCCCTCTCTCTCTCCTCCTTTCTCCTCCTCTCCTCTCCCCCCCTTCCCTGTCCCCTCCCCCCTCCCTCCCCTTCCACTGGGGCTCTAGCCTGTCTCTTCTTACCTGCTACTCAGACCTTCCAGAATATAGTCTCTTGTCCTTCAATCCTTTAGCCCCTTATTTAAAAAAAGAAATGAGGGTCTGGATAGAAAAGCAGGGGCGGCGTTTGCCTTGCACATGCCTGACCCTTGTTTCATGTCCGACATCCCATATGGTCCCTCAGGCACCACTGGGAGTAATTCCTGAGTGCAGAGCCAGGAGTCACCCCTGAGCATTGCCATGTGGCCCCCAAATAAAGACTTAGAAGTCGCTGAGCATACAGAAGAACGCGTTCCGAGATGCAGTGTGTCTGCCGTGACCGCTGTCTCGGGGCCTTCTCTGCCCCTCCTAGGTTTCCTTCGGAGTTGGGGCATGGCTTCCAGGCTCCCAGTGGAGGTTTTTCCTCCATAGATGCAAAGGCTCACCCTGGCAGCTCTAGGGGGCGTCTTTGCACACAGCAGCTGACGTACATTCTCCCGTGTGCAGTGTGGAAGAAGTGACCTGATCCGTGTTTGGGATCCCTCTGTCAGAAATCCTCTCACCTCCAGGTGGCTGTGGGTGGAGGGAAATGCAATAGCCCCATAACCTGGCGACCTGGATCAGAACCAGCTTCTCACCTGCATATATATGTATATATGTACATATATATTTATGTATTATATATATATATATATATTAAATCCCTGGTCCTTCATGGTTCGGGAATCATAGAGCCCTGAATAAACAGACTTAGCGATAATGACTGGTTGTAAGTCATGTTTCAGAAAGAAATGCACAGAAAACATTTACCATCCAGACAGCCGGGTGGCCCAGTGACCTCCTGGCCCTTGGCTCTGTTGATCTGCAGTCCTCAAGTACTGACTGTCATTGTCTTGGTGAAGGCCCCAGGCACCGGGGGTCCTGCTCTTCTGAGGATGGGTTCCACGAGGGGCGGCCACGTCTGTGCTCCCACCAGGCTCCTCTTGCAGCTCTTTCTGGTCTTGTAAAATATTCCCCTGGAACCACAGGATGGCAGGGGCTGGTTTGAGTTCTCAGCAGCTCGCGTCTCCTCTCGACCCTGCCAGTAATAGCAATAAAAGCATTTCCCTTTCAGCAAAGACCTTCATGGTGAGGCAGCCTTTGGCAGAAGGAGCCCAAACTGAACGGCAGTAATCCCACTCGCAAACGGGCCAAGGAGCTGATAAGATGAGTCTGGGCGCCCTCTGCGAGGCAGTCAGGCTGCTTCCCGGACAGAGGCGCTCGAGGGCGTGCTCTTCCTGCTGGCCCTGTGAGCCGCTGCCCACGGTCAGGCCCCCAGTGTCCCGCACCCTTCCCCCTTCCCTGCTCCCTCCGCCCCTGGCTTCTGGAGCTTACCATCCTGGGCTTGTTCTGTTGGTGCTGCCGTTGAGTTTCTTCTGTCTCCTGCCTGTTGTATCTAGTAACACAGCAGGGGAAAACATTTTCTTTTTTCAGGGGGTGGGGTATGGGTGCCCACACCTGGTGATGCTCAGGGGTCACTCCTGGCTCTGCACTCAGGAATTACTCCTGTTAGTCCTTGGGGGGAACCATGTGGATGCCGGGGATCACACCCAGGTTGGGCACATACAAGGTGAGCCCCCCTGCCCACTGTCCTATCTCTCCAACCCCAAAGGCGAGAGTCTGGGTCTTAGGACCCAGAACTTCACTGTGTTCGCCTGGTGGTTCTTTGCATCACCAGGGCTTCTGAAAGCGCATTTCATTCATTTCCAGTTGGAGGGTGGGGCGGGGGAGGGGATCAGGCTGCTTCTCAGGCATGCCCTGCAAAGCAGGGGCTACAGTCACTGCCTGGGCATCACCTTCTTGGGTCTGGGTTTGGGGACTCACAGGCCAAGCAGCAGCCCTGAGGCCAGTTGGCCCTTTCCTCATCACCTGTCTCTGTCCCTCCTGGCACCAGCCGCTTCCTGCCATGCCACTCAGGGAGACAGAGAGAACACCCCCAAAGACACTTCTTTCTGGTCGTCTGCTGCCAGGACCCCCAATCTCTATGTTGAATCCATCATCTAAACTCAGCATGTAACCCACTACCCCAAGTTGCACCCGTACACGGAGCCATGACGCTGTGGGTGGTCTACTCTGTCGCTTGAGCATTTGGCTGCCAAGTCACTTGTCACCTGTCCGTCTGCCTTGCAGCCTTGAGGATGATTTTGTAGCCACTGCCTCTCAGCTGTTCCCCATATGTCTAGATTGATGTCTTTGAAAAAGACATTTCGTTAATGATCTTTTCCTATTTTCCTGTTATAAGTTGTAATCAAGGAGTACGATCAAGTCGGTGTGTCACCCTGCCCAAGGTAAGGCTTCTATACCTTCACAGTCCTGAGCTATAATTTCACTTCCCTTGTGGCCTAAGCACAGAGCTCACGAACAATACCTGTCCTTGTAGCTTGTGCTTCGGACATCACCTGCGGAGCCAGGGCCAGCAGAAACTGGTCTGATGTACGTGTAAATAGATAAATGTGTCACAGGAAACGGGGTGGTATGACGATCTGAGCACATCTGAAATCCATGGAACTGGTTAATCAGGATGGAAGCTCGAGGGCACAGCCCCAGGCTGTGGTCTGCTGACAGGTTGGAAGGGCAGTGTTGAGTGAGACGCTGTCCTGCAATGTCATCTCTTTCTTTTTCAGGAAAGCGGCAGTTTTTCTTATTTGTTTGTTTGTTTTTATTTTTTGGGTTTGTTTTGGTTTTGGGCCACACTGGGTGGGGCTCAGGGCTTATTCCTGGCTTTGCTATTTGCTGAACATTCAGGGACAAATAATTGACAAGCCCAGTCAATTAGACATACCAAAAAATCTATCTAATGCATTTGCCAGTAGCTTACTTTACCAGTTACCAGCCAATGGCACTGGGAAACTTGTGTTTCCAGACTTGACTATCTTCAATGGAAACGTTCCATTATAGTTTGTTAGTTTAGAGTTTGCGGATAAGGACATCCTGGATGTGTGGGCATTTGGAGTAAGTTGCCTACACCCTAGCATTTTCTCTAGGGATAAAAACAAGTGGTGGCGTCAGGGAGAGCCTGAAAGGCAGAGCACATGCCTAGTTAGTAGGCATTGCTAGAATCCCCAACACAGCGTGGGGTCCTGGCACCATAGGGATGTTGGTGACCCCCAACTCTCCGGGGACCCCCTGCCAAAAGCAAGCCTCAACCATAACAAGAGTCAAGCCGTGCTTTGGGGTTGGTTCCCACAGACGGCTCCCTGCTGTGAGAAAGTGAACCGCTCCTGCAGCCTCCATCTGACCCCACTGAAGATGGGCAGAGCTATGAGAATGAAGGTGGGTGACAGTACCCCGGCCCCCTCTGGCCTTCTGAGGAATTCTAGAAGGATGTGACTTTCCTCAGGTGTGCAGTATCTCAGAACACAGTACTAAAAGATAACAAAAAGGCTGCTTCAAGCTTCGCTTCAGTGCATACTGGTCTTCATTAGCCTTGTCAGCTGGACCTAGTTGCCGGAAATGATAGTGACTCTCTTGGAATTAAAGTGTTTTTTTTTATTAGGGTTATCTGGTAATAATTAAATCAAGAGTTGGTATGTTTCACTCTTACAGCTTACAAGTTTATTCTGATTTACAGTTTTGAGACATGACATGCTAACATAGAATTATTTCTAAGCATACTCCTTGTTCTTTAAAAAACCTATTTTTTTTTTCAATCTGCATTTTTCATGAGAACCTAAATAACCTCTTACTTTTGAGTGCTCCAATCTGGACGGAAGCAGGTGAATCTGTAGGAGGCTTGAAGTCATCGTCGTTCATGGGGAATACAATGTTTGTTTAAAACTAAAAATCTCAGAGTTGAATCTGAAAGGTGTGCGGTCATGTCTATTCCTCTGAAGTGCACAAAGAAGGTTCTTGAGTCGGAGTTTGGGTAAGTGACACTCAAAATGGGCAAAACTGGGGTAGAAACAATGACATTTTCTCTGCACACCGTGCAGGGGCTGGAACCCGTTTGGCAGACTTTGGCAGACGTCAGGGCCCTTCCAGTCCCAGCCCGGAGACTGATTCCCTGTACAGTGCCGTGCAGGGGCCCGTGGCAGCCTCCTCAACCGTGGCTGTTCTGTGAGGCCCACAACTTTACACCTGACTCCTCACCCATCAAATTGGCACAGACTACATGTGCCGTGAGCGTGAAGACATGCCTGCAAGAAGCAGCCGTGTGTTCTGTGCGTGGAGACATAGTGAGTGCCGTGTGCAAGGAGCCGGACTGAATGTCGAATCCATGGAAACAGTGTGTGCCGTGTGCAAGGAGCCGGACTGAATGTCGAATCCATGGAAACAGTGTGTGCCGTGTGCAAGGAGCCGGACTGAATGTCGAATCCATGGAAACAGTGTGTGCCGTGTGCAAGGAGCCGGACTGAATGTCGAATCCATGGAAACAGTGTGTGCCGTGTGCAAGGAGCCGGACTGAATGTCGAATCCATGGAAACAGTGTGTGCTGTGTGCAAGGAGCCGGACTGAATGTCGAATCCATGGAAACAGTGTGTGCCGTGTGCAAGGAGCTGGACTGAATGTCGAATCCATGGAAACAGTATGTGCTGTGTGCAAGGAGCTGGACTGAATGTCGAATCCATGGAAACAGTGTGTGCCGTGTGCAAGGAGCCGGACTGAATGTCGAATCCATGGAAACAGTGTGTGCTGTGTGCAAGGAGACAGCGTGCAGCAGGGTGGGGAGCCCTGCCGTGTGCCGTGTGCAGGGAGCAAGCTCTGAGGCACAGGCTCCCAGGGCCCGCAGCAGGCGGTGCTTGTGCCCGATACAGACCTGGGCACTGCTGTTGGGCCCCGGGAAGGTGCCAGTACAGAGCAACCTCGAGGCAGGGCCAGGCTGCTCTGTCCTCTGGATCCCGGGGTGGATCCTCATAACTGACATCATCACAATATTTGCTCCCGTCCCCAGGGAAGGGAGTCACTAGGCAAGCAGTGTGATCCTGAAGTGGTGGGGACGGTTCAGGGGACCCCACCCAGCCGTTCCTGTGAAAGGCGGCAGAGGCTGAGAAGCAGGCACTGTGCAAGGATTGCACCCCAGAGTTTGCCTGGCCTCCCCTCACTGTCTGCCTGTTCACAGATGGGACCAGAAGCACATTCCAGAGCCCAGAAAGATCACAGGTTCACAACAAGCTACAAGTCACACTCCAGCCACCCGTGTGGGGGCTCTACTGGTGGACCCCCGAGGGAGAGTCTCAGAACTCTCATGCAGGGGGGAATCTTGACTGAGTCTTGGTCGCTATGCAAGAATAAAATGAATGGAGGAGAAGCCAGGCCCCCCGGGGTATCTGAGTGCCCTGCCCGAGTCTGCCCTCTGTCTGTGGGAAGCACTTCCAGGCCGCCCCTGGCGCATGAAGGGGCTGCATGAAACATGGCAGGTGGGGAGATGGGAGTGGGTGCAAAGGGGTTTCAGGACCTCATTGGGTGTCAGTCAGAGCAGCCCCTCGACTTAGAAGCCCTCTCTCTGGAAGGGTTTGGTGAGCGCATCTTCCTGCTTTTTTTTTTTTTTGTATTCCTTTTGGTAACTCAAATGTAGAGAAAGATGGAAGAGTTCTAAAGGCGTTTCATCTTGGTATTCTCTTAGAACACATTTTTGGCCATTTGATTCCCATTCTTGCTTGATGCAGATTCCAGCTGAATCCAGTGGGAATTCCTGGCCCCATGTTTCCCTCCCGATGGTGGGGGCCCAGTGCCCCCTCTCTGAATCTTCTCCACGTGACCCACAATAGCGATGGAGTCCTTTGCCCTCCCTTGCAGTTGGATACAACAGTGAAACTCCAAAGAGCAGCCAGATAGGTAGCCCAGAGGCAAGAAAACACAGGGCTCAGACCCACAGATGAAGCCTGTTGCCCCAGCCCAGGACGGGCTGTGGGCAGGGAGGACAGTCAGACAGTGTGAGCCACTGACATTTCCTGTTGAAAGCCCTGCTCTGGACCACGAAGTGGGGTGGCTAAAAGGTGTCACCTGCTGTGGAATTTGTGGGTGGGAATTTCTTGGTCTTGGAGTAGCTTCATGTCCTCTGGGGTTCTCAGAGGTCTAGATGCTTTCAACTCATTGGGAATTAGTTACTTGCATAATATCATCTCATAGTGGAGTCTTAAAGACTTCTATGTTTGGGCCTTTCAATTCAGAAGATTCTTATTTACACATATTTCCATTTACTGGTTGTTGATCAAAGCCTACATGTTTGTGACATGGGCATTTGCAAAACAGATTTGCAAAAAACATTTGTGAGGACATAAGGACCCATTTAGAAAAAAAAAAGGCCAGTAGGAGTTTTCATGGTGTCTTACCCCCTTATTCCTAACATCTTTAGCCTAGTGCTAAGTCTGTGCACTTAAGGCAGGCAGAAAGGAAGGAGCTTGGGAGACAGGACACCCAACTCTTTCTCAGGAGTCCTGGGAAGTGTCAGTTGCCCAGGGAAGGAAATAGCAGGGCTGGCGTGGCTCGGACCCAGCATGGCCAAGCAGCAGAAGAGCAGCCCTCTTGCAGAGCTTTGCGAGGCTTCCGAGTTGCAGTTCGAAAAGCACAGATGCAAGGCCCACTTGCATTGCCGAAGTTCCCAGAGGAGAGGAAACATTACAGATTGCAAGTGAAACCAGCCCCTTTGGGTCCCTTTCTACAAACGAGGTTTCCGTCAGTGCATTCTGATGGGTAGAAAATTCTGGAATGGAGAACTTGATTTCAGTCCTAGGTCATCAGCTTGAAGCTTGAAGGCTTGTTGTGTCAGGCTTGGTACATGGATGCGTGCGTGTGTGTGGGTGGTGTCCAGGCAGCTTACTTAGGTCTGGATGTTCGCAAGACCAGACCCTCTTTTTTTTTTTTTTTTTTTTGGCTTTTTGGCGTCACACCTGGTGATGCACAGGGATTACTCCTGGCCTCCCACTCAAGAATTATCGCTGGCGGTGCTCAGGGGACCATATGGAATGCTGGGAATTGAACCCGGGTCGACCGTGTGCAAGGCAAATGCCCTACCTGCTGTGCTATCGCTCCAGCCCCCAAGATCAGACCCTCTTTTACCTGCATATCGGGACCCAGCGCTCAGAAACCTCTGGTTCTGGTTCTCACCCAGACTCGGGAGGGCTCCAGTTTGGTTATTCATCAGCGGTTCTGATGTGTTCCGGAATGTCAGCCCTATTTGTGGTGTGCTGTGTGGGTAAACGGAAAGACAGAAGAGCTGGAATCCAGGTGTCTTGTGTATCCCTCCATCGGAAGGGCTGGTGTCCATAGAACACCTTTTAGTGATACTTGGCCAACCAGGCCAAAGAGTTCAGTGCTCAGGTTCACGGGTGCTGGGCACAGTCACACCATACTGGGACTGACTCGGAGTCTTGCATGTGCAGGGCTGGTGTCCTGGCCCAGACTTCCCCTGGCCCCATTACCCTATCATTTTGAAAACAAAATATTTTGATTTATTAAGTCAGATACATAAAATTGCATCCTTGGTAGCACTTGAGATGAAATTCTAGATGAAAAATCAAACCATTTTGAATTAGAAAACATACAAACACTGTAGCAAGACATGAGTTAAAAGACTAGATTCCATCATTTTGCATGCAGTGGGGGGGGCGCGTACCCAGCTGAACTCCTGACTTGCTCCAGGGCTTGGGCTCAGGAATCA
Organism: Sorex araneus; assembly: GCF_027595985.1. Taxonomy (NCBI): domain Eukaryota; kingdom Metazoa; phylum Chordata; class Mammalia; order Eulipotyphla; family Soricidae; genus Sorex; species Sorex araneus. The sequence goes on from NC_073304.1 coordinate 113,626,386, forward strand.
CCCCTGGCGGGGTGGGGGCACCGTAGACAGTGCTGGCGGCCAAACCCTCATCTGTTGCATGCAGAACAGGTGCCCTGTCTATTAATACTCTCTTCTTTCCCTCCCTACTCATTTATTTCTGGTGATATTAGAGGCCTTAATGGCAATCGCACTTAACAGTAGTGATTGTGGAAATAGAAGACCATTTTAGCAATCAACTGCCATCACTAGCTACTGGCAGAGACTCTGAGGTACGCAGGGGTTAAAGGGCTTAATCCTGCAAGAGGAAAAGAGTTCCGGTATGTGCTGAGTAGAGGCTGTTGGCATAAGAAAACTAAGCAGGCTAGAAGTAGGAGCCATTTTCTTTTTTTCCTTGTGGGTTACATCCAGCAATGCTCAGGGGTTACTCCTGGCTCTGCACTCAGGAATTACTCCTGGTGGTGCTCACGGGACCATATGGGATTCTGGGGGTCGAACCCAGGTCCACTGTGCGCAAGGCAAAACCCTACCAGTTGTGCCATCGCTCCGGCCTCTAGGGACCTATTTTCTTTCTCTGGCTGGTCCTGCTAAGCTGGAGGCTGGGGCAAAATTAGGGAACCTGGAGGTATTAAGTCTTGGCAATTCAGAGGCTACTGTTTGGTCTCTAAGGGTAGAGAGTGGCTGTTGTGTGTTGGCCTCTGATAATGAGATGAGGTGCACTATGAAGGCCACACCCTCACCTGCATTCTTGCCACAAATGCTTCACCTGGATCGCATCAAGCCTTTCAATCCAACGGCTACTTTCACAGGAAGTTCCGGGAAGTGGCACATCTATAGTGATGTCCCGTGTGTCCGGTGTCATTTATAAATAAAGATACACGTGGATGGGGCGTCTTTGATTAGATGACTCTTAAGATTGCTCTTAAGACATGATGCCAGTTATAAGAGAAAATGAGACATTTGGGAAACAAGTGAGATTTGACGAGGAATTCAGAATGGAATGGGTGTTTGGGATGCGTCTGTGGTGTCAGGATGCGCTGCATTGTGTAAGGGCCAGAGGTGTGACAGAGCAAGCTCTGCTCTCCACAGGGGCAGTGTCCTGGGTGATCTCCCTGCTGATGGGTCAGTGTTGAGAATTCTAGGTCGTGCAATAGGACAAAATGTTTCCGTTCTATGGAGGGTGAGTGCGTGGGTTTCCATCACAGGAGACGACACTGGTCTGTGTTTGAGCTCCTCATAATAGCACCCAGTAAGGAGCTCCTTGGATCCTTTCTCACTTCTGTGGACTTCAAGGAACCGCCCCGATGCTGTCTGTCCTGTTCACAAATAGACTGGCTCTTCCCATCTTATTTTTCGTATAACCAAAATCGTGGTCCACTGAACTTGGCTTCTCCGTCCCTGGTGTCTTGATGTTTTTCACATTAGAATATGTGGATCTGTCTCCTTATTTTCACGATTATCTACAACTGTAAAGCAGCTATTTGGATGAGTGTGCCATCCTCTGCTTAATATTAATGCCTTTTTTAATCGTAAGGATTTTCTTATAGGCGAGGAGATATAAATTATATTTATACAGCCATCTGTTTTAGAGTAAGAAGGTAGCACACAATTTTATTCTTCCATCACAGGAGAAATTAAATCTCTATAATCCTCATTTTAAAATGCCGCTCATATGGTTACGGGGGGCCGGGATTCGGGTCGGTCCTGCTGGATCCCTTCAGGCGTGTGTTCTTTTCATTTCTACTTTTTTCCTTTGTTGTTTTTTGGGGCCACACCCGGCGATGCTCCTGACTCTGCACTCAGGAATTACTCACAACAGGTCTCGGGGGATCATAAAAGTTGCTGGGGATCAAGCCCGGGCCGGCTGCATACAGGGCAAGCACCCTACCTACTGTGCCATCATCTGGCCCCTCATTTCTATTTCTAACATGATAGTACCTCTGTTTGCTATATCTTACATGGCAATGACTTTTTAAAAATAATTTTTCTCCTATTAAAAGCATTTACCTGTATTTTCATTTTTAAAAAGTAAAGGCACTGTTATTAGATAACTTACTGGTGTTTTTTTTTTCTTTTTCGGTCACACCCAGCAATGCGCAGGGGTTACTCCTGGCTCATGCACTCAGGAATTACTCCTGACAGTGCTCGGGGGACTATATGGGATGCTGGGAATCGAACCCGGTTGGCCGTGTGCAAGGCAAACACGCTACCCACTGTATTATGGCTCCAGCCCCATGGTATTTGTAGATAACTTGCTGGATGTTATCTACAAGACACACAGTTCACCTCATGACGTTCTGGGAAGTTCAGGCTGCTTCCGGTGTCCAGACCCAGGGCTTATGAAAGCTTCACTTTCTCCCAGAGACTGACCTGGCATGCAGGGTTGGAGCACTTCATCACTAGGTAAGCAGCAATCACATTTTGGATCTAACATGATGGGTTATTGTTTTAAATGGCCAGTCACTTTATCCAGTTAACTCTGCTTTTCAGCTTCTTTTTCTTTAACTGGGACAATAGCTCCTTATACATAACAAAATAGTGTCTTTGAAGGATTAGAAAGAAGCCAGGTCCACTGCCTGAAAAGTTAAACATCTCCATGGCTGCCGTGGAGAGAATTTGTCTCATGCAAATTCAGGTTCTCTTAAGTCAGGAATTTCAAAAAGATAATCAGATCATCCATGGAGAGTGGGCTCTACTTTTAAAAGGGAACATGGAGAAAAGCCTGGGAATGAAAATGCGTCCATTTGGGGCTTCTGGAAAGCAGAGGCCAACATGGGATTAAACAGGGCCGGAGGGATTAGATAGAGGTTAATGTTGGAAACAGACAGAGCAGCCGCTGTGGGGTCTGGGTCGGTTTCTGCACAGGGGAAGAAGGTGCACGGAGTAGGAAGCGCCTCGCTGCAGTGTCGATTCGGGAGAGAAGGGCCCTGGACAGGCAGCAGCTGGCCCGCCCCAGCCCTGGCCCCAGACAGCCCAGGACAAGTGTGGCCTTGGGGTTCACAAGGACAGTCTATGGGGACGACACCCAAAGTAGGTCCTCTTGGTGCACCCTTTGAAGTGAGGGGCAGCAGGTGGCCGCCTCAGTGTCTCCATTGCTGGTCCTCCGACTCCCTCACTCCATGGTGTCTGTCCTGTACATAGTCACAAATACAGGACAGTTATCCGCCTGCAGAGCCATAGAGCAATGTTGGGTTGATGCTAAGTCAGCACCGCTGGGAGCTGCCTTCATGTGGACATGGGTCTTCCAAGGGGCCGTGGCTCACAGTGGACTCTCCTGCATTACTTGGCCCCCGACTTTACCCTGGGTATGTCCCATTCAAAAATTATTTTTAATTGCTGTCTTGGGCAACATCTGGCAGTGCTCAGGGCTTGCTCCTGGCTCTGGGCTCAGGGGTCACCCCTGGAGGTCTTAGGTGCCAATATGGAACACTGGAGATTGAACCCGGGTTGGCCATATTGCAAGGCAAATGACTACTCACTATACTATTGCTCCAGCCCCTTTGTTTTCCATTTTTGGAAAATCTGACATTTGGTTTTCTGAAAAATTTAGCTTCCAAGTAGATGAGACAGACCCGCGTCCTTGCCCACTGCTCTGCGCTCTGCCAGGAGGGTGTGTGAGGAAACCAAGGTCTGCTTCCAGCAGGAGGCGGGGAGGCAGCCCAGCCGGGAGCCAGTCACCGGCCACAGCAGCCTGCCCCCCCCCCTGCAGTCCCTTATCCCTGGAGGACCCTAAATCTTTCCTCAGGGAATGACTTCCTGCCTTACCCTGAAATGTGTGTTTCATGGGGAAGGGTCGCTACAAAGACACTCAGTCGATGACTTGGTGGAGCTGATGCCCAGCTCAAAGCTTCTGCCATCAGGCTGCAGGTCCCAAGGCTCGGGCGCGTCTCCGCGTCGTTGCTCAGACCCTCCTGAGAGGTGCCCCAGCTCACCCGTGTGAGCAGCAGCCTCGTCCCGTGGTGGGGAAGGTCTCCAAGCCCTGAGGCCCTGCTGGAGGAGGGGCAGAGACCCCGGGGGTGCTGCCTGGGCCGGGGGCAAGGCTCCTGTGAACCCCAGAGGAGAGAGTAGCTAACGAGCATAAAACCAGACCCCCCCCTAGTTCCCCTGGGGCCTTGGAACAGTCAGAACTCCGCGTGATCATAGTGGCGTCTCACTGCTGGGGGCACGGTGAGGGGCTTCAGGAACCTTAGAAGGTGCTGCTGCTCCAAGCTGGGGAAGACGCTGAGTACTCGCTCCCAAGGCTCAGGCAGTCCCAGGGCGTCAGGACCCCAGGGGAGCCCCTGGGTCCACTCTGCACCACCGGAGAGGCCTATGATTGGAGCAGAACTGTTGGGTGGGTGCCTGCCCTGCCAAAGGCACACACCTCCCTGCGGCTCCCCCAGAGGCAGGAGGAGGCCCAAGGGGTCCCCTTCAAGCCAGGGCATCCAGCGTTCTTCACAGCAAACCCTAAGAATAAGGCTGTGGATAGCTGCAGGGCTGGACCCTGGGAGCCAGGCTGGGAGAGAAAAGTTCTCAGGAGGACGGGAAGAGCCTCTGGGCCACTGACTTCACCGTGCCGAGTGCTGACTCCTAGTGGGACAAACACGCTTCGGGGGCGGGCTGAGCTGTGGGGCCCTGGGGTCCTCCTTCACACCAATAATCTTGGGGAGGAAAAGGGACCCTGACCCCCGTTTCAGCCTAAACCTGCTCCCTCCGCTCCCCAAAGGGGCAGGACCGAGCACCGGCTCTTGAGAACAACATGTGAGTCCCGGAGCCTACAGTGTGCCGGAAGGAGGAGGAGAACACGGCACGGCCGGGGACAGCCAGGGACAGCCAGATCAAAGGAGCACCGCTTAACCGGCACTAAGGAGACTTCTCAGCGACGTCCCGACAACTTCTTCCTGCCGCTGCTCGGGAGCAGAGACTGCCACCGAAGGGGCTGCTGCCCCCTGGAGGGGCCTGGCGCAGCGGAAGGTTGGCTACGCCCTGCGGAACCAGGCCACCGGAAATGTGTTCTGCTGTGTGAGGTGCTATGGCCCAGCTCAGTGGACACGTGTCCCTTCTACATGCTTTTTCTACACCAGCTGTTTACCCCAAGTTGAGGATGTTGGTGTGGAGAGAGCCCCGCCCTGCTATGTGGCTGTGACCTTGGTAGAGCCTCAGTTTCCCCACCTGTCAGGACAGAGCTGAGGAGAGGCAGGGTCCCTGGTGGACTCCCGCTTGGCGAGCAGCCAGCCTCATCAGACACCTCCAGCCACGTGGAGTTTGGACAGGAGACCAGACTGGCACTGTGCGAGGGTGATGGTGCCTCGGCTGGGCTCCAGGCAGGGGTGAGTTGGGGTCCCCGGGACAGAGTGGGGTACCTGCCCGGAGAGGGGACCGCCAGCAGTGGCTGCACTCTTACGGGTGAGACGGTGACAGCGACAGACAGTTTGTAACTGTGCTCTTTTAATAGCTTCCTGGCCCTGCCAAAGCAGTCTTTGAATTTTCAGTTCTTTTGGGAGTTAGATTTATAAACCTCATAAGGTGGGGCCGGAGCGATAGTACAGCAGGTGAGGCGCTTGCCTAGCACTCAGCTGATACTGGTTCCATCCCCAGGCGCTCTGTAGGGCTCCCCAAGGGGACTGTTTCCTGAGCACTTCCTGGTGTGGCCCCTAAATCAAAGTAACCACAGAATGTTACATTTCTTTGGGTGGGTGTCGGGGGGACATTCAAACAATATAGAGGACTGTAATGCAAGGGCCCTACGTAAACAGGATGAGAATGCAATTTGGGTATCCCAAAGAGGAATAGAAAGAGCTATGCTGGGAATATCATGTCTCACTCAAGTGAGAGAAGGAATCCGGAGTTCTGACCTCCTTCGATGGTCAAAAATCAGGGATGCTGTCTCGTTTGCCAAGACATCAAAAATCAGATTGGCTGGACATGTAATGCGATTCAGAGATGACCGCTGGACTAGAGCTGTTACCGACTGGATTCCACAGGACGTCAAAAGACCACGTGGCCGCCCACCAACAAGATGGTCAGACTTCTTCGGTAAAACCCTGAATGAATGGTTTGAGGCTCTTCCTGTTCCTGGAGTGAGCAGATACCATTGGGCTACACTAGCACGTGACAGGAACAAATGGAGATGTTACTGGCGCCCGCTCGAGCAAATCTAAGATCAATGGAAAGGCAAGTGATACAAGTGATACAAGTGATAATGCAAGGAAGGAAAATCCCACATTGTTTCCGTAATCTTCCAGTACATTCTTTAGCCAGTGTGATTTGCTGGAAGGGTTGCCCAGATCTTTCTTGATGATTCCTACAGTTGTAACCACCTGGGATCAGGTACTACTGTTTCAAAGTGGCAGACTGTCAGGGTGCACAGCAGTGAGAGGGCACAGCCCCTTCGAAATCTTCGCAGGCTTTCAGGCGTCCTGCCAAGTCTGGTCTGGGCTAGAGCAGTCTCAAGTCAGAAGGAAAATAGATGCACAGAGTGGCTGATTCCACAGGGTGGATGGGAGCGGTACAGAGAGTGTCTTTAAGTCCGTCTTGATGATTGCAACGTGTCTGCTATTGGCCAGCATGTGGGTGATAGGAATTTCCTTTATTTTCATCATTTCTGGCACCTTGTTTCTGTGTGTTCATACATCCAGGTTTCTATCCGGTGTCAGATTTCCGCCCCAAGTTTCAGAGGCTCTGTCTTATAGAATTCACCTCATGGCTTTCCTCCATCTTCGGTGGCACCAACATTTTACACATTTAAGTGAATTTTATAGTCAGACCTTCATAGCATCTTAGCTATTTAATAAGCTACTGCTTAGGGGCTGGAGCAATAGCACTGCGGGTAGGGCATTTGCCTTGCACGCGGCCGACCCGGGTTCGATTCCCAGCATCTCATATGGTCCCCTGAGCACCACCAGGAGTAATTCCTGAGTGCATGAGCCAGGAGTAACCCCTGTGCACCGCCGGGTGTGACCCAAAAAGAAAAAAAAAGCTACTGCTTAATAAACTATCTCTAGGCAATTCATTAGTCACATCATTACTATACCTTCTCACAGAATGGGGCAGAAATTCTAACGTAAAAGAAGTATTTTTGATCTTTCCATGTAGCTCTTCAAAAAGTGAGATGAAGTTTACATAAACCGGTTTGGAAGTTCTGCTTCAGCAGCATTCAGTACATTTACGGTGTATACAACCATCGCTTCTGTCTAGTTCCAAGGTGTTTCCATCATTCCCACGCAGCCCCTCCTCATGCTCTCGCAGTCTGTGGATTTAGTGGTTCTAGATATTTCATATAAATGGGATCATACAAGAGAGGGAGTTTGTGTCTGGGCTCTTTGTTTGTTTTTGAGTTCTGCCCACATTGTAGCATCTCTCTGGTTTATCCCTTAGCTGGATGACACTGTTGTGTGGAGAGCTGCACATATTCCTTTAGACATTGGGACATCTCAGTTATTTCCTCATTTGCGATGTTAGGAGTTGTGCTACTATGAGCACTTGGGTGTTTTGGGGTGGGGCAAGTTTGGGAGGAGGCCCAGGGGCTCCACTGGTGACCCTTGGCTAGCCGGATGAGCGGTTAAGCTGCTTGGCCCCGCAGTGGTGGGGGACCTGGTCCAGGGCAGTGCTTAGGTACCCTGTGGTGCTGGAAATCAATCCCAGCTTGGCTTCCTTGTACTTTTTACAGGTACTTTCCGACCACCCCCCACCTCCCCAGTCCTTCTGGGTCTAGACATACATTATGTAACATGTCACTCCCATAAGTGGTTTTGCTGGCTTGAACTTTTTGAATCTCACCTCGATTTTTGAAAGATGTTCCCATTGCTATAAAGTTTGGGGTTGAGAGTTCTGGGCTTCTCCCCTTTCAGAACTTTCTGTATTTCTCTTTCTTCTCTCCTTCCTGCTGGTTTTGGTGCTACTGTGATGACCGGATGTTGTGCATACTTGGTTACAATTTTCATCAGACATCACACACTTTGTTGTGTTGGGATTCCCAAGGCGCAGTCACTGAGATCCCATTACCCCTGTGGCTGGAGCTGGGGATCCAACTCGAGCCTCCCATGACTGAGACACCCGGGGCCCACCTTTCAATGTCTTAAAAATGCCATTTCACCCTCTTCTGGGGCTGGAAAGATAGTATAGTGGGTAGAATGTTTTCCTTGTATACAGCAGACCAAGGTTCAATCTCCGGCATCCCATATGGTCCCCTAAGCATTTCCAGGAGTGATCCCTGAACACAGAGCCAGGGATCAAGCTATTCCACTTCATTATTTTATTGATACTCTTCCTCTTTTGGCCAAAATTCCCTCACCAGCCCATGTAGATTGTCCTTTTTAAATTTTTATTGAATCATGTAACATGTGAATCATAGTGTTTTGGCCTCTGTTTCAGAAGGTCCGGGGCCTCCTCCTGACTCAGGAGGCTGTATGCTGGGGAACTCGGGTGGGCTACAGGCAATGCAAATGCCTTAACTTCTGTACTGTCTCTCTGGTCAGTTGTAGTGATTTTAAGACATCTGAGTGTTCCAAGATCTATTTCATCTCCGAATAGGGTACTTTTATTGCTTTAAGACTTGAAAACAAGAATTGGAGAAGAGACGAGAATAGCTATTGGTGTGGCTCAGTGGTGCAGCACACGTACTTTGCATGCCAGAGACCCCTGAGTTTGAGGAGAGAGAGAGACAGACAGACAGAGACAGAAAGAGATTATTTTCAAGGGGAAAAAAGGCCTAGAAGTAGGATTTTGGGGCTGCATAGTGTGGTTCCCAGTTCTGATAGATTAAAGCTGAATTCACCTGGGGCTGGTTAACACTCGGTGGTGCCTGCGCAGGGAGCTGGGACAGTAGGAAGTGTCTGCCGTCCACTAAAAAGCCATGAGGACCCAGAACTGAAAGAGGGGGACCTTCAGCGAGTGAGTGAAGCCCAAAGAGGACTCCCCTGCACTGGCCTCTGTCTTGGACAACCTAGAAATAAACAGTACAGTTCCTAGATGCAAAGTTCCTAGTTAAGGAAACTTGATGCAAGGTTGACTTTCGTAACCAGTTCAACAGCTCTGTCTAGGAATTAAGAATTCGTTAAGCATTTGGTGACTCTTATTTGCATGTTGGAACAGATGGAGAAGGAACAATCAGTCAAGGGGACCATGCAAGCTCATTTACTGGCCATGGTCAGGACACTCATAAATAAATCTTGAGATTTACAACTCACAGGAGACTTTTCCAGACACCTGTGCAGAGCTGAGTCATCTGGGCCCCCCCCCCCCCCGGAGTAGGGCGGGTCAGCCTAATGTCCACCCAAACAGAGCCCCAGCAGCCGAAAACTCCCAGACTCCAGTCACCATCAGGCCCTCGGCCTGGCTGGACTCCACTGCCTTAGCATGCGCCTCAAGGAAACCTGCTTTCATCCCACTTATAGATATTGTGGTCTTTTGCTTTCAAAATAGCTGCTCAATTCTACTCTTGGTTTCGTTTGTTGCAGAAGAGACACCCACACTTTTATTTCATGGTTGCCGTTTCTTCTTTCAAAATTTAATTTAGGCACTGTGCTTTACAAAACTTAATGGTATGGTTTTGTGTATGAAACATTTCACACACCCCCAGAGAGCCCAGTTTCCTCCCAGTGTCCCCCATCCCATCCCCCCAATGCTAAGTTTTCTACCGAGACCATTTCTCAATTTCAGTCACCTTTGGACATTGGTTATTCCCCTACTGTGTTTTTTTTTATATTACGCGTATAAAAATTTTAATATAAAAATTTTACTTAACACGTATGACAAGAATCTCCTGCCCTCATGCCAGACTGTTTTCACCGGGACACCTCAGAGGGAATGGGTTGAGTTTCCCTCCCCGCCCCAAGCAAAGCCCCGACAGCTGAAAACTGCCAGAACCCAGGCACAGCCATGCTCAGGGCCACTCTCCACATGCTCGGACGAGCGTCACGCCTGAAGGAACCGACAGAGGAACCCAGGTATATGGGACCATGGCTGAGATCTCCAAGCCTGCTCAGATAGGGACTGGGCCTCCTCCACCCAGACCCCTATTTTCCAGTAGCTTGGCAACCACACCCACAAACTGCCCCCCAGTGCCATGTAATCCCATCAATGACTATAAAACAAAGCTCCTGGAAGAGCGACACAGAATCTCCTGCCCCCGCGCCAGGGTGTCTCCACCAGGGCCCCCTTGGAGGGGGGCGGGTTGAGTTCCCCTCCCTGCCCCAAACAGCCCTGGCAGCCGAAAATCTCCAGAATACAGCTGCAGCCATACTCAAGGCCACTCTCCACATGCTTGGATGAGCTTCACCCATGAGGGAACCAACAGAGGAACCCAGGTATGTGGGACCCATGTCTGAGATCTCCAGTCCTACTCAGATTGGAACTGGGCCTCCTCCACCCAGACCCCCATTTTCCAGTAGCTTGGGAGCCACACCCACAAACTGCCCCCGGTGCCATGTAATCCCATCAATGGCCAAGATCCAGAGACTAAAACAAAGCCCCTGGAAGAGAGCGATGCAGTTTTTCCTCTCAGAGAGCTACTGAGAGTATCCTGCCCGCACGGCAGAATCTGGCAAGCTACCCGTGACGTAGTCGTATTCTAAATGCAAAAAACAGTAACACTAACGGGCCTTATTCCCCTGACCCTGAAAGAGCCCCCAGTGCGGCAGCGTTGGGAAGGATGAGTGAGGAGAGGCTGCTAAAATCTCAGGCTCTTTGTGTTCCTGGAGCAAGCAGACACCTTTGGGCTACACTAGCATGCAACAGGGACAAATGGAGACATTACTGGTGCTTGCTTGAGCAAATTGATGAACAACGAGATGACAGTGATACACGTGTGACAGGTATTATTCTGTGTCTCTCCCTCTGACTCCCTTCACTCTGTACGAGACTCTCCAGATCCATCTAGGTAGCAGTGAATTGATTTCATCTTCTCTAGGAGCTGAGTCGTATTCCATTGTGTATATGTCCCATATGCTCATTATTCAGTCCTCTATTCAATTCTTTGTGACCATTGTCTAAACATATCCACACAGGCAGGGCAATCAGTCACTTTCTCTGTGCTTTGCCACAGTTTAACTTTCTAAAGGCATTGATCACAGGTTTGTGGCAAAAACCCAGACAGCCAGAGTGGAGGAAGAGTCAGCTCGTGTCCACTGTCCTCTCAGCGGTCAGCCATCACTCCTCGGCCCTGAGCAGCTGTCACACAGCCAGACAGGGAATGGCAGTGTGCTGCTAATGCCAGTGCCTCTGTGGCTTCTCCACTTTCCCCTGATGGCCCCCGACAGCCTACATGGCGCCCACAATGGGGCAGGGTGAGGACAGCTTTGGGAGAGGAGGGTGGACACCTGGCATTGCGGTAGGTGAGGGTCGCCGTCATCCCTGGTACTCATGAGTGTAGTTTCCCTATGTCCAGTCCTGCCCCCTTGTCCACCTGCCAGCTCAAACACAGTCTTGATGGGCTTGGGGTGGAGAGCTGCGGGTCAGCTAGACTGGGTCTGGGACTGGGGCAAGGCACAAGAAATGTAGAGTTCTCAGTGAAAAAAAACAATGCAAGATAAACCCACGTGAGCAGTTCAAAAGGATAACTGTTTAAGAGTTCAATGACTACTTTCTGCATGCATAAAAGAATGAAGAACAAATAATTCAAGAGAATCATGTTAAGCTCACTTGTCAGCCATGGTCCAGAGACTCATAAATCTTGAGAGTTACAACTTACAGAAGACTCTTCCAGTCACCCGCACAAAACTGAGTTAACGGGGTACCCGGGACCCTCCTGTGTGGCATCATGAGGCATGATGGCTTTTTCATGGAGCCTGGATCCCAAGCACTGAGTCAGATGGACCTTGTCCTAGAGATGCCACCAGCTCTATCACCTTGCCTACTCATAAAGGACATGCCATGTGTCCAGCCTGGGAAACCTGGGAAACCCGAGCTTCCAGAAAACTCAAAGGCCCCAAGGCTGCACCTCCCTCCCCTCAACCCTACCCCCGCTCCCCCTGGGCGTCCCAGCTTCTGGCTGATGACAACAACTACTAAGATCTTCTTGACCACTTGGGACTGACCCCCTCCCGCGCCCTCTCGCCCGCACAGGGCTTCAGAACGTAACCCACCCCCTTCTCTTTCTTGCTCCCAGTCTTCCACACTGCCGTGCTCACACGCCTGTTGCTCCTGGCTTGCATCCTAGCCCGAGGCTTGCGCTCCTGAGGCTGCTACGGTACGTGCTCATGGGGTTCTAGCTCCCTGGCCATGATGCTCACACATCTTTTTAGTTGTGGTGCTTGGCGGGGGTGGGGGTGCACAGCCACCCCCAGTTCATGGTGCTTTCACACACCAATCATGGTGTGGTTGGGAAGAGCTCACAGAGGGCTCTGGCGACCAGGTCAACCAGGCAGTGTTGGATTCTCTTGGGAGTGTTTTGGAGCTTTCTCTCCCTGTCCCCTTCCACCACCCCCCCCCCCCCCACACACACACATAATGAGACGTGAAGCCAGTTTCACAATTGGAAACCTGGGCTGTCATTAAGAGGGGTGCGGGGTGTGGGGCCTGGCAGCTGGCCATGCTTGCATTCCTGCCTTGCTTCTGGCTGGCACGGGGGCAGCGGCCATGGCCCTGGGCACTGATCTCAGCTAGAAGCTGGGGGCTGCACCCAGGATGGGGGTCTGCTGTTGAGCTGGAGCCACTGACACATCAGGGGACGGGCAGGACTCGTGAGGACCCGGCGACTTGTCTCAGGGAGGGGCAGGAAGTGAAGTTGGGGAGGCCACTCAGCCCCTGGGTCTGAATTCAGGTCATCCTGCGAGGAGTCAATCACCGGCAACTAGAGAATCCTGTTCCCAAAGAGACAGCAGAGCACGAAAGTTCAGGGGGGCCTGTCCCCGGCTTCCTTAACCTCTGGGACGGCACAAGCTTTGATGGATGCTCCTAGCCGCTGGAGCAGACAGCATGCCATGCCAGGGTGTGCCACGACCCACTCAGCGTCCCTTCGTCACTTCCCCAGAGTGTGAGGTGAGGGTGTATCCAAACTACGGCTCCCAATTCTTTGCTCCCATGAGAATCCAAGTGAGGATGGCGTCTCTTTCTGTGTGAACTATGCTAGTTCTGGGTTTTGTTTTTATAATGTGGGCATTAAGTTTAGAACGTAACTGGAGCTTCTTTTTTTATTGTCTTTATATTTTTATAGTGAGAGTCACTTGTGGTAGGCTTGCTCCACACTGCAGTGCTCACATGCTCATTGCCCCTGGCTTGCATCCTAGCCCGAGGCTTGCGCTCCTGAGGCTGCTATGGTACGTGCTCACAGGGGTCTAGCTCCCTGGCCACGATGCTCACACATCTTTTTGGTTGTGGTGCTTGGCGGGGGTGGGGGTGCACAGCCACCCCCAGTTCATAGTGCTTTCACACATCTGGCCGTGCAGGCTGCAGGAGCGAGGGCTGCCTGATACACTCAAGGCAACACAGGGGAAGTTTCATCTGGGCTCAGGACCAGACACTCCAGTGCCCGTGACCAGATGGCACACTATTCCAGGGGCCGAGAGTTCAGTTTCTCTGTGTGAGGAGGCGTCTCCGTTCCCACCCCTTGAGCCAGATCCGAGCCCGGCCCCTCGTTTCCCGAGGCCTCACTTCCCACACCGTGCACACCAGGCGCCACCTGTTTAAAGCTCCGGGGTTTTCTTTGGAGTTGCAGAGCCCTGGCAGTTTCCTTTATCTTCCCAATAAAATCCCCGTGAGAGGCTCAAGGGTTTTCTACAGTTTTAAAAACAACTTATAAGTGTTTCACTGCAGGGGTGTCCCCTCGGCCCTCATCCTGGATCACAAGTATATAGACATCTAGGCATTTCACCTGCCCCCATCTGCCCAAAGAGTGGAGGCAGAGTGCGTAAGTGGCAGGGTTTCTAGAGCCAGGGGCAGGTGTCTGTCCGCTGTACTTTCCATTCTGGAGAAATGCACCGGACGCCTGCCCACAGAGGGGCATGCTCCTTACTGAAGTGCCCGTGTCCGTTGCGGGAGGACCAGCTCCAGCTGTAAACCAGTCTTGCAGGACTGGGGTGGGAAGGAACTTACCAGAGGATGGGGTGAAAGTTTTTGTGGGGGTCAGGACAAAGAATCCTAGCTTGTGTGACCCAAGTTTTATGTGAACCCTGTGGAGTTCTAGCCTTTAGGCTAGATGTATGTGGTCATTGTGGGCATGGGGCCAGACATGCCAGTCCAATGACAAGTAACCAGTGCATCCAGCCAGGCTGACCGACTGTCCATCCACCTGGGGTTTGACCGTTTAGAGAAGTGCCCACCCCCTTCATCCTGCTTACAGCTTCCCCATCACATTGTGCCCTGGTGGTCAAGTGGGAACAAGTGGCGAAATTAGTTGGCTTTCTCCTTCTTCCTTCTTCTTTAACACTGGTCCTCTCTGATCGCCTTTGTTCCAATAGATAAAGATGAGTCTAAAGAGACACTCGAAGGAGATGCAGCATCACGGAGGGGCTGGGGAGGGCAACCGGCTCTGAGACATATTTGCAAGTATGTGGTGAGTCATATTTCTCTTAAATGATCAAATAGACCCATCATCAGTGACAGTTAACAGGAAAGCCACGCCCTGTGGCTTTCAGATCACCCCCCATAGAGGCCACTTGGATGAGAAGTGCCTAAAATTTGTGTTTCTTTTTTTTTTTTTTAAATGTACGTGTTCCACACATTCACTCCGTCAAGGCTATTGTGGAGCAAGGAAATTGAAACACACACTTCAGTGACAGAAGTGAAAACCGAAAGTTCCCTGTAGAGAGGTGCCCCTGCCCATTGCTAGCCACGTGGTGACCGCACCATCTGCTCGCTCATTGTCCTAACGGGAGGCATCAGGCCCATCTGAGGTCTTGGCCTTGCCTACCAGGCCACTTGGCGCTTCTAGTTTTCCTAGATTGTTGTTCTTGAGTCTCCTTTATTTTCTGTTGCCTGCTTGGCCAAGAAATATCAGACTCATCTCTCTAGAGGATGGGAACCCTCTTCCCAGAGTGGGGGACATCTTCCGTGGTTTCCCACAGTTTTGTTCATTCTTTGAAGCTCTTCTGCCCCTCCTCCCTGGGAGCTGGTGCCACTCTTACTCTCTGCACCACACATGTCAGACAGATTCCTTTGCCGCAGGATGCCTGTAACCCCTGGGAACGCTTCAGAGATGTCAGCCGAGGCAGGAGAAATATGATGTGTGTGTGGACACAGTAAAGGGGTTTCCAAAGAAGAAGAGGGGTACTTTCTGGAGAGCATCAGGGAGCCATGTCACGGGTAGTTTTCACCTCCTCTGGCTCCCTCATTGTGGAACATTGAAAGACCTTGCCTTTCTTAAGCAAGGCCACCTCTTCTGTCTTGAGGCCCTGAAGATTCTTTAAAGGGGGCAGCCAATTCTACCCTCTCAATTCTCCTACCACTTAACAAAATGCTGGGTCTGCCAGAGGTTCCCAGAAAATGTGTGTTGAATGGATGGATAAATGAATACGGTGGGGGAAATGAACCTTTCTAATCCTTTGCATCAGGAGCCTGGGGTGTGACCCCGATACCTCAAAATTTCTAGTGTTTCTAATCACCTCAAGTCCCAAAGGCTAAAATCCTCAATTTCTTAACTCTCCTTCACATCTCTCTTCGTTTCTCTGAGTGGTAGTCATCATCCTGATTTTTACAATGGCGTCTTGTTATCCTTACCCTTAGGAGTTGCCAAAAGCAAGCCCACACCTTTGGGCGTAATTTGCCACCAAGTCAAGGAAACAAACAAAAAAGCCAAAAATACTGTGTCTTTACTGCCTTACACAGGCTAATTTACTGAAGACATTCTTTTTTGCATTGTAGCCAATCAATCATATTTTTCAAATGAAAGCATGGCCCTTGTCACGGTGAACTTTGGGTTAGCCTGTACCCCAGGCCCTCCAGCTGGACTCAGCTCACTGCCCTGCCTTCCTCTTGCCTGCTGAGTTTTGGGACTTCATGACTGACCCAGTTGGTTTGGACCCCAACGCCAGCAGGTATGGATGTTGTTAAGTCTCTTTGTTCATCCAATCACAATAGTCTTTTCTGTTTGCTCTTTCCACCTCCTGCCTATTCTTCAAGGTTCAGCTAAAGCTCCAGTCCCATTTCTGCTCCCTGGCCAGCCACTTTCACACCCTGGGTTTTATTTATTCATGAAGGTCTTGAAGCATAACCAGGACCCCCAAGTTTGGGGCCCAGTTTTATATTTGTAGTCTTGCATTTTTTTTCTTTAAGAACATCTTGGGGCTGGAGTGATAGCATAGCGGGTAGGGCGTTTGCCTTACATGCAGCCCACCCGGGTTCAAATTCCAGCATCCCATATGGTCCCCTGAGCGCCGCCAGGAGTAATTCCTGAGAGCAGAGCCAGGAGTAACACCTGTGCATCACCAGGTGTGACCCAAAAACCAAAAAAAAAAGAGAACATCTTGCCATTCTTTACAAGCCTGAGAGACACCTGCTGACATCTTTGCCACAACCCAATGGTCAACTTTCATCTGCTGTTTAACTGACCGGGGGGGGAGGGGGGAGGCTTAGTTCGCGTCTTGGGAGAGGACTGGCGGTGCACTCACAACACACATTCAGTCTCCTAATTCTTTGGCTTGATTTCCTCTGGGTCCAACCACCAAGATGCTGCCGCCACATTTTATGGGAAACAAAAAGAGCTCCAGATGGAACTGGGGGGTCATTTTTGCCCTTGGGATCAAGGGACATATTGTTGGATGAGAGCCAGTGTCTGTGGAGAGGGGCATTCCTGTGGAGAATGCACGAGAGTCTGGATGTGGAGTGCCCCCGCCTCCCCTTTCACCTCCTTCGTCCCCACGCACATCTCCAAGCAGGTGCCAGATACCGAGACACACAGTAAGAAGGGGCAGCTGCGTGGCCTCCTGGCCCCTGGCCCAGCCCTGCGGCCTGGGTGCAGCTCAGCATCTCTGCCCAGCAGCTGTGGTCTGGGAGGAGGCCAGCCCTCTTCCCAGTGTCACTTCCCCACACGCACACCTTCAGGAGCACACTCGCTGCGCTGTTTGCTTTTGCTCCTCTGTGCCTATGAATTGGTTTAATTTTGTAAAAACCAATCAAAATCGCCATGATTTTCTTGGAATGGGCCCCCAAGGAGAAGAACCAGAGAGGCTGTGAGTGTGGGCCTCGGGGCGAGGTCTCTGACCACCGCCACCATACAGACTATTCTGTATGATTCCTCTTTTCTTGCTTTAGCTCTGGTTTGCGGCAAGAGAGCGCTCCTTTGCCATGAAGGCTGAGTCCCTGTTTAGTGTAAAGAAATAGCAGGACAGGCTGCGGCAGTTCCCTTTCCTAAAACTGCTACTAGACATGCCCCCTCATCCTCCTTTGCTTTCACCGCCTCATGCTTCTCTGGGTGGTGCAGGTTACTCCAGACCCCTAGGCAAGTTCTTTGGGATTATCTCTTTCCCCCCTCTCCCCCCCCCCACCAGTCCCCTTTCATGTTCACCAGGTTGGTTCTAGTCTTGGTGGATACATGTCCACAGTTTGAATCTGCATTTCTGCCCCCCCTCCCCATTTGGTGGCATCACCTCCTCTTAGGGGAAACTGAGGCCCAGCTGCAGCCCAGTGGAGCCCTGACCCACTTTCTTCTCTTTCTTCTCTGTTGCCAGCTTCTCCCGGGCCCAGACTCAGGGTTGAGGCTGCTTCTGAGCTGGCTTCTGAACCAAGTCTGCCGGAAGCTCCCAGTGTGGGAACCTGCTCCGTTTCACTGCTTAGGCCTCTTTCCCTTTCTCCCTATCTCTGAGCTCCTCTGCCTCGGGAGGAGCAGGACCCCAAGGGCTTCTTGCTGAACCCTGTCTTCCTCTCTACTGGGCTCACCAGGGTCTGGGAAGCTGGGCCAGGCTCTGATGTTGCCCTGGCAACGTGGGTGGGGCTAAACTGCCAACTGCCATAGAGTTATTGGAGAACTTTCAGTTGGCCCTCCCCAACTGGATCATTTAATGGCGTTTTGTGGGCGTGCACCATGGTGTGCCCCAAGTCATTTTAGCCAAGATTACAACCCAGCTCTCTGCTCTGTGAGTGGACATGACGTGACTGTGCCCCAAAAACTCCCAACCTGCAAAAGAGATGTGGGGCCTTAAGGGTCTATGAGTCTTATGCATGGGCCACATGTGGCCTAATTCTGACCCCGAAAGAAAGCCTAATGCCACATTTCATGGAGGGCAACTTGCCTGTGGGCACTAAGATGCTCGTTTCAAAGGTTGAGAGCCAAAGACCCCAATAGTCCTGCAAATGGTCTGGAAGATAACAAAGCTTGCTTTGGGGGCCCAGAGAGAGGACACTTGCCTTGTATGTGGCCCACTCAGATTCAATCCCCAGAACCCCAGAGAGCCCCATGAGCTCCATCAGTAGTGATCCCTGAGCACTGTGAGGTGTGGCCCCCAAACAAGCAAAAAGCTTGCATTTGGGTAAAGTTCTTATTTTGGGGGAGAGTGGGGTCACATTCGACTGTGCTCAGGGGCGTTGGTTCTCTTGGCTCTGTGCTCTGGGCATCATGTGGTGCTGAAGTCTGTCACATGCAAAGCAAGTGCCGTAGCCAGTGTACACCCACCGCTTCCACCCCTTCTTTGAAGTCTCATCCATTTCTTTTTCTTATATGAGTTGTGTTTTTTCATGCCTAAGAACTCAGTATATACTGATGCCCTGAGTGCTGAAGAAAACATCTCTACTTTCTCCCCTAGAAGCCTTACAATTTCACATTTACATAAAGGACCCACTTAAAGTTCATTTTTATATATCGTGTGATGTTTAAGTCAAGGCTTATTTTTTGTTTTGTTTTGTTTTTTATTTTGCTTTTTCTGGACCACACCAGCAATGCTCAGGGCTTACTCCTGGCTCTACTCAGAGATGACTCCGGGCAGGGCTCAGGGGGCCATGTGGGGTCCTGCGCTAGAACCTGGGTCAGTCGTGTGCAAAATAACTACCCTGCCTCCTATCCTATTGCTTGGGACACAACCACAAAAAGCTTTTAACTATTCTAGATACTTTGCATTTTTCATACAATTTTTAAATAGTTTTGCCTGTCTACAAATATTTCTGGGATTTTGACAGGAATTTCAGTAAATATATTACCTCAGCACCATGGACAGATGTGAACTCAGGACCTTGCTCTGCCTTCCCTGTACTTAGGGCTTCCTGACTGTCTTAATCATTTTGTGATACTTTACATTCACTACTTTAAATGTTTTATTTACACATATTACATATTTATTTACACATATCTTACATAAACACAAATATAAAATTTTTGTTTCAAACTCTTTTTGGTGTATTGTCTTATTGGTATGTTGTAGAACTTGGATTTTAAAATTTTGATATATTCTTTGAGACTTTCTACGTAATTTATAATGTCATTTGCACATGGGGTAGCATTGTAGCACTGTTGTCCCGTTGTTCATCAGTTTGCTCAAGCGGGCACCAGTAACATCTCCATTGTGAGACTTGTTGTTACTGTTTTTGGCATATCGAATACACCACAGGGAGCTTGCCAGGCTCTGCCGTGTGCGCGGGATACTCTCGGTAGCTTGCCGGGCTCTCCGAGAGAGATGGAGGAATTGAACCTGGGCTGGCCGCGTGCAAGGCAAACGCCCCGCCCACTATGCTATTGCTCCAGCACATGGGTGACTTGATGTATTCCTGGCTGGTATTTATGGCTTTGAAGTTATCATATTATTGACTGATAGAAATTCTAGCAGACATTGGCCAGTGGTAATGAACACCCATCTGCGTGTGTTTGTGGCGGGGGAGTTGCTCACCATGGGATGGGGGTTAGCTATAGGGTTGTTTGTGTGTGTGTGTGTGTGTGTGTGTGTGTGTGTGTGTTTTGCCTTTTTTTTAAAGCAGAAGACATCTTTATTTAGAGAGAGAGATAAAAGAGGGGAAAGGAATACAGGGAAGGTTCCATATTATGGGAGCAATCTCCTAAGGCAGGATTCCCAACTATAGGTTCTTTATAGATGTTTATTGTTTTCATCTAACTGGGATATACTTGGTAACTAAGCATGTACCTATTTGAAGTGATGAGAAGATTTGACATCCATACAACTTTGGATATGGTGACCATATATATTCAGATTTACACATCACTCCTCTGTGAGTGAGAGAGGAGAGGGAGAGACAGGAAGAGGAGTAGGAGGAGAGGAAGAGAGACAGGGAGTGGAAGAGAAAAAAATAGGAACGAGAACTTAGATGTCCTATTCTCAGGGACAGGGACACTTCACTGGCTTGGACCCTGGCCTGCGTGAGCTGTGATGTCCGTGCATGACCTCGGGGCAGCACTGCCAGGCCCAAAGCAGAGCAGCAGAATTGTCAGGTCAGCACTGGGAGGCTGAGTATTACCAAGTATTAGCAAGTACTCCTAGTCTTACCAAGTATTACCACGCGTGGAAGCATTACCCCATCAAAGAAAAGAACAAAACTCTGCTATGCAGTGACTTGCAAGCACACAACACAGAATTCTTTTTTTTTTCTCTTTAGTTTTAGTTTTCTTGGCTTGGGGGCTACTCTCAGTGGTCCTCAGGGCTGACTCCTGACTCTGTGCTCATGGGGTCCAGGGAATCATATGTGGTTCCAGGGATCAATTTCCATTTGGCCACATGCAAAGCAAGTGCTCTACCTGCTGTATTGAGCTCCAGGCCCAACATTCTCTTTTGAAAACTTTCAACATTTTATTACTGAAGCAACATGGTTGCAGTGGTGTTAATGGTGATGCCACTGATGTGCAGTCACTGCTTCACCACCACCACCAAAGTTCCAAGACGCCCCAGCCCTGTCCTTTGTCCCTTCTGCATGCCGCCTCCTCCCCCCCGCCCCACACTCGCTAGCTGAATTCTGTGGTCAGAGTCCGAGGGGTCTTGTCACCAGGTGTCCACTCCTTGTTTGTTTATCCATACTCCACGCTGAGTGGGGTCATCTGCTATTCTTCTCCCTCTCACTTATTTTGCTTAACAGAAGTCCCTCTAGTTCCATCCAAATTATGGCAAAAGGCAAGATTTTATGATGTTATCTGAGTGGTCTTTCACTGTACGTGTATGCCACAGTTCCTCCCTCCCTCCTTCCTTCCCTCCTTCCCTCCTTCCTTCCTTCCCTCCTTCCCTCCTTCCTTCCTTCCCTCCTTCCTTCCTTCCTTCCTTCCTTCCTTCCTTCCTTCCTTCCTTCCTTCCTTCCTTCCTTCCTTCCTTCCTTCCTTCCTTCCTTCCTTCCTTCCTTCCTTCCCTCCTTCCCTCCCTCCTTCCTTCCCTCCTTCCTTCCTTCCTTCCTTCCTTCCTTCCTTCCTTCCTTCCTTCCTTCCTTCCTTTTTTCTTCCTTCCTCCCCCCTTTCTCCCTCCCTCCTCCTCCCCTCCTCCTTTCTTTCCTCCTTCTTCCTCCCCTCCTCCTTCCTTCCCTTCCTCCTACTCCCTTCCTTTATCCCTTCCTCCTTCCTTCCCTTCCTCCTACTCCCTTCCTTTATCCCCTCCTCCTTCCTTCCTTCTCCTTGCTTCCCTCTCTCTCCTCCCCTCCTTCCTCTCCCTCTCTTCCTCCCTCCCTCCTATCCCTGGAGGAACCATGATGCTGGGAGTGGGAGCGGGTGACTTCTGGAGATGCTCGGGGCCAAACCCAGAGCTCCTGCGTGCAGCACCCAGCCCTCTGAGTCCTTTTCCCAGCTCCCTGCTCATGTTTTTAACGGTTTCACTGTGCAGACACGTTACAGGATTTTACTTTTTTGCTTTAAGGCTTTTGTTGTTGATGCTGTATACAAAAAGTCTTTGCCAAGACGAGAAGTTTCCAAACTTATTTGACCTATCATCCCCTTTGCAGGAAAATATTTCTCGCCTTGAAAATCTCTCTTCCTGGTACCAGAGCAATAGTACAGCGGGCAGGGTGTTTGCCTTGCACACGACCAACCCAGGTTCAATCCTTGGCATCCCATAGGGTCCCCTGAGCACCATCAGGAGTAATTCCTGAGTGCAGAGCCAGGAGTAACCCCTGAGCATCGCCAGGTGTGACCCAAAAAGAAAAAAAAAAACCCAAAACCCCAAGCCAAAAAACAACTTTCTTCTTTAGAGAGGAAAAGTGCGTGCAATAGAGGCAGGCTGGGGGTGGTGGTTGGGTTGAAATTATGGGAGGGAACCTGGGGACACTGGTGCCAGGAAGTATATACTGGTGGAGGGATGGTATACAGGGAATACCGTGTGACTGAAACCTAATCATGAACAGCTTTGTAAGGGTCTATCACAGTGATTCAATAAAAAATATCTCTCCTCTATGAGGGAAAAAATGAAAAGTACCCCAAATTGCACCTGCATTGTCTACAATCCCCCCTCTGCCCCCAACAGTCCTGGTGCTGCCCATGGGCAATTTGCTCATTTTGGAAAACTTTTGCCAAGACCAGGAGATTTTCCCCAATATTTTGTTCTAGCAGTTTTGATTGTTTGAGGTCTCACATTTGTGTCTTTAATCTATCTTGAGTTAAGGTGTTTTGGGGGGGTGGGGAATGGGACCACACCTGGAAATGCTTTTAGCTCTACACTCAGGAGTTGGTCCTGGGGGGCTCTGGGAACCATTTGGTGCTGAGGATCAAATCCGGCTCGGCTGTGCGCCAGGCAAGCGCCGGAGGTGCCGTTCTATTGCTCGGGCCCCCGGAGTTACTTTTTACGTATGAGAATCTCACCTGATCCTTTTACATGTCAGTGTTCAGCTTTCCCAACACTGTTTGTTGAAGGTTATCCTTTCTTTTCTTTCCTATTTTGGTGTCATTGCCAAAGATTAGGTGACTGAATATGAGTATAAACCAGATATATACCAGATATATCTGTTCTGTTGGTGTCTGTGGCTATGTATACCACACGCTTTTGTTCCTTAGCATTGTCGTAAGTCTGAAATCAGGGTGGGGATGCACATTGTTTCTTAAGAAGGGCCAGAGGGAGAGAGTACAGGGATAAGGCACTTGCCTTGCACACCCGCTGACCCTGACTCAATCCCCTGCCCACATATGATCCCCTAAGTACTGCTAGGAGTGACCCCTGAGCACAACCAAGTATAGCCCAAATCACTTCCTCTGACCCCCCAAAGAAAATTGCCTTGGTTATTTGCGGTCTTTTGGCTCTGCATCAGCGTTAGAATTTCTTTTTCTCTTTCTGTGAAAAATGGCAAATTTTGATAGGAATTCTTTTTCCTTTTTGGGTCACACTCGACAAAACGCAGGGGTTACTCCTGGCTCTGCACTCAGGAATTACTCCCGGGGGTGCTCAGGGGACCATATGGGATGCTGGGAATCGAACCTGGGTTGGCCATGTGCAAGGCAAATGCTGTGCTAACCCACTGTATTATCGCTCCAGACCCTTGGTAGGAATTTTTAGACTGCGTTAGGTAGTATAGACATTTTATTTATTTATTTATTTATTTTTAATGCCAATACTGTAGCACTGTAGCACTATCATTCCATTATTCATCACTTTGCTCGAGCGGGCACCAGTAACTCTCCATTGTGAGACTTGTTGTTACTGTTTTTGGTATATTGAATACGCCATGGGTAGCTTGCCAGCCTCTGCCGTGTGGGCGGGATACTCTTGGTAGCTTGCCAGGCTCTCCGAGAGGGATGGAGGAATCGAACCCAGGTCGGCTGCATGCAAGGCAAACGCCCTACCCACTGTGCTATCCCTCCAGTCCTATGTTGATACTAATTTTATTAATTTACTTATTTTTACTTTTTTTTTAAAAATGAATCACTGTAAGGTACAGTTACAGACTTACAAACTTTCGTGCTTACGTTTCAGTCATACAATGATCGAGTACCCATCCCTCCACCAGTGCCCATTCTCCACCATGTTCCCAGAATCCTCCCCTGGCTCCCCGCCCCCCTCCAGCCCCCCAACCTCCGCCTCTGACAGGCACATTCCCTTTTACTCTCTCCTTTTGGGTGTTGTGATTTGCAATAGAGGTATTAAGTGGTCATCATGTTCGGTCTATAGCCTACTTTCAGCACACATCTCCCATCCTGAGCAGGCTCTCCCAGCATCCTTTACGTGGTGGTCCCTTCTCTATCTGAGTTGCCTTTTCCCCCAGGATGTGAGGCTGACTTCCAAGCCGTGGAACAATCCTCCTGGTCCTTATCTCTATTATCCTTGGGTGTTAGTCTCCCATTCTGTTACTTTATATTCCACAAATGAGAATGAGTGCAGTCCGTCTATGCTCTCTCTCTCTGTCTCTCTCTGTCTCTCTCTTTGTTTTGTGTTGTTTGTTATGGATATAATACAATGCGGATATATGGATATAATGAACAGCTGATCCTCCCAGATGGGAGTATAGCCATGCCACCGGACTCCGTGCCAGGCTGTTTTCACTCGGGATGCCCCGGAGTGGGGAGGGTGGGAGCCTTTCCCGCCCCAAAGGACCCAGCCCTGGCAGCCGACCTCCACTACCCAACCGCTGCCACGCTCCAGACAGCTTTCCAGACGGCGCTGCTGCTTTGCGGCCACGCGACACATTGTAAGACACTTCCTACCCATTTTCCATAATTACCATATTTGATGGAGTTCAGAGAGTAGGCAACAAATCACAGAGAGTAATATATATATGTATATATGTATACACACACACACACACACACACACACACATATACCTCTTGGAGAGCCCAGCAAGCTACCAAGAGTATCCCTCCCCGCATGGGCAGAGTCTGGCAAGCTACCCGTGGCAAATTCGATATGCCATAACCAGTAACGATAAGTCTCGTTCCCCTGACCCTAAAAGAGTCTCCAATCATTGGGAAAGATGAGTAAGGAGAGGCTGCTAAAATCTCAGGGCTGGGAGCAATAGAGATGTTACTGGTTGCCGCTCAAGTAAATCGACAAAGAATGGGATGACAGTGATACAGTGATATGGGTATAATATAATATAATATAATATAGTATAGGAATTCTAAGATTTTAATAATTAGGGTCTGAGGACATCACTGCCACAAGTTGCTCAGGGCCGAGACTCATTTGTGTCTCTGGATCATGGCCACGTGGGAGCTGATGCTTCCTACTGGGTTCTAGAAAATGGCTTCGCAGGAGCTCTTAAGAGGGCAGGCGGGGGACGGCACCTACCCCTGTCTGGACCGATCCAGCGGAGCAGGCCTATTGCAAAGTCGGGGCCATCTCTGCGGCCAGTAGCTCGCGTCTGAGATTCCTTTGTGTGTCCAGTGTAGACATTTTATGAATATTCTTTCAAAACATGAAGATGGGATGTCCGATTTGTTTTCCTCAATCACTTTCACCATATAGTCTTCAGAGTACAGACAGAAAATGACAAATACTATATGATCTTATGAGTATGTGGCCTCTAAGAGAACTCAGGGCCAGAAAGATAACAGACAGGCAAGACACTGTCCCCAGGTCCCATGGGGCCCCCTGAGCCTCTGCAGGAATGATCCCTGAGCACAGTGGGCCATAGAGCCCACCAAGGAGGGGAAACAGAATGTAGGGCAGTGGTTGCTGGGGCAACCTAGGACTTAAGAAAAATAAGATTTAGTCAGAGTATGCAAACTTTTGATTAAAAGACAAGTTCTTGTCTTGTTAATTGCTCAGATTGTGGTTGATAATTTCAGGGGAGAGGGCACATCTAGCATTGCTCAGGGATTATTCCAGGCTCTGCACTTAGAAATTACACTTGGGAATGTTTGGGGGACCGAACGGGTTGCCAGGATCAAACCGAGTTGGCCACATACCAGGCAAGTGCCCTACCCATTGCACTATCTCTCCAGTCCCAAATCAATGTTAATTTAAAGTCAAGTAAATTCAAGAGAAAGGCAAGTTCTGTAGGATTGCACTCAGGTGGTATATAGGAAATGAAGAAGGGAATGGACAGTGATGAAATAAAAAACATGGGCTCAGCCAATAGTACAGGTTTTCTGGTGGGGGCGGGGAGGTGTTTCAATGGACAGCGTGAGCCATGGCATGGCAGCATTGGGCTTTAAAATATATAAACTTGTGGAAAATAAATCTTGGGCATCTAATCTATATTGTGTGACTATAACTACCACCACAGTACTATACACTTGATATTTGCTAAGAGAAATATATCTTACGTGTCCTTATCGTACACACAGGTAAGTGTGAGTGACGGATGTGTTAACTAATGATTGTAGATAAT
Source organism: Sorex araneus (assembly GCF_027595985.1). NCBI lineage: Eukaryota > Metazoa > Chordata > Mammalia > Eulipotyphla > Soricidae > Sorex > Sorex araneus. Next base: position 113,652,428 of record NC_073304.1, read on the forward strand.
CGTGTCAGTGTGTATGTCCATTAGCATTTTGTATACCATAAAATTTATATATAACTGTTGTATGTTACTTATAATTCAATAAAGCTGGAAAAAAATACCAAGCATTCCCGCATACTTAGTTTTCTGAAATAGATCATGTAGAACTGATATTAATTCTCTTTAGTGATTGGTGGAATTAAATGGTGAAGCCATCTGTGTTGGTAGATTTCATTTTTGGGAAGTTTGAAAATCTGAGTTCAATTTCCTTCTAGAGTAAGGGTGTTCAAATCATCTGTTCTGTTTTGTAGTTGTGTTTTTCAAGGAATTGATCCATTCACTCTAAACTCAAATTTATACATGTAGAATTGTGTGTATTATTCCCCTACTAGACTTTTTAGGTCTGTAGCATTTACAGTAATAGCTTTTGATTCATTCTTAATACACTAGTAATTTGTGTGTTGTTTCCTTTTTGTTAGTCTTGCTAGTGGTTTGTCAATTTAACTCATCATTTCAAAGTGTGAGAGCTTTGTTTCATTGATTTTCTAGTTGCTATTCTGTTTTCAATTTCATTTAGTTCCTGCTGTTATTATTTCCTTTCTTCGACTGGCTTCTGATTTAATTTATTATTTCCCCCCTAGTTTCCTATCATGAGACATGGCACTATTTACTTGAGTACTTCCCTGCTCTCCCTACTACTCATACTGGTTTAGCAGTATCACACAAATTTGTTTATGTTGCATTTTTACTGTCATAGCATGTCCAGTTTTTAGGCCAGGCATCAGTAAACTTTCCTTGTGTAGGGTCAGATAGTAAATAACTTTAAGTCTTGGGTACACATAAAGTCTGTGTTATTTTCCTCCCTTTAAAAAATTTTCTCCATTTAAAAACATTTAAGGGAAGTGATAGCACAGCGGGTAGGGCATTTGCCTTGCATGTGACCGACCTGGGTCTGATTTCCAGCATCCCATAAGGTCCCCGGAGCACTGCCAGGAGTAGTTCCTGAGTGCATGAGCCAGGAGTAACCCCTGAGCATCGCCTTGTGTTACCCCAAAAGCAAAAAATAACCAACCAACCAACCAACCAACCAAACAGAAAAACACATTTAAAAAAGAATTTATTCATAGAAAAATTGAGCAGGAGGTTTTCCCCCACACCCACCCACCTACCTGTGGTTTCTTCATTCTCAATTGATGACCCTACATAGACTCACATACACCCCAAATTTTCAGTTTATATTAGGAGTCGCTCTGAGTCCCTAAGATGGGATAAATGTCCAGTGACATCACCCGCATCAGACTCCCAGGCAGAATCATTTCACGGCTGTCCAAGTTCTCTCGGCCCCCCTCTTTCTTTCCTCCCTCCTTTCTTATTTTTATTAAATTTCATAAAATCAAATAAAATTATAAATTTATAATTTTTATTTATAAATTTAGAGTCCTGAGCAGAGTGCACTGTTCTGGTGAGCACCGTGTGCTGTCAGACTCCGCTCCAGGACCCCCCTGCTCTGCTGCAGTGAAGCATCCCCTGATTTCTGAGGCCGCGCCCCTGGCCTTCACCCAGGAAGAGGCCTGGCCACCACAGAAGGCTGCAACTGGGTCAGTCAGCAGCCAGGGGGATAGCCCAGCTGTGGCTCACCACTTTCTGTCATGCTCCTAATCTGAACATCATCCGGGTGACCGTGAGGGAGAAACCCGCCTTGATGGGGTTCTGGGGATCCGGACTCTGAAGTATGGGGGATGGGAGTCGTGACGCCTCTGGAGGACGAATCCTGCCCGCAACTCTCCAGTACCGAGAAGGGCTTGTTTCTCCCAGGGCCCAGGGGGTGGGGCGGGGTGGGGCGTGATTGGGACCATACCTGGCAGTGCTCAGGGATTACTCCTGGCCCTGTGCTCAGGAATTACTCCTGGCGAGCTTGGGGGACCACATCTGGGAGGCCCAGATGGTTTAGACTGAAGTTTCTACTCCTCAATGTAGGAACTTGATGTTTTGTTTTTAAATTGTGTTGACTGACAATCCTATGATATCTCATACTTAATGAGCATCCTGTGGAGGGGAAGGAAGGGGATGCAGTTGAATATACCACATCCTAAACAAATAAAATGTCTCTCATCAGTGATCCCAGGACACCCATTTTCTCACTTTCATTTTTCTGTTTTCGTTTTCAAAATTTAGTACAGAGAGTTTGCATCAATTTTAGGGGGAAATCGGTGTTTCTTTTATAAAGACACTTCTTTTAAGTGTCAGAGTTAAGACTTAATTCCTTGAGCAGGCTAGATAATTCAGACCAAGTGCTTACTGAAGAGAGCTGGAGAAAGCATTTTGAAATCTTCTTAAAAGTACCACAGAGCTCAGAAGAGAGTGAAAGGCCTGGCTGAGATCCCAGAAATGCCTGGAATCTAGGAAGCGCCAGGAGAAGCTTACACCTTGTTTGCTCCAGTGATGAGCTGTATTTTGGGATGGTGGCAGCCCCGAGGGACTTTGGGAAAACGGTTCAAGGTCCTGTGGGTGTGATGCCTCAGTAGCTGATCTCCCAAGCTTTTGGACTGGACTCCAAGAGACTTACAAGTAGTAAAGATGTGTAAAATGTCTAAGAATGTTCTTTAAAAATAGACTGCTCCTATTTCTTAGAATAATATTGCCAGGATTTTTTCTCATACAAAAATGTTTTATAGGAAAAAAAGTCTCTATTGAATTTGCATCTTCCAACATATGTGAATCAAATGTGTTGAATCCTTTTCATTTTGGATATTTATGGACTGACTTTGTCTTCCTGGCCCAGGAGTGATTAGTATCTTTGTATATAAATGGCTGCCCAGACTTCTTTTTTAAAACTTTTTTAAATTTAATTTTTTAATTTTTTATTTTTTTAAATTTTATTTTATTGAATCACCGTGACAAAAGTTACAAAGCGTTAAGGTTTAAGTCTCAGTCATATAATGACCAAACCCCCATCCCTTCACCAGTGCCCTTGTTCCCCCACCAAGAACCCCAATATACCACCCTCTCGCCCCCCCCCACCTGAGTGGCCAACGATCTTCACTTTATTCTCTCTCTATTTTTTTTTTTTTGCTTTTTGGGTCACACCTGGCGATGCACAGGGCTGACTCCTGGCTCTGCACTTGGGAATTACTCCTGGCAGTGCTCAGGGGAACATATGGGATGCTGGGAATCAAACCCGGGTCGGCCGCGTGCAAGGCAAACGCTCTACCCACTGTGCTATCGCTCCAGCCCCCTCTCTATACTTTGGATACATTCAATATTTCAACAGAGAACTGACTATTATTATTTGGAATTTTCCCCCAACAATCAAACCTGCTGAAAAGGCATCATTTGATAGTTTGTTTTCCATGGCTGAGAATGAAGATTATAGGAGCTCAGTTTTGGATTTCTGTTGTTTTAGCTCAGTTTACAGCCTGGATGCATTTCTATAGGTCTCTTGGTGCCAAAATGGGTTAGTAGACCTCCTGGATCATATAGTCTTTTAGGAGCAGAGGGGCCGTGTCATGCGCGGCTGCTCCGGATCTCATCTGGTAATTTTTTTAAAATTTTATGTTAGTTCACAATATTTGATTACATTTAATATTCAGACACCAATCCCACCATGATTACCTTCCCACCACCAAATTCGGGCTGTTTCCATCCCAAGCCCCAATCCCTGTCCCAAAACACAATCGATAGAATATATTTTGTATTGTCAGTTATGAAGAACTGCTGAACATGCTTACAAAAAAGTGTCCATATAGAAGACAGTGTGAAGATTGTTCTTCACACTGATTTTGGCAGGAGCCATTAAGACATTCTGTAGGATATCACTAACATGTTGTTAAAATTTGGGTGATGTGACTAATCATCAGGGAGATGCAGATCAAAACAACTATGAGATACCACCTCATACCACAGAGAATGGCACACATCCAAAAGAACAAAAGCAACCGCTGTCGGAGAGGATGTGGAGAGAAAGGGACCCTTCTATACTGCTGGTGGGAATGCCGACTGGTCCAGCCCCTTTGGAAAACAATATGGACACTTCGCAAAAAATTAGAAATTGAGCTTCCATTTGATCCAGCAATACCACTTCTGGGAATATATCCTGAAGAGGCAAAAAAATACAGTCGAAATGACATCTGCACTTATATGTTCATTGCGGTACTGTTTACAATAGCCAGAATCTGGAAAAAACCCGAGTGCCCGAGAACAGATGACTGGTTAAAGAAACTTTGGTACATCTATATAATGGAATACTATGCAGCTGTTAGAAAAAATGAAGTCATGAGCTTTACATATAAGTGGATCAACATGGAAAGTATCATGCTAAGTGAAATGAGCCAGAAAGAGAGGGACATATATAGAAAGATTGCACTCATCTGTGGAATATAAAATAACAGAGTAGGAGACTAATGCCCAAGAATAGTTGTATATAATACCAGGAGGTTGGCTCCATAGCTTGGAAGCTGGCCTCACACGCTGGGGGAAAGTCATCCCAGATAGAGAAGGGAACACCAAGTAAAATGTGATTGGAAATCCCGAGCGGGGAGGGAGATGTGTGCTGAAAGTAGACTAGAGACTAAACACGATGGCCACTCAATACCCCTATTGCAAACCACAACATCCAAAAGGAGAGAGAGAACAAATTGGAATGCTCTGCCACAGAGGCGGAGTGGGGTGGGGGGATGGGATAGGGGGGTGGGTGAGATACTGGGTTCATAAGTGGTGGAGAACAGACACTGGTGGAGGGATGGGCTCTCGAACATTGCATGAGGGAAAAACAAGCACAAAAATGTGTGAATCTGTAACTGTACCCTCACTGTGACTCACTAATTAAAAAATAAATTATTTAAAAATTTGGGTCATGTGAGCTTTGATATATATATCTGAAAATATGTATATATTCATATATATATTTCCCTCTATGATTTGTTGCCTACTGTCTGAACCCCATCAAATATGGTGTGGTAATTATGGAGAATGGGTAGGGAGTGTCTTATGATGTGTCGTAGCTGCACGGTCCAGGAATATGTACATTCATATATGAGGCTCTGTCTGAGTGTGTGGAGGGCAGCCTGGAGTGTGGCAGTGGTTAGGTTGTGGAGGTCAGCTGCTGGGGCTGGGTGCCTTGGGGCGGGGAGAGCTCTTACCCGGCCCCTCTGGAGCGCCCTGAGTGAAAACAGCCTTGCTCAGACTTACTAATATCTGCCTAGGTTTGGGCTTCCAAAGGAGAGTCACTAGCACAAGAAGTTTGCTTAGAAATGTTGTTTTCTTCACAACAGTAACTGCCAGGAAACCATCCAAGTCGTGTCCAGTTTATCCTCAGCCTTCTCAGGGCTGCTGTAGTGTGGCCTCACCATGAGCCGTGCATAAGGAAACTCCTGATTGCGAATGAAGTGCAATACTCCTGTCTTCACCCATTCAGCTAAGTTTTCTTCTGAGCAGGTAGGTAGAGAGAAGTCTTCACTCGAAGGCAGTGTTTTGGTCCAGATATAACTGTATTTTTTTATTTTATTTATTTATTTATTTTTTTTATTTTATTGAATCACCATGTGGAGGGTTACATAGTTCTCAGGATTATGTCGGTTATACAATTCTCAAACACCCTTCCCTTCACCAGTGCCCATCTTCCATCACCAACCCCCCCAGTATACCTGCCGCCCCCTCCCACCTCCCCAGTCCCCACCCTTGTACATGATAAGTTTCACTTCGTTTATGCCTTATCTCGATTACATTCCAAGTTTCAACACACAACTCACTACCGTTGTTGGGGTTTCCCCCAAAAAAGGAAAGCAGTCCTATTGCCAAGGAGGCATTTGATAGTTCTCCACTGCTAAGAATATAGAGATATTAAGTCCCGCTGTTTGTTACATAACTTTTCTTTTTCCCCCTTGCCCCGCGCCACCGAGTTCACGCCTGTTTAGTAATCGCCACGCTGCCTGACAAGGGATAAAAACCGAAAAGGATGGTTATTTCCCGTCATCGGCAGGCGTGGGGCTCTGGCTTAGTTGATAGACTAGTAGAGTGTCTGCAAGCAGTTTCTGGAACCGAAGGGCTTGCGCTGGTATCGGCTCCGGCTCGAGATTCCACCAGCGTCCCACTGTTCCATGTACATAATTTTTCCCCTTATATCCCATTCCCACGCCACCAGGTCTGTTTGCTTAATGGACATCACACTGTAGTTGACGACACGCCGCGTTTCTTCCCGAGAAAGAAGAAAATTTCTTCTCAGCCGGCGTGGGGATATAGCTTAGTTCAGTCTAGAGAGATGGCTACCGTTTTGATTACCTTCAATATTTCAGCAACAGACTTACTATTCTTGTTAGGATCTCCCACAAAAGTCCGACCCATTAAAAAGGGATATATTACATATTGCTGATGCTAAGATGACATTAGGTTGCGTGGCCGCAGCAGCGGTCGCGCGGTTTTGAATTTCTGTATAAAGTCCAGGGAAAGTACAACCAGAAATAACATCACTACAAACTTTTACCCTTTTATGGTGCTCATAAGATGGAGAAGCCTAGAGAGAGGCTCGGCGTCTCCATTTTGCGCTCAGGAAAACCGCGGATCCTGCGCTGTGTTCAGGAGGGAGGAGTTGAGAGAGAGAGAGGTTAAAAGAATTGGGGGATGCCCGGCTCCCACTGTTTCAGCGCACCGTGGGGTCTCTGGTCCCATGCCGGAATTAGTTCAGTGGGCTGTTTGGAGTCCAAGGGCGCTTCCTTGGGCTCTTCCATCATGCTCGCTCCACAGCAGGGTCCAAAGGGCCAGATATAACTGTTGATTGGACCAAAACACTGCCTTCGAGCGAAGACTTATAGATAAGATATAAGATGCGTACTTAAATTGAATTTCAGATAGACGGTCACTTAAAAATAAACAAAACTTTTCAGGTCACAATATTGTAAGGGACATGCCTTTGCTAAAAATTGCCAATCATTTATCTGAAATTCAAATTGTATGAGGCATCTTGTATTTTAAAATATTTTTATTATTTATTTATTTATTTATTTTGCCTTTTGGGTCACACCCGGTGATGCACAGGGGTTATTCCTGGCTCATGCACTCAGGAATTACTCCTGGCGGTGCTTGGGGGACCATATGGGATGCTGGGAATCGAACCTGGGTCAGCCGTGTGCAAGGGAAACGCCCTACCCGCTGTGCTATTGCTCCAGCCCCACATCTTGTATTTTTGTCTGCTAGATATGGCTGTGCGAATCATGCTGCATTTTACGAATGAGACTGAATGTCTTCCTTCCTTCCTTCTTTCTTTTTTTTGCCACACCTGCCAGTTCTTAGGGTATACTTCTAGGCGGGATTGCTCCTCAAGGGACGGACCTATATGGCCTGAATCCGGGTCCACCGTGTGCGGGGCAAGTACGTGCTGTGCTGTTGCTCAGGCCCATACTTGGTTTCTGTGGTTGTTCCCAGCTCTTCTCTGCCCATGCATGACATGTATGATGGATCTCAACATCAGTTTCCCTCGCCTGGGACAGGAAACTCCACTCAGCAATCCCGTATGTCCACAGAGGAATATTGACAACACTCTGTCCTGTCTTGGGGTCCCCTTGGATCATCCTAACATGTAATGTGGGAAGTTTCAGTTGGTATAAGAGGGGTTCCCAGTGGCCATGAAGCAGGGAATAGCCTCTTTGGATATAAAGAAAGTTCTAGTACTTTTACATGCCAGGGAGCTAAACTGTAGATACTGGAATGGACTTTCTGTTCAGTGGGGGTCCCTGAGGCCCCTGGGAAGTGATTAATAGGTGAGTAGGCCATTGACACCTGTTATCCTGGGAACAGGGTGCAGCAGAGGAAGGAGAGAGAGACAGGGAGAGACAGAGAGACAGAGAGATGCTTTTCCCCCATCAGTAGTCATGTGGGAGGTGGTGAATCAATTTGTACGACTCTATTTGGGTGGAAGAGCACTAGGCCCATATGTTCAGTCGCCCCCAGACTTGGCACCCCTGGATGGCGTGACCCTCCCTATCTGCCTTATCTTAGGAAGGGCTCCCGTTATAAAGGAAAGACTCAGACATTAACACGGGGAGAGAGACCCTACTGGAATCATGTCTTCTCAGCCCTGTCGTGGTTGAGGAACAATCTAGAAGCACCTGGGGTGAGATTTATAGAAGTGAAGCCTCGGGAGCCCTGGGGAGGGCGACGACCCCCCCTTCCTTAGGGTATCCCAGAGACCCACCAGAATCTACCTTGTGGGATTTGCCTTCAATAGCGACACCATGTGGCAGCATCCTGCAATAGCAGCAGGGGCTGTGCCTGCGCTTTCCCACGGGGACCAGGGGCGCTCAGGAGCAGTGTGCTCAGACTTCTGGGGCCGTGAGAGCAGGCAGCTGACTCTGGGACGCAACTTACTGGGTCCACCTCTGTTCTCCTGTCCCCGAGGAGCTGGCCAGTTAGCACGTTACAGAGGAAACCAGAGGCCAGTCCCACAAGGCAAAGGCGATTCCTGCTTTACTGCATCCCTGTTCCGGGCGTTTAAATCTGTGGCATTCCCATTGCTGGGAGGCGAGATATCACTGCCGCTTTGACTTCCCTGATAATCAGTGATGGTGAGCACTTATTTCATATCCCTACTGGCCACCCTTGTGTCTTTTTTTGAGAAAACATCTTTCCCGTGGCCCCATTCTACCCCCAACCCCCAACTCCACACACACCTCCCGCCTAATTTTTTGATGGGGCTGTATTTTTGCTGCATATTCACCCATTGTCAGCTGCATGGTGTGCAAAGAACTTTTCGCATTCAGAAGCATGTGTTTTGATGTTAGCCATCATTTCTTTTGGTGTACAGAAACATTTTCATTGGAGGTAGACTTGTTTATTTTTGCTTTTCTTTGCCATGGGAGTAGAATCTCTGGAGTGAATATGAAGGAAAGTTCTGCCTATGTTTTCCTCAGTATTTTATGGAGTCTGGGAGTAATATCAAAGTCTTTAACTTCAAACTATCTTTTGTTTGTGCTGCGAGATATGGATCCGCTTTGAGATTTTGGTGTGACTGCCCAGTTTTACCAGTGCAATTTGTTTTGGGTTTTGGTTGTCACACCTTTTTTAGTGCTTTTTTGGACTTACTTCAGGCCTTATACTCAACACCACTCCTGGTGATGCTCAAGGGGCCATATTCAGGGTACCAGCGATTGAACCAGGCTTGGGCCCTTGCAAGGCAAGCCCCTTAGCCCCTGTGCAATCTCTCCACCCCTCCCAGCTCTGTTTGTCAAAGAAACTTTACTTCCTCTCCTCCATTTTACCTGTGCCCTTCGCCATAGTTGAGAAAGGGCTGATGTGTTTGGCCTTGACTGCACCCAGGGAAGCAGCTGAATGCCTCCTTTTGATTCTTAAAAACTTGGCCTGGTGCTTGTAGTGGTAAACCTAGGACTACTGGACTTGAGCAAAGATTACGTGCTTGTGTCTACTCAGTTGGGAAGATGCTCATGGCTGTGATTTATAGTCACACGTGTCTTTGTAGCTGTTTACGACAAGGTCTAGCTAGCCTGGAATATGACCCAGAGTTCACAGTAACTGATGTGGAGTCAAAGTCCAGCTGGTCTGACCCGTGCCTGGAGGTTGTGGTCACATGGGTCAGATAGCAGCCCTTCTTCGAGCTGATCATCCTAGTGACTGGGGGGTGGGGGGTCTGCATTTGCCAGTGCAGGTCTGGGGTGGCCACTTTTAGCTATTGCCTGGAGTTATGGCATTGTCCATATTGGTACCTGCCAATCCTCACTTTCCTCCCACTCAGTGGGGTTATGCTGAGCTCTGCTCCCAGCTCCCCCACACTAGGGTCTGGTGCTCGTTTGAGCTTGTCTATTCCTTTTCTTTCTTTCTTTCTTTCTTTCTTTCTTCTTTCTTTCTTTCTTTCTTTCTTTCTTTCTTTCTTTCTTTCTTTCTTTCTTTCTTTCTTTCTTCTTCTTTCTTTCTTTCTTTCCTTCTCCCTTCTTCTCCTCCCTCCCTCCCTCTCTCCTTCTCCTCCCTCCCTCCTCCTCCTCCCTCCCTCCCTCTTCCCTCCCTCCTCCCTCTCTCTTCTCTCTTTCTTTCTTCTCTTTCTTTCCTTTCTTCTTTCTTTCTTTCTTCTTTCTTTCTTCTCTTTCTTTCTTTCTTTCTTTCTTTCTTTCTTTCTTTCTTTTTCTTTTCTTTCTTTCTTTCTTTCTTTCTCTTCTCTTCTCTTTCTTTCTTCTTTTCTTTCTTTCTTCTTTCTTCTTTCTTTCTTTCTTTCTTTCTTTCTTTCTTTCTTTTCTTTCTTTCTTTCTTTCCTTTCTTTCTTTCTTTCTTTCTTTTCTTTCTTTCTTCTCTTCTTTCTTTCTTTCTTTTTCGGTCACACCTGGCAACGCTCAGGGCTGACTCCTGGCTCTGCACTCAGGAATTACTCCTGGCGGTGCTCAGGGGACCATATGGGATGCTGGGGGTCAAACCCGGGTCGGCCGTGTGCAAGGCAAACACCCTACCCACTGTACTATCGCTCCAGCCCCCTCTGTTCCTTTTCTTGCTGTAAAGTTACAAGTGTTGCCTTTTTCTTTCCCCTGGCAAAGTAAAATCGTCCATGGTTCTATCTCTCAGAGATGGAGGCTGGGCTCTAACTCAAGTGGATTTCTTCAGTGAGGGTCTGTGCAGTGTTCTGGATTTTATTTGCATTGGTGCTGTAATGGAAGTTCTTGATTATTGCCCCTTTCAGCTCTCTCAGTCTCACTCTCATGAGTCAGTATCTTTAAGAACCCAAATATTGTAGTTTGGCTGTATAAGAGCTCAGTAATCAGAAAATAATAGGAAAATTATCGTTGCCAGAATTTATTGCCATCACTTTGCATGATATCTGCCAAGAAACAGCTTAAAACTGGACGTCTGGGCAGATGTTAAGTGTCAGAGGCACCAAGATAGCCTGAAGATCGTTGCGGACAAGCTGGAGCATTCGCTCTCCCCCTTCCCCCCCTCTCCCGCTTGTCTTCCCCTTCTTGCTAAAATTTTGTTATAAAGCATAACATTTTTAAAATTTTGCAAGTCAGTTCTTTTGGCATGTGTGTGTCTAGGCCACTCTCAGCAGTGCTCACGGCTACTCCTGGCTCTGCACTCATGGACCACTCCTGGCATTGCTCCGGGCACCATATGGGCTGCCAGGGATTAAACCTGGGTTGGCTACTGAGAAGGCAAATGCCTTCCCCATTGTACTCTCACCCTGGCCCTCGTAAGTCAGTTTTTCAAGACTCCAGAAAACTCTGAATATGCGCTCCTAAAATGTTCATTTTATTTTGTTTTTGGTTTGGGGGCCACACCAGCAATGCTTACTCCTGGCTCTGTACTCGGGGATCACTCTGCCCTAGTGCTCGGAGGACTATATGGGATGCCAGGGACCAAACCTGGGAGAGCTGCATGCAAGGCAAGTGCCCTGCCCCACTGTACTATCTCTCTCGCCCCTAGAGTTTGAGTCTTTAGTCCAAGAAGAGAGGGAGATGTGGAGGGAGTGGAGAAGTAGGGGAAGAGAGGAGAGAGGTGAGAGAGAGGGAAGAAAGGCAGGAAGGCAGATCCAAGAATTTTGCTCTGAAGATCCCTGGAACCTGTCCTGTCAGGGACCCAAATCTTCAGCTTTTTGTCCTCTTTAATTCTTCAATCATTGGAACTTCCCCATCATTCCCAAACAAAAAATTTCCCCTGTATTTTTAATGTCCTCAGCTAGTCAATTTCTGTTCTTATGATAAAAGGCCCAGTGGACACTGGATGAGAAGGATGTGGTCCTATGACCCCTACGTGCCCTCGAGTGAGTGAATAAATGACTTATTGGTGGACTGAAACCGGTTGCCCCTAGCTTGCACTGAGAGAAGGTCAATGGGGCAGTGGCGGAGGGACCTGACACTGAGCTGTGTGTGGCCGTGGCTGGAAGGAGCACTGAGGCCCTGGCGGGCTGTCTTTGGCTGCACTTCCTAGACAGGCACCTACCCCCAGGTTTAGGCAGGTGCTCCTGAGCTTGGCTCTTTCTCAGGGAGAGGACTGCCCCGTGCTTCTCACTCTCCCTCCTCTGAAGTCAAATTCCAATGTGTGTGTGATAACAAGAGCTTCAGGTGGCCGGCACGGGGGCTGCTGCTGGCTCATGACCCCATCTTGGGGAAGATGCTCAGCACACACGTCTGGCCTTCCTGAGGCCGGACCGGGTCACCTCAGAGTTGCTACCACCTACCTCCCCAGGAGCTCCCCTCTGGCAGCTGGTAGGTTGGTGGGGGTGCAGGCGGGAAGGCAGGGGGGCTGAGGAGCAGGCACCAAGGGAGACCCCACATGGATTCTGAGAGATAGGATGCTGGGGGAGGCCAGCTGTAGGGAGACTTATGGGGAGTGAGGCTTTTTAGAGATGGGGTCAGGGACTGGAGAGTTGGTACAGGGGGGAGGGCGCTGCCTTGCTGACCCACGTTTGCTCCCAGCACCACATCGTGTCCCCTGAGCCCACCAGGAGCGATTCCTGAGCAAAGAGCCAGGAGTTACCTCGGAGCGCCACTGGGCATCCCTCCTCTCCCCCGAAAGGTGAAATTGACACAAATTCCATGGTTTAAAGCACAGACACTTGGTACAGAAAATGTTGAAAAATTCATCACTGCAACACTGTCATCCTGTTGTTCATTGATTTGCTCAAGCAGGCACCAGTAACATCTCCATTGTGAGACTTGTTGTTACTGTTTTTGGCATATCGAATATGCCACGGATAGCTTGCCAGGCTCTGCTGTGTGGGTGGGATGCTTTTGGTAGCTTGCCGGGCTCTCCGAGAGGGGCAGAGGAATCGAACCCAGACTGGCCACGCGCAAGGCAGACACCCTACCTGCTGAGCTATCACTCCAGCTCATTAAAAGAGAACATAATAAACTTGGATATTGAATAAAGTCTGCATATTTCAAACTGGAAAATTCCCAACTGTCCATTTCCAAGTTTACAATGTCACCCTGACAGGTACTCTGACAGGTATTTAAAAGGTATTTAAAAGTCACAGTGCCGAGAAATTATTGAGTAAAAGTTCATAATATTTTTTTTTTTTTGCTTTTTGGGTCACACCTGGTGATGCACAGGGGTTACTCCTGGCTCTACACTCAGGAATTACCCCTGGCTGTGCTCAGGGGACCATATGGGATGCTGGGATTCGAACCTGGGTCGGCCGCGTGCAAGGCAAACGCCCCACCCGCTGTGCTATCGCTCCAGCCCCAAAAGTTCATAATATTTTTTAAATCGTGGGAACTGGGTCACACCTCCTGGTACTTGGGTTTAGTACTGGGAGAGGTAGTTGCTCCTGACAGTGCTCTGTGAGAGCTGGAAGTCTGCATACAAAGCCTGTCACATCAATGTTACGGTTTCGGTGTGGCACCTATGTGGCTCTCTAGCCTCTCTCGGCCTGTCCGTGGTTCTCTCTGCCTCTTGGCTTGTCCCTGTCTCTTCGAGAATTTCTATTGACTGCACGAGCTGGCACCCACATCTCTCTTCCTTCCTTCCTTCCTTCCTTCCTTCTTCCGCTTCCTTCCTTCCTTCCTTCCTTCCTTCCTTCCTTCCTTCCTTCCTTCCTTCCTCCTTCCTTCCTTCCTTCCTCTCTCCGCCCTCCGCTCCCTCCTCCTCCCTCCCTCCCTCCCTCCCTCCCTCCTTCCTTCCCTCCTCCCTCCCTCCCTCCTTCCTTCCTTCCTTCCTTCTTCCTTCCTTCCTTCCTTCCTTCCTTCCTTCTTTCACTTCCTTCCTTCCTTCCTTCCTTCCTTCCCTTCCTCTCTCCTCCCTCCTCCCTCCCTCCCTCCTCCCTCTTCCTTCCTTCCTTCCTTCCCTTCCTCTCTCCTCCCTCCCTCCCTCCCTCCCTCCCTCCCTCCCTCCTTCCTTCCTTCCTTCCTTCCTTCCCCTTCCTCCCTCCCTCCCTCCCTCCCTCCTTCCTTCCTTCCTTCCTTCTTCCTTCCTTCCTTCCTTCCTTCTCCTTCCTTCCTTCCTTCCTCTCTCCTCCCTCCCTCCCTCCCTCCCTCCCTCCTCCTTCCTTCCTTCCTTCCTTCCTTCCTTCCTTCCTCCTCCCTCCTCCCTCCCTCCCTCCCTCCCTCCCTCCCCTCCCTCCCTTCCCTCCCTCCTCTCTCCCTCTCTCCTCCTCTCTCTCTCCTCTTCTTTCTTTCTTTCTTTCTTTCTTTCTTTCTTTCTTTCTTTCTTTCTTTCTTTCTTTCTTTCTTTCTTTCTTTCTTATCTTTCTTTCTTTCTTTCTTTGAAATCACAGTGAGATACACAGTTACAAAGTTGCAGGGATACACAGAACACTCCTGCTGCTTCCTCTTCCTCCTCTTCCTCCTCCTTCTCTTTGCCTCCTTCTCCTTCTCCTCCCCTTCTTCCTCCTCCTTCTCTTCCTCCTCCTCCTTCTTCCTCTTCTTCCTCTTCTCTCTCATCTCTTCCTTTTGGGGCATTATTGTTTGCAATGCAGATACTGAAAGGTATCATGTATATCCCTTTACCTCCTTTCAGCACTCAGTTCTTGTCCAGAGTGATCACTTCTAGGTATTATTGTCATACTGGTCCCTTCTCTATCCTAACTGCCCCTCGCCCCTCGCACACTGTGGCAAACTTCCAATCATTGTCCAGACCTCCTGGTCCCTGTTTTTTCCTGGCCTTAGGTATTAGCCTCATGGTATTTTTTTTAATATTCCACAAATGACTGCAGTCATTCTGTGTCTGTCCCTCTCCTTCTGACTCATTTCACTCAGCTTGATACTCTCCATGTCCATCCATTTATAAGCAGATTTCATGGCTTCATTCTTCCTAATGGCTGTGTAGTGTTCCATTGTGTAGATGTGCCATAGTTTCTTTTTCCAGTCGTCAATTCGTGGGCACTTGCTTTATCTCCAGATTCTAGCTATTATGAATCGTGCTGCTGTGACCATGGAGTGCAGATGGCATTTCTGCTATGACATCTATTTTTATGGTTCTCTGGAGACTGATCATGGACAGAAGGTCCCTCACTGCCTCGCCAGAAGTGCACAGCATGACCTCTGGAGGGACCCTCGGAAGGGAGATGGTGGGACCATGTCTTGCAGGAATGGGGGTTTGGCTGTCTCCCCTCTCCTCCCAGAGGCTGGAGAGGGGCTGGCTTGTTTCACCTGTAGGCTGCACCCATGGTTTGACTAGTTATTGATCCTGTGAATAACTCAAGTGGCTGTGACCCGCAGCTTCCCGACCCTGCCCTATGGCCAGCTCTGCCAGGGACCTGGCAGAAGTGACACCCCCACTCTAAGCCTCTGCATCTCCTCCCCGGAGGAGTGAGGCTTGGAGCAAGGGCTCTCGGGCTGGGCAGCCTGGCTCCAGCCGCTGTTTTGAGTCCCTAGCCTGGTCCCAGCTTCCTCCCCTCTAAGACATTGGTACCAGCTCTGAGGGGAGCTGTGGGGACTCAGCCTTTGAGCCTAAAGCACCTCCCTCACACTTGCGGGGTGGGTACCCAGGTTGGATCTCTGGCACCACACGGTCCACAGAACTGGAAGTAGCCCCAAAGCACCACCCGGTGCACCCCCAATTTGTTCTAAAAAACCTGGCACCATGATGGCATCTCCCCAGCTGCCGGTAAGCAGGCATTTATCCTGTGCCATCTCCGCCCCCACTGGGCCCCCACGACTGTCACTTAAGAGAAAGGGTCAGCGAGCTGGCGGGCGCCCGCGCTTTCCCGGGAGCCCGGAGGAGCGTGCTCGCGGGGAAAGGAGCTGCATCTGCTCTAATTTGTATTTTTCAGAAGTCTTCTTCGCCGAGCTTGGTGCTCTGTTATTAATGAATTGCTTTTAAGAATAGATGCTATTCTGAGCGCAGCGTCAAGCGCGCCGCATCCATTATTTAATTTAATCGTCACAACAGCACAGCGAGGGGCGTGCGCTCAGGCCTCCCCCTCGCGCGGGAGGGACGCACGGGGCCGCAGCAGCCGGACAGTCCCCGGGCCTCCCAGCCGCCTCCGCGCCCCTCCCAGGAGCGTCTCTGCGGGGGTCTCGCCCTGCCTTTCGCACTCAGCTGGTCCGAGAGATGGGCGCGCTGGGCGCGGCCGGGGCGGGAGCCGCAGTCCCACTCCTGCCCGCTGGGGGCGCCAGTGTTCCTGCCGGTTCCCGCTGCAGTCGCTGCTGGGGTGGTCGGGGTATCTGGGGCGTGGTCAGGTTACCTGGGGTGTCGGGTATCTGGGGGGTGGTCGGGTGTGGGGGAGTTGGGTATCTGCGGGGCTCATGGCAGCCGCAAGGCTGGGCGGGAGAGGGCCCTGAGAAGGAGGCCCAGGCTCCGCCGACAGCCAGGCGGGTCTGGGCTGGGCTTTGCTGCCAAGTGCAGGCCTGAGGGTCGCCCAGGCCTGCCGCATCTGGGGACCCACAAGCCGCTCTCCCTCTCCCTCTCCCTCCTTCCCTCCCTCCCTCCCTCCCTCCCTCCCTCCTTCCCTCTCTTCCTTCCCTCTCTCATTTTGTTCTTTGGTGCCTGGCACACCCAAAACTCTTTGCTGTTTTTTTCATGTGTGCCAGGGCCTGGATCACGATTTGCTCAGCCTCACTGCCACAGCAGATGGGGGGTGGGGGGGCAGCATCTTGGAGCAGGTGTTGGAGGGCAGGGCTGAGAAGAGTCACCTGGAGAGCCCTCCCTACCCGCAGTCCTCCCCTCCCACAGTGCTCCCCCCACAGTCCTCCCCTCCCGCAGTCCTCCCCTCCTGCAGTCCTCCCCTCCCACAGTCCTCCCCAACAGTCCTCCCCCACAGCCCTCACACTCGGTCCTCCCCTCCTGCAGTCCTCCCCTCCCGCAGTACTCCCCCACAGTCCTGCCCCTCAGTCCTTCCCACCCACAATCCTCCCAGCCGCAGTCCTCCCCCCGCAGAGCTGGGAGGCAGGAATTCCTTCCAGCACCATCTGGTTTAGGGAGCTTGTTTGCCACCTGTGCTTGGTCATCCTGTAGTGCCTGCTGGAGGGAGGGAGCCCGAGAATGGCACCCCATCCCGGTACCCTGGGGCGTACCTCTTCCTCCGGGGGTCCTACCTCTCTTGGCCCAGTTTCCCAGGGGCTACAGACACTGCAGAACAGCCCCTAAGGAGGGCTCAGGGGTCAGTACTCCCGTGCTCCCAGGAGGACTGGGCCAGGTGGGAACTGGTTTGGACTCCCGGGCTGAGGGCGTGGTCTGTGCTGGTGGCATTTTCGATGTCATGGGTAGCTTGGCCAGTGGGCTGCTGAGGCTGTGGGGACACTGCCAGTGTCCCCCGAATGTTACTCAGGGGCCTGGGGCGGACTCGGGGACAAGCATCTGCCTGGCGAGCTTGAGACCTCAGATTTGATCCCCAGGGCGTCCCTGGTGTTCTCGTTACAGAAATATGACCGAGAAACAGACGCCGGCCCTGGAGAGACGAGAGGAGACGCAGCTTTCCCCACCCCCCCCACACGGACGCTCCTGGCAAGCGCCCACACGGGCCTGGAACGCAGCTCATACAGAGCTCAGCTTAGATCCCGAGACACCGATTCCATGGGAATCTTTTTTCTTTTCTTTTCTGACATACACCGTGGTTGCCAGCATATGCATATTGGTACAATCAGTGATGAATATACTCGGTTTTAGGTTCCATATATCCTTTTTGGGGGCGCTCACACCTGGAGGTGCTCAGGACTTACACCTGGTCCCCACCCTGCTGCCTCTCTGGCAGCACACAGGCCTTTCCGGGTTGTTCCCGTGACCCTGTGCAGCGGGGCCAGCTTCTCCTGCTCTGCCCTGCTCACGACCTGAATGATTTGCGGCCAGTGCCCCAGCCCAAGTCCTAGAGTGGCCCGCCCAGGGCTGCCTCTTGTTTCCTGCTATGTTCTCGTGTGCTCTTGGGGCCAGGGAGGTGCACGGAGGGGCGACTGAAATGGCACCCAAAGTCTGGCGTCTAGGTCTCATTTACCAGCATCTGCTGCCGTGCCCGGCTTCACAGATCCTGCCAGCCCTGCACCCTGGCATTGCTGATGGCTGCCTTGGGGTTCTCTGTGCTCCAGACGCTTCTCATTGGCTCCCCCAATTGGGCCAAGCAGGCTTGCTGGAGAGAGAAGGGTGCAGGGGCGGGGCGGGGAGCGACTGTGGCCACTGCCCTCTTGCTGTTAGTCCTAAAGCTTCCATCTTCCCCACTGTGGCACGGGAGTGCAGACTCTGCTTCCCTCAGCTGAGCACTCCCGTGGGAGGTGGGTCGAGCCCGGGCGAGATCAAGTGTCACCTCTCATTTCTGATCTCAGTTTCTCCATCTGTCCTCATGTGTGGCCATTTCACAAAATAAGTCCAGGCACTTTTATTTTTGATCTTTTGTGCACGTATGTGTCTGTGTGTGTCTGTGTGTGTGTCTGTGCGTATGTGTGTCTGTGTGTGTGTGTCTGTGCATATATGTGTGTGTCTGTGTGTGTCTGTGTGGCGTGTGTGCGTGTGTGCGTGTGTGAAGGTGGTGGTCACACCCAGGGCTTCTCAGGGACGATGCCTGGCTCAGAGCTTTGGAGGCCGTATGTGGTGCCAGGGAGCAAACTGGGTGGGCTGCATGTGAGGAAAGTGCCTTCCCCGCTGTCCGCTCTCTGGCTCTAGTAAAGCTGCTCTGAATCGATGGTGTCGACTCTGATGCTCCCAGTGACCAAGAGGAGGAAAACTGAATCAAAATTGGCTGCAGTAATAAAGAGAGGTGTGGGCTCCAGGCCAGCCGGGACAAGCACCCACTTCTCTGTGCCTCTCTGCCCTCTGGCCTCACGCAGGGTTAGGGCTGGACAAGGCTCTGCTCACCTCAGCCCCTTACAGGGACTTGTGAGGAGGAGGAGAATGTTGTTCATGCATCCCCCAGGCCTGCCCTCCTCACCCAGGTCACAGGTCTGAGTTATGGAAATGCGATGACAGAAGCCAGGGTGGCCTCAGGGCCCGGTTCAGATGCCCCGAGGACTCCCTGCAGGGGGAACTGCGTATCAGACTCCCACACCCCGAAGCAGAGGCTGCCAGGCCACGACTTCCTGCAACAGTCAGTATGGTTTCTTTTTTTTTTTTTTTTGGTTTTTGGGTCACACCTGGCGATGCACAGGGGTTACTCCTGGCTCTGCACTCAGGAATTACCCCTGGCGGTGCTCAGGGGACCATATGGGATGCTGGGATTTGAACCCGGGTCGGCCGCGTGCAAGGCAAACGCCCTACCCACTGTGCTATCACTCCAGCCCCCAGTATGGTTTCTTTTTGTTTGAGGTGCTGTGATTTATAATACGGCTCATGATAGGGTCCAGTGTGCTGACCCCACCCGCTTCACCAGAACATTCAGTGCCCTCCACCTAATCGAACCACACAGTTCCAAGCTAGATGGCCTGATTTTGTATCTCTGTAACAAAATCAGACACGCACACACACATTCACACACATTCACAAATACACATATTAAACTCCCTTTTGATTTCTTGTAACCATGTGACCATGTCTCCAAAGATTGAATTCTATTCCCAATTGGGTTATATTACAATCTTAAGGACATACAGCTGAGCAAAAAAATAGTAAAACTAGCTTTTTATGAACAATAAAACTAAAGATGGGAAATCTATTTGTTAATAGTATGAATTGAACATTAAAAAATTAATTGGTTCATTTATTTGTGGTGGAATGTTACTTATTTCCAGAATGCACCAGGATTCCACTAATTTCTCTTTTATTGTTTTGATAGAGGTAAGTTAGGCAACATTCATATAAGCAAATAATTAGGAATGCAACATGCTTTATTACAGCTTTGTGACATAATTCTTTGAACTTTTTATGAGGTAGTTACGTACTAAAATCACATAATTATCATCAAAAGACATTTCTAATATTCTATGGAGTGAGAGTTTGACTAAGTCTTTTTTGGTTTTGTTGAAAGCAAATAATTAGCAACCATTAATTTGCAAGGGCCCTGCCACCCAATCATTAGAGTAATTAAACTTTTTCAATGCCTGGGATGTCTATCCAAGAGACTCTGCACTCAAGCCTATCAGAGGACTATCAATTACGCTCTCATTTCTTCACAGAGGGGCATTTGTTTAAGCTTCATCTTCGTGAAATGAATGGGAAAAAATCCGGATGTAATTCTCAAGTTGCCCTTGTCAACATAATATTTTTGATGAAATGCTTTCGCCTTGGTGTAAGTCTTAAACATAATTTTGTGTTTAAACCTTGGAGAATGCTCAGCAAATAGTCTAGATGGCAAAGCTTGTTGCTTGATGGCCAAACTAATAAGGAAGTTTCCTTAGTTTGAAAGATGACACATATTCAGAAAGATTTACTACGCAACCCTTCCAAGGGCAACAAACAATGAAAATAGCACCTGCAGTGTTGGCTCTTCCCAGGCCTGGAGGCCAGGCCTGCACCTCCCACCCTAACTCCCCACCTTTCCCTGAGAGAACACCCCTCTGTGGCTTTATAGGAATTCTCTTTGCGTCTTGTGTGTACGCATCTCTAAGTAATGTATTTTTCTTTAATTTTTTGTAAATAGACCATTGATGTACTTTTTTTTTTTTTGCTTTTTGGGTCACACCCGGCAATGCACAGGGGTCATTCATGGCTCATGCACTCAGGAATTACCCCTGGCGGTGCTCAGGGGACCATATGGGATGCTGGGATTCGAACCTGGGTCGGCCGCATGCAAGGCAAATGCCCTACCCGCTGTGCTATCACTCCAGCCCTGTACTTTTTTTTGTTTTGTTTTGGCCACACTCACCAATGCAAAGGGCTTAACTCCTGGTTCTGTGCTCAGGAATCACTCCTGGTGGGTTTGGAGACCATGTGGGTGCTGGAGACTGAATCTGGGTCTGCTGCGTGAAGGGCAAGTGCCCTCCCTGCTCTACTATCACCCCAGCCCCTCTTGGTGTTCTTCTGAAATGTGTGACACAACAATATCAAACATGTTGAACTCAAAATATTGAGACTCATGCATATACAGCACATGTAAAAGTGGAGAGTTCAAGCTCTTTTAGGTTTTGTTGTAACTCCATCGAATAACACGAGCACACTGTATATTATCCGGTAATATGCATAGTCATGGCGATTCAAGTACTTTGTACTCTGGAGCTCTGGCGACTCATACTGCAGTGCCCGTGCACGTTCGCGTCACCTAGAGTCGGAATGGCAGGTGCTCGTGCATACCTGTCGGCAATCACAGCTGTGGTGCCAGCCTTCCTCCGAGGTGATTGCACACACTAGTCACACACAGCTCTCAGGATGAGAACCCCTGTTGGCTTCACTCTCTCGCCCACACTTGGACTCCTCGGTCGGATGTGCACGTTTTCACATTTTCTGTCAGCTCCGGTGTAGCTGTCACTCTTGATGCCTTTGTTCCCCATCCGTTCTGCGGGGTGGGAAAGCGCTGTCTCACCGGGACCTTAGTCCACACGTCTCTGATGACGACGGAGCTGGATCCCTCCTGAGACTCGCTTGAGATGTTTGCCAGTTTTCCCCTGGCATGCATGTGTCCCGGCTTGGAGGAAGTTCTTTTATATTTTGGTGATGCTGCTATCAATAGTTCCCTGTACTGCAAACATCTTTCTGGGTGTGGCCTCAACCCCTGCTCCCTACCTCAAAAAACAGTATTTTTAACTGCCCTCCCCGAGTGCTCCTTTGACAGTCTTTTCCTCCCCTGGCCAGTCTTCAGCTGGGGGCAGACGGGGGGTCGTATGTTAAGTGGAGAGGAACTTTCCGTGGCTGATGCTGACTCTGGCTGTCAGGAGCACTGCACTCTGGTACTGCTGACAGGCTGCACCCGGGTCCCCTGTGTGTGCCACACACGCAGGAGGGGGCTCGGGAGCGCAAGGCCACACAGCTGACAGCAGAGTGGGGTGGTGCCAGCGCCCTGTCTGTGCCCACAGCGCCTGGCGCCTGAGGCTGTGCCCTCTGCAAGCAGCATGGGCCTGTGCCAGAGTGCTTGGGAGTGAGGCTGGGGCCGGGTGCAGACGCCCCTGCAGCCCCAACACCAGCGTCGGTTCTCCTGGGGGCAGATGTGGGCGAGGCTCGGTGTGCTGAGTGCTCCATCCTGAAGCTGAGCTCCTGTGGCTTCTGTGTCCCGGTGCCAGAGCACCACACTGAGTCGCCTGCTGGTCTGCCCGCTGGGCACAGCGGACAGCTGCCAGCGGGGGCAGTCGTCCCAGGGCACTGGCACCAAGGGAACCTGGTGATGCGCAGAGACTCAGCAGTGGCCTCTCTGACTCAGGTTGGTGCTTCCAGGGAACTTTCCAGGCTGTAGTAATGGGAGGATACAGATAGCACAAGGCAGGATTCCATAGAGGTGACCCTGGGTCGTCCAGCTAGCCCCATTCTGACTCAGTTCTCATCTCAAGCAAAAAGCAAGCAACCCTCCCCCACCCTCAGGAATAAATATACCTTTCAAATTAAGGTCTTAATCACTGTCACTGTCACTGTCATCCCATTGCTCATCGATTTGCTCGAGCGGGTACCAGTAACGTCTCCATTGCAAAACTTGTTGTTACTGTTTTTGGCATATCGAATATGCCACGGGGAGCTTGCCAGGCTCCTCCATGCAGGTGAGATACTCTCGGTAGCTTGCCGGGCTCTCCTAGAGGGGTGGAGGAATCGAACCCGGGTCGGCTGCATGCAAGGCAAATGCCCTACCACTGTGCTATCGCTCCAGCCCAAGGTTTTAATAAAGATCAAATTTTCTTGTAGGAAATAAATTATTTTGGTTCTGCTTTGGGGGCAGGGGTTGGGGTTCAGGATGGAAACATTTGAAATATGGTGGTGGGAAGGTGTAATGGTGGGGGAATTGGTGTTTGAAGATGCAGTGTCATCAAATATTGTGAACTGCTTTATAAAAAGTAAAATTAAAACATTTTTTCTTGTAAGGATGACGTTCTGTAAATGAAGTCTCCCCCGTCCCCTTCACTCACACACACACACTTGGTCTGCTGCGATTGCTTTGCTGCCTCTGACCCTGCAAGGTGGGGGGACCAGGAGGCTGGTGCCCCTCTTTCTCTCCCAGGAAGCTTCACCTCTGTGCTGCGGTCTCGGAGAGAGGGCTGGGGTGCTGCTTGCTGGGCAGGAAAGCTGGAGGGGCTGGTGGGGAAGGGAGGGAGAAGGAGAAAGAGAAAGGAAGGAGGAAGGAAGTCAGGGATGGAGAGAGAAGACAATGCAGACAGCAGGAGGGCTTCCCTTTGAGGGGTGAGAAGGGAATGAGTCACTGTGGAAGCATTTTTGCTTTTGTGTTTGGTTCCTGGGTCACCCCAGTGGTGCTCACTCTTGGCTCTGTGCTCAGGGATCATTTCTGGTGTGCTCTGGGGACCATATGGGGCACCAGGGGCTGAGCCCAGGTCGGCTGAGAGCAAGGCAAGCACCCTAGCTGCAGGCCCCCGTGGACGCATCTTAAGTAGTTTAAAGCATGGGAATGGACTAGAGCATTGCCACTTAGATCAAAACTGTCCGCTTCAGAAACTGCCCTCCCTAAGCTGGCATCCGGAGCCTTTGGCATCTGCTGAGTCGGGGCCTTTTCTGCCCTCAGCCCTGCGCCCTCTGGGAGCTGAGGGGAACAAGGAATCTGAGCTACTGCCCTTGGCTCAGTGCTTGCCAGGGTGGGTGGAGCCCCCACCACTCTACAGTCCCTCTCAGCCTTCTCTCCCAGGAGCAGGCCCACTCGGAGGCCACGTTTCAAACACTCACACTGTCTGTGGATGAGGCCGGTAGTCGAGAGACTCACTGGGGAGCAGAGAAAGTTTTCCTGGAGTCCTTTGGCTGTCCAGCCCGGAGGGCCATCCTGCCAGTGGGCCACAGGAAGCGGCGTATCCAGGAGAACTCACTTACTTACTTGGGGTTTAGGGGCCACAAGCGGCTCTGCTCAGGACTGAGCAGGACTGAGGCCCGTTTTCTCTCCGGGTCCGGGGAGTCTCTTTCAGAGAGCCAGCGGCTCTCCACAGCTGGAGGGCAGCTCCCTACCTGAGGTGGCTGCTGCAAGGAGAGGCCGGGCTTCGCGAGGCTCGAACACACTCCTCCAGTCACACATCAGAGGGGAGGGGAGGCTGGAGCGCCCCCAGCACAAAGCCCTGAAGCAAATGCTTCTTCCTGTCCGCCCCCCGCCCTAGGCCCAGCGGGCTAGCCTGGCCACCAGGGGTTTTCAGGGTACCCAGGTCCCCCTGTGGCCCAGGGAAAGCCCGATCTTCTCTTTCCCCTCAGTGTAGGGGCCCTCCGGCCCTTGGAGCCTCTGTCCCGAGTTCCTTCCCCGGCCCCGTGTCCTCAGCTGGCCTCTCCTGGACCAGACCACCGCCGTTCTCTCTGATCTGGTCCCCTGCGGCTAGCAGGCCTGAGCGGGCGGCACACAGCGGGGGGACCCCTTCTAGGCCCCGTGTGAAGGTGCTGCCTGCGGGGTGCTGGAGCCTCCGCCAGCCTCCTTGGTGGCTCAGGAAGTTACCAGACTGTGATGTGTGACGTCGGGGCCTGCACCCGCCTTCCACCTCTATCGCTTCTCTCTTTGCCCAGGAAAGGTCAGTCCGGGTCTGCTCAGCTTGCACAAGGTCCAGGAATCCTGGGTCCAGTCTCTGCTGACTCAGCACACAGGGCTTCCTTGGTCACCCCGATAAGGCTGGCACCCCAGCGGGCTCTGGCTCCTGGGAATTTCCTATGTTTTGGTGCTTACATCTAGGAGAAGGGTTGAATATGTGTGTGTTATTAATTTTTTTTTTGAGTTTTTGGATGTTCAGTGATGTTCAGGGCTGACTCCTGGCTCTGTGCTCAGGGATCATTCCTGGTGGGGCTCTGGGGACCACACACAGTGTTTGGGATCAAACTGGAATCAACTGCATGAAAGTTTGTAGGTTTTCTCTGGCCCCCTAATTTTGACTCAAACAGCAATTTCTCTTGGAATTCGAGTCAGAGAGTGACAGGGCTGGGGCATGAGGGAACTAACTGGGTGATGATAAGATTCGGTGTATACAAGTTGGGCTTTTTTTTTTTTTTTGGTTTTTGGGGTCATACCCGGTGATTCACAGGGGTTACTCCTGGCTCTGCACTCAGGAATTACTCCTGGCCATGCTCAGGGTACTATCTGGGATGCTGGGAATCGAACCCGGGCTAGCCGCGTACAAGGCAAATGCCCTACCCACTGTGCTATCGCTCCAGCCTCTATACAAGTTTTATTGCAAGTCCAAACACATTGGAGAGAGCATTGGAAGGAAGGGGAGGCACTTGCCTTGCACGCATTTCACCTCTATTTGAACTCCTGGCAGCCACAGAGCACAGGGCCAGTGGCCACCAAGACTGCACCAAAGGAGTTAAAACTGGACTTCAATTTAAACCAGAAAACTTCTCTGAGATAGGGTTGCTGAGAATGACTAGAACATTCCCTTGAGTCTGTCCTTTTCTTAAGAGCTTATCTAAGGAAGATAGCATGGAGTCAGAGCTCTTAATCAGAAATCTTGAGATTTACAGAATGAGGATATTGGGGCATGCATGCATGCATCAGGGGGCCAGTACACTGTGGAACTGATTAAAATTTAAAACTTGTGTTCAGCACTAATGACTCATAGCATTGTGTCCTAGATGTGTGGGTTGGATGGCCAAACCTGGTCCATTAATCGAGGGCCAGAAGCAGGGCTGGTGGGCATGGGGGAGGGGACTTGTTGCTGGGAAGAAGGAAATAAACGTTTTATATATTGAATAGTTGGTTCTGAAACCAGGCGTAATACCCGGGCTCTTCATCTTTCAGACATGCCGAGGGAAACACACAGACTGGTTTGAGTTCTAAGCAGAAAATAATTTCATGGCTGGCTCAAAGGGTGACATCTATGACCAAAAAGACCAGATTTGGGGTGTAGTGATAATGCAGCAGGTAGGGTGCTTGCCTTGTACTCAATCCCCGGCATGCTATGTGCTCCCTGGAGCACCACCAGGATTGATTCTGAGCACTGAACCAGGAGTAATCCCTGAGCATTGTTGGGTGTGGCCTCAAACACCAGACTTATTACTTGTAATAGAGTTCTTCTTAAAATGGAGATGTTAAGATAATCTTGTCATCGGCCACCATCCAGATTGCATGTCCTTTTCTCCCGGAAAGGAACATAACATGACACACACCATAATCATGCCACCAGACCCCACACCAGGCTGTTTCAATCAGGGCACCCTGGATGGGGGCGGGTGAGACCCTGCCCCATCCCAAGGGACCCAGTCCTGGCAGCCAAAAACCTCCAGAACCGAACCACCACCATGCTCACGGCTGCTCTCCACATGCTTTGATTGAACCTTACCAATGAGTAAACCTCTGGAAAAACCCAGGTATGCGAGACTTTGTGACTGAAAACTCTGGGTTCAATGGGATGGGAACGGAGATCTTCCACCCGTACCCCCCTGTCTCTGGCAACTTAGCAGCCATGTCCATAAGCCACCTCTGGCTGGCGCCAGATAATCTTGTCATCGGCCACCGTCCAGATCGCGTGTCCTTTTCTTCTGGAAGGGACCATAACATGATGCTCACTATAAGGATGCCATCGGACCCCGCACCAGGCTGTTTTTCACTCAGAGTGCCCCAGAGGGGGATGGATGAGACCCCTCCCAGGCCCAAGGGACTCAGCCCCAGCAGCCAAAAACCTCCAGAACCCAACTGCTGCCATGCCCATGGCTGCTCTCCACACACTCGGGCAGAGCATCACCCATGATTGAATCTAGTCCTGTATTGCGTGGCTGCATTTGTGGCCACGTGGTACTTCAAACCACACACCCTACCCATACTCCAAGATTACCGCACCACATCTGATAGGGTTCAAAGTAAGAGGCAACCAATATTAGAAGGACATATGCATTTGTTTTTACAGATACACACATATATATTTATATGCTTATAATATATCATATATAATATATATATAAAGCACTATATATGTATAAAGCACAAAATATATTTATATATATATAAAGCACAAAAGGCTCAACCTTTAAGAACATGTTGGTGATCTCTTATAGAAGGGGTTAATGGCCCCTGGGTGAAATACAACAACCTTTACACTCTTTCCTCTAAGGATACTTTTTTTTTTTCTTTTCGGGTCACACCCAGCGATGCACAGGGCTTACTCCTGGCTCTACCCTCAGGAATTACTCCTGGCAGTGCTGGGGGACCATATGGGATGCTGGGAATCGAACCCGGGTCGGCCGCGTGCAAGGCAAACGCCCTACCCGCTGTGCTATCGCTCCAGCCCCCTCTAAGGATACTTTTTTTTTTTTTATTGTGGAAAGTTACAAATTTACAGAGTTTTCAGGTTTAAATCTCAGTTATACAATGCTCGAATACCCATCCCTTCACCAGTGCTCATATTCCACCACCAAGAATCCCAGTATAGCTCCACCCCGCCCCCTCACACCCCAACCCCCCCCACGCCCCAAGCCCCCCCACCCTAAGCCCCCCCCCCGGCTGTGTAACTAATAAATTTCACTTTACTTTCACTTTGATTGCATACAATATTTCAACAAAACTCACTATTCTTGTTTGGAGAGTCTCTCCCCTAAAGTCAGACCTGCTGAAAAGGAAGCATTAGATAATTTGTTTTCCATTGCTGAGGATGAAGAAGTATGAGGTCGAGTGACCACACTTAGCGGCCTCTCAGTTTTGGGTTTCTGTAATTTAGTATTTTAGTAACTAAGTCCAGAGAGATATCTGCCAGAAGTTGCATCGTTGCCAACTTGTACTTCTCAGTTACATTATATTCCACATATGAGTGCAATCTTTCTATGTTTCTAAGGATACTTTTTTGGTAGCATTTTCAGTGGTTTTTCATAACAAACAATACTGTCACTATCACTGTCTCTATATCCTGTTGCTCATCGATTTGCTCAAGCGGATACCAGTAATGTCTCCATTGTGAGACTTGTTACTGTTTTTGGCATATCAAATACACCACGGGTAGCTTGCCAAGCTGCTGTGAGGGTGAGATACTCTCGGTAGCTTGCTGGGCTCTCTGAGAGGGGCAGAGGAATCGAACCCAGGTCAGTCTGCATGCAAGGCAAATGCATGTGCTATTGCTCCAGTCCAACAAACAATGCAAACTATATTATTTTGGTTTTGCTTTGGGGCAGAGATATGGGTTTGGGATGGAAACATCTGAAATATGGTGGTGGGAAGGTGTAATGGTGGTGGGATTGGTGTTTTTGATATTAAATGTAATGAAATATTGTGAACTACTTTATAAAATAAAACAATTTAAAAAACAAAACAAAAATGTAAATGTTACATACATTCATAGTTTCACATAAACATTAAGTTTCAGGCAAAGAATCATTTCATCATACATATTTCATGTGTCCCATGTTCAATCAGGGGTGCTGGGGATCTAAGGGAGAATTGAGCCTTATGCTTGAGCCATTACATCTGTAGTGCTCTGTAGCTTTGTTACTGAGATGCTATTGGTGCTTATCTGTAGGATTCTGTGAATTAGGCTGAACTTGTAGAAATAACTGGAAATTTAGGATAAGGATGTCCCTAGTAATCTAAACAGTAAAAAATAGTGTAAGTGAAAATAACCTTTCAAAAAAAATATCATTGTTCAGTCACCTCCCCTAAGATCTGCACTTTACCTTGACATTTCTCTCCTCTATTATATTTCTCAAAATAAACCTATTTACTTAAGAATACATATCATTATCAAAGGTGTGTGGATCACAACCAAATAGTGGTAGGAATTCGCTAAAATAGACATAAACTCTCAAGGAACACTGATGGTGAAGTTGAGAATTGGTGCAACTTTTATGGAACATAATATGGAGATTCATCAAATAAAAATGGTAATACTACATGATCTCATGGTATTTCTCTCCTCCTGGGGATTTATATAAAGAATATAAAAACATTAATTAGATAGGATGTTTTATGTTCATAGCAGTTCACAATAGCTCACATAGCGGTTCAAATTTGGAATCACTTAAATGCCCATCAGCAGATGATTGGATAAAGAAGCTGCAATGTAGATATTCACTGTAATGCCACTTCACCATTAAAAAAAAAAAGAGGAAAACTTGCCTTTTAAGATAAAATGCCTGGATCCTGAGGTGATCATGCTAAGTGAATAAGTAAGGAAGACAAACATTGAGAGGGCTCATGTATGTGTGGAATGTGAATTACTAAAGTAGAACTAGCAAAAAGCAAACAAAACTCCTGGGCTCAGTGAAAACTATGGTGGTTTGAAAAGTTAAAATGTAGGGGTGATGGGAAGAATGAGGAGAGGGGTCTTTTTGGTGGTGCGATGGCTCTGGAATTCTAGAATATTCTAAATTTTAGAAAACTAGTAAGCTCTATGACAGGTGAAACTGCATAAGTACTTGGCAGGGATTGTGTAAGTGTGTGAGTATAATGTGTGTTTCTGTGAGTGTGTGAAAGTAAGTGTGACTGTGTATGTTTGAATGTGTTTCAGGAGGGATAACAACACACACTGATGGAAAATTGTACTAGATCAATGCTTTCCACTTATTATCACTTATTATCATCTCCCAGATTTTTTTTGGCTTTTGCTCTTTTTTTGTTGGTTTATTTATTTTTGTTTAATTTTTATCTCCCATATTTTTGACATTTGAAACCTATTTAACTGTTTCTATGCTAGTTTCTTCAAATTTTCAGATACAAATAAAATTGAAAGAAAACACAGTATCCTAAAAGAAATCCAGATTATGTGTTATAGAGGAAACTTTTTAAAAAAATATTAATATATGAAATACTTACATGCAATATAGAGATTAGTCACAATAGTGCTTGAATTTTTATTCATTTTTTTAAAAAAGTTTTTATTAGTGAGAGGACAACTCTTAAAACTGCCACCAAAACCAAAAAGTGCCGTCAGACCCTAACTAATATTGCTAGCCCTGTTGTCTATGTCCAGGAGACAGCAAGGTTTTGAAAGGTGCTGAGAGATCCACTCCGAGTAAAAACTGGAGCGAGCTGAAGTTATTGGTCTTCTCCCTGTGTGAGTCCATCCGGTAACAAGCTCAGTGCCTCTCCCTGTGGACCGGTTGCCCTTGGCTGCCACCTTGCATGCTTTACCTCTATTCCCCATCTATTTCAGCATTTGGAAGATAATTGCTGGGATGCTTTGGGCTCCAGTGTTCTGTTCACCTTCATCCATGACTCTTGTCCTCCTGTCTGATTTCTTGGGTGATGCTCATCAACATTGTGCCAGGGTGGGTTTATGGGATGGGCTGGCCCCTGGGGATGCCAGGGACAAAGTCAACCTTGAGGGCAAAGTCAACTGTCTTACTGCAGGTATATCCCAGCAATTTGTCCTCCTTTTATGTAGGGGTGGGGGAGATCATTTTCAAGAGGCAATCACCATAGGTTCTTATTGACTTTGGGGGGTTTGGACCACACTTGGCGGTGCTCAGGGCTTACTCCTGATTCTGTGCTCAGGAATCACTCCTGGCAGGGGGACTCAGGGGACCATATGGGGTGCTGGGAATCAAACCCAAGCTGGTCGTGTTCAAGCCAAGCACTCTACCCACTGCTATCACTCCAGCCCCTATGATAGGTTTTAAATAAACATTTATAGGTTTTCAAAAAATGTTTGTTGACTATCTACCCATCCACATACCCAATGACCTACCCACACATTCATCTACTCACTTATCCACCCTCTAATTTATCCACTCATCCATCCACCCACTCATCCACCCATCTATCCACTCATTTATTCATTTAGTCACCCACCCATCCATTCACTCATCCATCCATCCGCCCACGTTTATCCATCCCTCCATCCACCTATCCACCCACACATCCATCCATTCACCCACCCACGCATCCATCCATCCACCCACCATGCACACAAGCATGCATGCATCCATCATCCATCTACTTATCCATCCATTCATCTATCCACCCACGCATCCATCCACCTATCCACTTATGCATCTATCCATCCACCCACGCATCCATCCACCTACTCATCCACGCATCCATTCATCCATCTACCCATGCATCCATGCATCCATGCATCCTTCCATCCATCCATCCATCCATCCATCCATCCATCCATCCATCCATCCATCCATCCATCCTTCCATCCATCCATCCAACCATCTATCCATTCAACAATAATTTACTCAGTGTTCCCTGTGGCAGGCACCATGCTGGACTTCAAGGATACAGCAGTAGGGGTAACAGTGATAATTTCCTTGCTTTCCTGAGGCTTCTATTTAAGTGCATGAATGAGCTTTACAAGTTTGTATTTGAGACAGTTCATAGGAAGAGAACTCTTGTAACCTCTACATGATAAGGAAAAAAAGGGGTCATATTCCCAAAGAAATAGTGAAAATGCTGCAACCTAACATTTATTTTTTAACTTTTAAAAAAATTTATTTATTTATTTATTATTTTTTTATTGAATCACCGTGACAAAAGTTACAAAGCTTTCAGGTTTAAGTCTCAGTCATATAATGATCAAACCCCCATCCCTTCACTGATGCACATGTTCCCCCACCAAGAACCCCACTATAACTTCCTCCCAAGCCCACCCCCCAGCCTGAGTGGCTAATGATCTTCACTTTATTCTCTCTATACTTTGAATACATTTGATATTTCAACAGGGAACTGACTATTATTATTTGGGATTTTCTCCCAACAATCAAACCTGCTGAAAAGGCATCATTTGATAATTTGTTTTCCATGGCTGAGAATGAAGATTATATGAGCTCAGTTTTGGATTCCTGTTGTTTTAGCTCAGTTCACAGTCTAGATACATTTCTATTAAGTCTCTGGGTGCCAAAATGGGTTAGTAGACCTCCTGGATCATAGTCTTTAAGGAGCAGAGGGGCCGTGACGTGAGCGTCTGCTCCGGATCTCATCTGGGCGGAGAGTGTGCTGGTAACACCCCCATCCCACTGCAAGCTTGTACCTCTGGGGTTGTGAGTTCTAGAAGGTGACGGACGCCACATGGGCATTGCTGCTGCCACAACCTAACATTTAAATGGTGGTGGCATTGATGTAGTACCAATCACCATTCTAAACTATATGTATAATTGCATATATATGTGTGCATATAATTTTGTATGAGTATAATATATGACATATGTGTGAGTTCTATATTCT
The DNA here is from genome assembly GCF_027595985.1 of Sorex araneus. Taxonomy (NCBI): domain Eukaryota; kingdom Metazoa; phylum Chordata; class Mammalia; order Eulipotyphla; family Soricidae; genus Sorex; species Sorex araneus. Next base: position 113,684,391 of record NC_073304.1, read on the forward strand.
GAGAATTAAAGGGAATCAAGTAAACAAAAACATATAAAAATCAATTTAGTCCTCACAGTTAAGTTACCCTGTGAGATAGACACTGATATCTCCACATCATTAAACAGAAAGCAGAGGCCGCAGAGTGGTTAACTTGCCTGGAGCCACACGGTAAGTAGGTGGGAAAGTCAGAACTGGAACTCAGACACTGGGCCCCCAGTGAGCTTGGCGGGTGGTGAGGGAGTCTTGATGGCCAGAGCCCAGTTGAATGTGGACTGGGAGCCCTGAGGCTGGGCCGTTGATCCTATCAGTGGGTCCGCTCTGTGCTATTTGGCCTCCAGCTGGGCGCTGCCATTGTCTGTGCTCACCCCACCCTGTCCCTCCACATTGGAGTCCTTCCAGCCCTTCTTAGGACTTTGTGAGGCTCTGTACTCCTTCCTGGCAGTCTCTGAGCGGCCTCCTGACTTGTGATAGAGCTTCTGTTAGGAGCCATTCCTGCCTGTAGCTGGCCTGGTCAGCATCCCCAGGCAGCAGGATGACTTCCCAGGAGTGTCAGGACAGAGCAGGGTGGGAGCAGGAGTAAGTAGGGTTTCATCATGTTTTCCCCACGACCAGATGAGCCATGATTCTCCTCTGGGGTTCTCACTGTCAAGGCAGGGGGCCTTCAGCACCCTTGGCTCTGTAGCTTAGACACAGAAGCCGAATTTGGGGACACAGGAACATTGCTAAGGACCCTGAGAATCCAGAAGCGGGAGCTGTGGGGGTGGCAGGCTGAGACTTGCTCACAGCTCCATGCCACTGGCCCGGGCCAGTGCCAGGCCCAGCACACCGGCAAAAGCAGTGGAACGAAACACTAAAACGGAATGTGTTCCTTTCGACTCAAACCACTCCCTGCAGGGAAGAAACTGCACCCAAAGGGGACAAAAGGCTTCAATAAGCCAGCAGCTATGGCTGTAAATGAAAGGAGGCAAGATGTGCACACACAGAGACTCACACAGAGCAGTGCCCTTCCGATGTTCTCTCCGTGATACCAGGAGGCCTCACTGGGGGGCCAGGCTTGCAGCGCTGTCTCTGCCGTCCTTCCTCAGATCTCCCAGAGCATCTGCTCATTAGCAGCCCAAACTGACTAGGCAGAGGCAGGAGGCCAGTTAACCTTTGCAGTTGGAAGTGCTTGCGTGGGAAGAGAAAAAGGAAGTTAAGAAGTGAAGAAGGGACGCATGGAAAGAATAACAATGACTGTGATGCATTGAAGCCCTACTGTGGGCCAGGATCTGTGAACAGGCCTCTTGCCATGGATGATTTTAAATTCCTCAACATTTAAAAATAGATCACGGCCTGTAGTCAGGTGGTCTTGACTGCTGCTTAAAGCAGAGCAAAAGATGGAAACTTTCTAAATAGAAATGGGGAAGAGAATATGCAGGGAGGGCGAACTCCTAGCCCAGGCAGTGGCTCAGGATGTGGTGCTCAGCCCAGCATTCTGGGGGCAAAGCTCTCGCTGCCTACGTGTGGGTGACCACGGCCTGGGACTCTCAGCTCTTAGGACCAGCGATGCAGCCACCTGGCCTGGGCTCCCAGCTCAGCCCCCACCTCTGTGACAGTTCTCTCTCACACTCTGACAGTGTAAGAACACCTACCTCACAGCTAGACAGAGCCATGCAGAATGTGACGAGGAGTTCTGGCCATGGCATGAAACCTAGCAGACTATGGCAATTGTTTTCTCTCCACTTCCAAACCAATGTGACTTCCAAGAAAGATAGCGATAGCGCCTTGTATCTCTTTCCCCAGAAATCAGCATTTTCCACTGATGCCTCTCAAAAAATAGCAGAGCCCAGAAGCTTAGAGAAATGTATTCCAAAGGCAATTGGGAGCATCATAAGAACCACTTGACTTACACACTTAAGAAACATTGAAATGTCTTGACATTTTTTTAGCTGATCGTATAAAAGAAACTTGATAGAGGTTTTTCCCACATTTGGCAACAATTCTGAAGATGTGGCATTACCAATGACATTACCAATAATAACTTGTGAAGTCGAGAGGAACTTTTCTAAACTATCAACGGCAATAAAAGTTGGAGGGGCTGGGGAGGGAGCTTGAGTGGTCGAGCCAGGCCAGGGCTGTGCGAGTCTCTGAATTCAGTTCCTGCTCTCTCATGGTCCCCTGAGCACTGCCAGGTATGACCCTGATGTCAAAAAAGTAATCAAAACAGTCATTGGGAGAGTCACGTAAAGGCAGGCTTGCTTTCCTTAAATCATCGAGTTTAGTCTCCAGGCATTCTCACTGCAGCAGGCCCCGGCCCTGTTTAACCCCATATGTGAACTGGGGAATTCTAGTCTGGAGGATCCCTGCTCCTCAGCGAATGGGAAGTCCAGCCCTGCTTGTGTGCCTGGAGCAGAGGGCAGGGCAGATTGCTTTGGGGATCCCAAGCCCAGGATGGACACCGTGACCTTGGGCCCAACCAGTGATGCTTTATGTTTTACCACCAACTTGACACTGCAGGCGAAAGATACCAGAGTCTTTTCTAATTGAATGGCTATTGGATGGGGTGAGATTAAATGCCAGCACACCCGAGACAGCCTTTCTATCACCCTTCCAGGCTGGGGACTGAGATTGGTCTTAGGGAAGTGCTGAGCTGTCTTGCACCTCCATGTTGGGGTGAAACGTAAATAAGCTCTAGGTGCAGACTACCAGCACCCTGCTTGGCTATATAAGAGTACCACAGAGGGGTAGACGTCTGCCCACTCTGATTTTCCTCTAACGATATAGTCAAAGCCTCCTCCCGATGAAGCCACTGCTGGTTAATTTTTAAATTTACCTAAGTTATCCTTATACACCCTGTGATGCTCAGGGTATTCTCCTGTATCTGCCCGCACTATATGCTGTGCTGGGAATTGAACCAGCCTTGTCTGCTGTACTATCGTATCTCCAGTCTTTGCTGGTTAATTTTAATGGGCAGGTTAAGAAAGTAATTATAAAATTATATATATATATATACACACACATATACATGTATGAACATACTTGATATTTTAAATTCTAATTTATAATAGACAAACATTGATTATTTGATTATTCATCATCATCATCATCATCATCATCCTGTTGATCGTCGAATTTCTCGAGCATTCTCAGTAATATCTTCATTCATCATAGCTGTGATTATTGTTTAAAATTTTTTATTATAACACCCGAGTTACCAAGTTGTTCATAACACAATTATTTCAAGCATTAAGTGTTCCAACACCAATTCCACCAAAGGTGTGACCTTCCCTCCACCAATGTCCCCAGTTTCCACACACCCCCAAGCCCCAGCCTGCTCCCTTGTAGCCACAAACACATTCACTTCATATTTTTTGTTATAACACAAAGGCAAATGAAATTACCAAGACTTGGATCACTAAGAGTCAGTTTGTGGTAATTGTTTTATCCCAATGATGTTACTTAAGTCACTGTCTGAAGCTCCCCCATGCTCGTTGGTGCTACTTGGGTCTCTGTGTTATTGTTTAGGCTCAGTAAGCCCAGGGGGCTTCTAGGAAATTTTTCCATCATATATGCTGTGATTCTACTATGAACTTTTACAGAACTATGGAATTTGGAGATGTCCAGGAGCTATAGAGCAGAAGGCTCTTGGTGCCTTGGCAGCTTGATGAGACCCAGCTGTGAAGCTGGGCCGTTTCTAATTTGGAGGGTGTTGGGTTGCTGTGCCTTCGGGCAGAAAGGGGAATCTGGCCACCCCCATTCTGAGAAGGCCCCAGAGTTCTTAGCCCAGACCAGTCTACTTGGGAAGATTCAGCATCATCATGTTCTATTTGAGATTAGCTATGGAGCTGGGAAAAGATGCAAGCAAGATGGCGGTGTGTGTGTGTGTGTGTGTGGCTGCTGAGTTTTCTGCTGGAAGGGGTGGGGGGTGGGTTTCTTCCCATTCCCATTCCAAGAATACCCCAGAGTTTTCAGCCTGTAGTCTTCTCCCACCCAGGGAAGATTCAGCTAGACTAGCACTGTCACTGTTATCCCTTTATTCATCGATTTGCTCGAGAGGACACCAGTAATGTCTCCATTGTGAGACTTGTTGTTACTGTTTTTGGCATATCGAATACGCCACAGGTAGCTTGCCAAACTCTGCTCTGAGGGCGGGATACTCTTGGTAGCTTGCCGGGTTCTCCGAGACAGATGGAGGAATCGAACCTGGGTTGGCCCTGTGCAATGCAAACGCCCTACCCGCTGTGCTATTGCTCCAGTCCATTCAGCTAGATAAGCATCTATTATTAATCTGGAAAAATTTAAAGCTTTTCATTATAGAAAAATTTAAACCTGTTAAAAGCTGGCAGAAAAAGCATAGTGCATATTTTGGGGGGGGGGTGGGAGGGACACACCCTGGCAGTGCTCAGGGCTTACTCCTGACAGGACTTGGGGTGCTGGGGATCAAACCTGGGTCAGAAAGATGCAGAGTAAGGCCTGCTGTATTATCGCTTTTGCCCTGGTATCCTCATGTGCTCGTCATCCAGATTTAAAAAATAAAGATCAAATCATGACAACACTTGTCTGTCCTTCGTCTCCTTGCTGCTCCCTTCACACCGTTATTGGAAGCACGCACAGTCGTTTCACTTAATCCTCAGTATTTCAGTCTGCATCCCTCCGAGTTCTCAAGGCAGAGCCTAGTCTCCAGTCTGGTGGCATTTGGGGACAGGCATCTGGGAGGCTGTTAGTTAGAAGAGGCCCTGCAGGTGGACTCTCAGGACAGAACTGTGCCCTTCTGCATTCCTAGAAAGCTTGCTGCTTTGCCTCCCTCTCCCACACACAGCAAAGGGGTCCTGTCCCCAACACGGCAAGAATGTGTCTGCCTGCAGAACAGAGCGAGAAGCCAAGGCACTGACCTTTAGTCTCTAAAACAGTGAGGAATAAATCACACACACACACACACACACACACACACACACACACCCCAGACACAGAGTTTAGGTCACAGGGTTACTGTTGGATATTAACCCTAAGTGTTTTAGGCTTCATCAGTGAAATGCCCCTTTTACTCCTCCCAGTGAAGCTTACAGTGCTCTTTTGAGCATCCCTAATCCCCTGATATTATTTTTAATCTTTCCTTTGCATTTTACCTGTCATTGGCACAGTTCCCCAAGTCAGTCATTGGCACAGTTCCCCAAGTCAGTCTTGACTACTTATAAATCAAAACTTTCTGATAATTCTGGATTTTGTATTTGTTGTGCTGTGAATTTGTACCCACTTTTCTATTTCCCCTGTAGCCCTTTCATATTTTACTATAGAGCAATGTTCTTGGTTAAACACAAAAAGACCTCTAATGGTCCTAATATTTGGGAGCTGATTAACTCTGAAATAACTCTGGCCATAATTACTTGACTCAGGTTGCCGAGTTCCTAACACTCCAAAAGGGAGGTCCTGTTGTGGGATTGGGATGGACCTGGGGCGAATGGCGAAGCTACCCCAGCATTGAAATGGGACAGTCTAGGAAGCATAAATGCATGGTCTTGATGCAAGCTTTTATGACTTAAGAGACAGGATCTCTTGGGGAAGGACAAGCTGAACTGGCCTGGGGATTTAGTCTGGGATTTACAGTAAAAGACTTACTTGCTCTCAGGGTTCAGAAAACTAAGTTTTCAGATCTTTATCTCTTATTGTGTTTATCCAAACAACTGCAAGTATTGGTAAGAAATAGAATTGTTTGACTAGTTGTTTTACTTAATTGTTTGATATATATGACTAGAGGGAAAGAGAAAAGCAATAGACATCTCTGGGAGACAGAGCGTCTCCTTGAGTTAATCTCCCCCAAAGAATTGCCTCTGCTGGAATGTTTTACCTCTATACATCACACAGATATGCAGTCCTACACCTCTGACCCCTGCAGATATCCTAGCATTATCCTACAGATATGCTAGCAGCTCTGCATTAAACAGGCCATTTTCATCATCAGTCTGTGGTCTGTCTGTCTCTCTGCTAGGGAGGTCTGGGGAGGACGGGAGGTGTCTTTCAGCCACCAAATACATGCTTTGAACAGTACCTGCATATTTGTGAACTCACAGTTATAACTGCTGATTTTCATCATTTTGATGACGTTACTGCCCCTTTGCCACCAAAGTGCCCAAGACCCTCCCTTCCTCTGCCCCCTCTTCTCTCCTTATGTCTCTTCTTGTCCACCTCTTCAATTCTGTTGCTTAAGCCCTCAGTCCATGGTATTTGTTAGGGCAACCCATGCTGACTGTCTCAGAGAGAAAGAGACTCTTGACAACAGACCAACACCACAATAACAGCACTGTTGCATCTACACCACGGATCACTCAATTCTTCCTTCGTTGGAACATGAGTGGGTCAACTTGTAATATGGGGCTGAGCTTTGACAGAGTTGCATCAGCTAGTGGATTGTTCTATTGCCTCTCATCAAGAAAAGTGTGATGCGTGATTTGCAGTTTCCTTCTTTTTTTTTTTTCCTGAAGTGGGTGGGTGAGTGGATCGTGTTTTGGGTTACACTCGGTGATGCACAGGGGTTACTCCTGGTTTTGCACTCAGGAATTACTCCTGGTGATTCTTGGGGGACCGTATGGGATGCTGAGAATCGAACCCGGTTGGTCGCGTGCAAGGCAAACACCCTACCCGCTGTACTATTGCTCCAGCCCCTTGAGGATATTTTTTGACTTAAAAAATATTCATTCAAATAGCGTAATAACATTTTAAAAAATATGTATCACATAGTGGTTATTCATTCTGTAGATGGACCATATGTTTCTTAACTCATTTTTTTATTAATTGACATACAAATTGCCCTAATTTTATTTATTTTTATTTATTTTATTTATTTTTTTAACTTTTTATTGAATCACCATGTGGAAACTTACAAAGTTCTCAGGTTTATGTCTCAGTTATACAATATTCAAACACCCATCCCTTCACCAGTGCCCATATTCTACCACCAAAACCCCCAGGATACCCCCCACCCCCACCCCCCACCCCCCGACTGTATAACTGATGAATTTCACTTCATTTTCTCTTTACCTTGATTACGTTCCATATTTCAACACAAAACTCACTATTGTTCTTGGAGTTTCCACCCAAGAAAGACAGCCCTACTACCAAGGAAGCATTTGGTAATTAGTTTTCCATTGCTGAGAATGAAGAGATATGTAGCCCCACTGCTCCAAGTACATAACTCTTTATTTTTCCTTTTTCCTTTTCCTTTTTTTTCCCCTTCATCCCCCTTCCCACGCCTCATAGTATGGTGGACGCCACGCTGCGTTTCTCCCTGAAAATGGGAAACAACCGGGAAAGAGGGATATTTCCTCTTCTCAGCCGGCATGGGGCTTTTGCTTAGTTCACAGTCCAGAGAAGTGGCTGCTACATTAATAACCTTCAATATTTCAACAAAAACTCACTGTTATTATTTGGAGATTCCCCCCCAACTCAGACCTGTTCAAAAGGAACCGTTTCACATTGCTGACAATTATAGATGTTAAGTCGCGCGGACAGTGCTGCGTCCTCGAGGTTTTGGATTTCTGTATAAAGTCCAGGGAAAATTCTGCCAGAAAATGCATAGCCCAGCTCACAGTCCCAGTGCATTGCTGTAAGAAGTCTCTGGAATCAAAGTCTTTAGGTGCAGAGGGTCCGTTTCACTCTCAGCAGCTCCGAATTTATCTGGGCCGAGGGCGTGCCGGTTACACCCACTTCCCATGATTCTCTAGGAGCCCCAAGTGTAAAAATCGAATACCTCTGAGTTAGGAGTCTTAGAAGATGGCGCCTGCCATGTGGATGCTGCCGCCGCTGCCATTTTCCATGCAGGAAGACAGGGTGGGGAGGAAAGATCCACCCCCGGGCAGCACAGAGTTGCAGCCCAGTTCGCAGTCCCAGTGCATTGCTATTAGAAGCTGCGCTGGATGCCCGAATGTGTTAGGTCTCTGGAATCAAAGTCTTTAGGCGCAGAGGGTCCGTTTCACTCTCAGCAGCTCCGAATTTATCTGGGCCGAGGGTGTCAATTGCCCTAATTTTAGTTTTATTTCACTTTGTATTTGTTGGCTAATAAATAAAGTACTTCAGTAAATCTCCTTTAACCATATACCTTGATATGTTTTTGTTTGTTTGGGGGCCATATCCCAAAGTGCTCAGGGCTTCCTCCTGGTTCCATGCTGAGGCTGAGGCGCAGGATCTCATCTGCAGAGCAGAGGAACCAGGGAGAGTGAACACCTTCCCCCATGCCGGCTCTCTGGCCTCTACCTTCAGATAAGCTTCAGGTTAAACTTCTTACTGTGGCATTGTTGCATCAAACAAGTGATATGTACTTAAAATGTTTATTTTTTACCAAACAGTCCTCCAAAAATGCCACAATTTATTCTCTCACTCACAGTATTTGAAAGTTTATCAACTGTTATCAAAATTTTGGTCTTGACAGTCTGACAAAATAAGTAGCATTTGACTGTTGTTTTAATTTTAGTTTCTTTATTTTTGAGTAAACTTTAGCATTTATCATGTGTTGGATGGTGTTTGCATTTAGTTTTCTATAAACTGTGAGTTCATGTCATTCATTGCTCTTCCAGCCTTTTCAATAATCTGTGAAACTCTAACAGTGCTCGCCCTTTCCTTTGCCTGGTGTGACGGGAACTCTTCCTGAGACCAAGAAGGCAGACTGTTGATCAGACTGTGTGCAAGCCCTTTGATCACCTCCAGTTGTCTTTCCTGGCCTCAAGAGTAGGTGTGGCCACGTGACTGAGTTCTAGCCAATGGGCTTAGTGTACAGATGATCTCTGCAGCCAGGCTCAGCTATGAAAACTCTCCGCACCCCACCCCACGTGCCCAGGGAAGCTGGTAAGGGGGCTGTGAGCCTACAGGGATTGCCCTGTTCTGTCCTATTCATGGAAGGTTTGAACTGTTTTCATGTTAGAGTCTAAAAAATATATATATTTCCTCTATTGAACTGTTTTGCGTGTTAGAGTCTTAGAAAGAAAAATTCTCCTCTATTTGGGGTACAAAATACTTATCAAGTAGCCTATTCTAACTTAAGCACTACAGTGGTGTCGTGGGACTTTGTTGCTGCTTTCCACCTTTCCATGTCATTTTTATTTTTGACCATACATACAGATTCATACTTTTCACATGCTAATTTAGTGGCATAGGGTTACACTCTATTGTATTCTGGGATACTCCTGACTCTGTGCTCAGGGGTCACTGCTGGATGAGCTGGGAGGACTTTTTTTTTTTTTTTTGGCTTTTTGGGTCACACCTGGCAATGCACAGGGGTTACTCCTGGCTCTGCACTCAGGAATTACTCCTGGTGGTGCTCAGGGGACCATATGGGATGCTGGGATTCAAACCTAGGTCTGCCGCTTGCAAGGCAAACGCCCCACCCGCTCTGCTATCACTCCAGCCCCTCGGGGGACTTTTATGGGTGCTGGGATTTGAAAAGGAGTTGGCAGGAGGGACAGCATATGCCTTAATCTCTGTTTTGTTTGTCTGGGTCCTGCGTGGTCATTTTCAAAAATAACATTTGACTTTTGTAGTAAACTTGGAGAGATTCTTCCTAGCTCAAGATTTTTTTTAAGTCATTTATGGATATTTTTCCTAGAATTTTTAGGGTTTCCATTTTACATCAAGAATTTTTCTGTTTGTAATTTAGTGTAAACTGTAAAGTGGTTTCCAACTTAGTTCTACCTCTCTCAATGGCTAGGATGATCTTATCCTGCTATGTTTTGGCTAATTTTGTCTTACTGCTGATTGAAATTACACATTTACTATATACAAAATCACTGTATCACTGTCATCCCATTGTTCGTTGATTTACTCGAGCAGGCACCAGTAACGTCTCTATTCCTCCCAGCCCTGAGACTTTAGCATCCTCTCCTTACTCATCTTTCCCAATGATTGGAGGCTCTTTCAGGATCATTTCAGGGTCAGGGGAATGAGACCTATCATTACTGTTTTTGGCATATCAAATACGTCACGGGTAGCTTGCGATGATTTGTTGCCTACTGTCTGAACTCCATCAAATATGGTGTGGTAATTATTGAAAATGGGTAGGAAGTGTCTTACAATGTGTCGCGTGGCCTCAGTCCGGAAAGTGGCCTGGAATGTGGTGGCGGTTGGGTAGTGGAGGTCGGCTGCCGGGACTGGGTGGGGAGGGTTCTCACCTGCCCCTCTCTGGGGCGCCCCAAGTGAAAACAGCCTGGCACAGAGTCCCACGGAGTACCTTCACACAAAATACAATAAACATTTTGATTTACGTATAGACTCTCTTCTGTGTTGTGAATTTGTTAATGCTGGGTACACTATATTTTAGTTATAATGGATTATAATACTTTAAATATTTGGTGAGAAAAATTTGTCTTCATTTCCCTGCATTATTTCTGGTATGTAGCCATATATAATTTTTTTCTAATAAATTTAAAAATAGCTTAGTCTAGTCAGAAGAAATCACATATTTTAGGATTTAGTAAAACAACTAAGATTTCTACAACACCACTAAAATGATGTATTAAAGTACATATATTTTTAATTTATTCAAATATTATTAAAATTCCTCACAGGGAGTTAAAGCTTTCTTCTTATAAGTCACACTCAGTTTTTGTGAAATTGATTCTTTTTTTTTTTTTGGGTCACACCCAGCAATGCACAGGGGTCACTCCTGGCTCATGCACTCAGGAATCATCCCTGGTGGTGCTCAGGGGACCATATGGGATGCTGGGATTTGAACCCGGGTCGGCCGCGTGCAAGGCAAACGCCCTACCCGCTGTGCTATCACTCCAGCCTCTTGAAATTGATTCTTAAGTGCTTTATCTTTGCTCTTATCATGAATATCTCTTTTTCTTCCAATCTAGACTGTCTTTCACAGGCTGTTGTTTGTATAAGAAAACCCCAATTCATTCTTATTTCTTTCTTTTTGTGAAAGGTGTGTGTGTGTGTGTGTGTGTGTGTGTGTGTGAGAGAGAGAGAGAGAGAGAGAGAGAGAGAGAGAGAGAGAGAGACAGACAGACAGACAGACAGACAGACAGACAGACAGGAAAGGTGGGAGGCACGATGGTGTCCACATCCTACTCCTCCTGGTGACCAGGTTTGTGCTGCATGTTTGAGGGGTCCTGGGGACAATGGGGCTAAGCCTACCTTCTAGAAGAGTCTCTCTTTTTGTTTTTTGTTTTGTTTGGGGGCCTCACTGATTGGTGCTCAGGGCTTACTCCTGACTCAGGAACACTCTTGGTGGTGCTCAGGGGACCCTGTGTGGTGCTAAGAATGAAACCTCAGCAGCTGTGTGCAAGGCAAGTGCCCCATCACGGCGCCTCTTCCCCCGCCTCTAGAACTGTTTCTTAAACATTTTCCTCTTGTCACACAGATATATAGGTCTATAACATATGTATGCAAATCAAATATTTGCTAATAATAAATAAAAAAGAAATTTATTTAAAAAATTTCAATCTACACTGGTAGTTCAGATAACAGGATTACAGTCCTGTCAGTTTCATGATTTTGGTGAAGAAAGTCCCTGCACTTTCCCACAAGGAGAGTCCCAGACTCTCCAGCTCTTTCTCTGCATTGCCCCAGTCCTCTGCTCCTCCTCCCCTGCACGGCCCCCTGCCCCCACCCCTCCAGTCAAAGGTCAGGCTTTGTCCTGGTTGGCTAGTGTCTGCTCCTTGGTTTTAAGACAGTTTTTTTTGTGACTTTGGGCTGTGCTCAGGGCTTACTCCTGTCTCTGTACTTTTGTGGTGCGCGGGGTTGAACTCGGGACTTCTGGGCGCAAGGCAAAGTGCCCTCCCTGTGCTGTCTCTCCCACCAGATGATCTTTTAAGAAGTTATCATCTAAGAAGCTCGGCTAGGCTGTGGTCCCCCAGGGGCCCATGCTGATCTCCAGGGTGCTGGTTCTGGGTGCCTGGTGACGCCCTGTGAGCACAGAGCTGTCATGGGAAGAACAGAGCGCCCGCCTCACTTTCTCCTCTCACCACTCTGGAGCGAAGAAGAGCAGTATCCACACCAGTCTCAGGGGAGAGGGCCAAGGTGGTCCCTCTCCTGTCCTCCATGCCTCAGCTGTTATTCCAGCCCTCCCCCACGAAGGCCTGTCCTAATGTGTACAGAGCCGTCCATGGAGGTTGATTCTGAATCCCAGTGGCTGCCTGGAGGAGGCGTGTGGAGGCATATACATAGGGGTGGGGCGTGGGGAGGCAGAAAGAGGTGGCTTGCTCTGAGACAGTTGGGTCTGTCAGTAAGGAGAGACAGGGATTAAGCTGTCCCTGCAGCCCAGGGTAACTTCTGAGTCAGCAGCACTGTGGGCTGTGTTCCCTAGCAGGGCTGACACTGATGAAGTGGCCGCAAATCCTCAGCTCCCTCCTCGCCCTCCCACCAGCCCTCTCCGCTTCTGCCTCCTGGAAGCCCCCGATCAGCTCCAGATCAACATTTTCCCCTGGGCTCTGTGTATATTCATGCTGTGTAAGTCTTACAGGAAATGCTGGCCGGGGGCATTGGGCAGCACATGGACTGGCTGGAGGGTGTACCGGAGCCCCCTCCTGTGTGGGGACCCCTTTCCCTGCGAGCCTACTTGGCGCCATGTCTTGAGAGACCCGGAGGACCGCTGTGACTCAGCTCCCACGTGGTATTGTGGATCCCCCTGGAAGCCAGAGAAGTGCATTAGCTTTGACCAGTGCAGCCCTGCTACTGGGTGGCCTGATTTCACAATCAGTGTGGAAAATCCCCAAAGGTCATTATTTTCCGAAGGTCCAGCCACTTCCTACCCCTGTCTCCATTAGTGAGTCTTTAAACCGCAACCCAATATCTTGGTGAATATGATTTGGAAACCAGAGCTGGCTTCTCCCGTCTTGACTTAATCCCTATAAGCTTCCCGCCCATCACTCAGAGATGACCCCACACTGACTCTGTGACTGCACGCTAAACTGACTTTGTGAAGGGGGCAGGTCCAACTAAGGAGGTGGCTGACAGGTGGGGTGGACAGAGACAGGATCCTGAGGTCACCTTTTGAACTGGGGTCCCTTAAATGATAGGTTACAAGTGCCCTGCAAACACGGACATTCACAACCACCTTCAGTGCCTCAGTTGGGGCATGTGAGGGCCCAACCAGAAGATAGGTGATAAAATAGATGTGGGAGCCGGTTCCCTTGAGCTCTCCAAAGGCCAAGGGTGAGGTAGCTTCCTGATCCCTGCCTCTTCTGTCCCAACTTTTAATGCACCCCTAAGGGAAAAAGCGACAGATTAGCACTACGAAGATCCATCACACCTCTTACCAAGATTTATACACACACAAACACACACGTACACACACATTCCACATGCCTGGGCTTGTGTTTACATGTCCTTCCTTAAGTCTTTCATTCCTCCAGTTAATTTCCTTTATCTTTAAAACACATGGAAATCCCAAGAGACTAACCTAGCTCCTGCTAACGATCAGGGGTGCAAAGACTCTGAATACAGTGCCCGGGCTGATCTTAGACACAGCTGACCTAACTCCTGTCATCACCGCTGGGCACCGTTGCTTGGCAGACTTGCCTCCTTGCTCCTGTGTGTGTGTGTGTGTGTGTGTACACGCACAAGTGTTTTGCACCCACACTCACATGTACATATATTTCCACATGCTTGCACATACTTTAACTCACACTCACACATTTTCCACACATACAAGCACTGTCTCACTATATATTCACCATGTATGTTGCCTTTGATCACTCTTTTACATTCATAAACACACTCTTTCATGCACACTCTCACACAAGCACAATATTCACACACATGCACACTTCCACACTCATGCATGCAATTTCACACCCATCTCACATACACTGTTACACACACAGACTCTCTCTCTCTCTCTCACTTTCTCTCCCCTCCCATTTCCTCTCTTTCTACTTCCGTCACTTATTTCTTTCCTCAGAGAAAGTTGTCCTCCTGCTCCTACCCCCACTCTGCCATCTGACCCCCTTCCTGGTCTCCTCTTTTGTCCACGTTCCTGCTGATTCCCAGTCCCTCCCTTTTGGTCTCCCGGTGCCCCTGGATTCTGATTTGACCCGCTCTTCCCCTGCTGCCCAATTCCAGCTGTGTGCTTTATGGGCGCCAAGCTTCTCTCCCTTGCTGGGGCACAGACACCCTGAGGATCATGTTTTCTTCATCTCTGTGCCCCCATGGTGCCCATCACAGCCTTGGCAGGCAGAAGGCCCTCAGGGAATATTGAATAATTGAGATGTTGGTTTCTCTCTTGCAGAGTAATTCGTCTTTACTTTAAAAAGTGAATGAAGTTGAGGTAGAAGGGAAAAACAAGGAAACATTTGGGTACTTTCACAAGATGTAAGAGTGACTGTGTTCTCTTCCTCTGGTGTGTGTGTGTGTGTGTGCGCGCGCACACACGTGCGCGTGAATGCATGTGTGTGCATGTGCATGGGAACAGGTATGTTTGCCTTTGTAGGTATGTTTACCTTCATAGGTATGTTTGCCTTCCTAGGTATCCTTGTGGTACTTTAAATTCAAGGTGAAATGATGAGATTCTTAAAGAAGACGTTTCCTGACCACCTGCCTGTCCTGGTTGGCCCTTGCCATGCCTTTTCCTGCACATTGTAACACGCTCACAGTGATGACAGAGCCCAGGCTGGAATGCCTAATGAGCTGCGGATTGAGAAATGATGCGATAGCATCTTGCTGATTGTAATTACCACACGGCCTTTATTATGTCCTATCTGAGCGCATCTTCTTGCTGTCAAGGAACTCCCCCAAATAATCACTTGTCTTTCAACATTTCAATGTGAGGACTAATTGTGAAGAACTCCTGCCTAGAAAGGCCACCCAGAGCAATTCATACAATTACACGGGCATGGGGGACTGTTGGCACAATTACCTGGGCTTGAATGTATGTTAAGTGAGACCAAGTGAGGGGAGGAGGCTATGGGCAGGCATTCACACAGACCAGCCAGCGACTACCCCGTGGGCTCTCTGTGCAAGTAACTAGCAAGTGTCCCGAGAGTAGAAGAGTGAAGAGCTGTTGAGAGTGCTTGGATAGACCTGAGTTATTTCCTCCTTTAAATCCTTCTGGTAGAGATTATCCTTAGAAAGAAATTGAAGGAAAGAGAGAGAGAAAGAGAGGGAGAGGGAGGGAGGGAGAGAGAGAGGGAGAGAGAGAAGAGGGAGAGAAGGAGAGAGGGAGGGAGTGAAGGAGAGAGGGAGGGAGTGAGGAAGGGAGAGAGAGAGAGAGAGAAAGAAAGAAGAAAAGCCCCTGTCATAGAGGCAGGCTGGGTGTGGGGGGTGATGGGAGGGAACCTGGAGACACTGGTGCTGGGAAATATTACACTGGTGGAGGGATGGGTGTTGGAATACTGTCTGAGTGAACTCTAATCATGACAGCTTTATAAGGGTCAATCTCACAGTGATTCAGTAATATATGTATATATAAAATATATGTGAAATAAATAGAAATTATATACAACAGAACTCTTGCCAACATCTTAGTTTTCTTCAGTGTCCCACCACAATCATCCCATAATCTCCATCTTTTTCCTCTTCTTCTTTTCCTCCTCTCCTCCTCTTCCTCCTTCTCCCCCTCCTTCTCTTCCTCCATCCTCCTCTTCCTCCCTCCTGCTCTTCCTCCCCCTCCACCTCTTCCTCCTCCCCCTCCTCCTCCTTTGCTCCTCTCCCTCCTTTTCCTTTTCTCCTCCTCCTCCTCTAGAGTTCTGGACCAAGAGTCCATGTGGACACAGGAGAACTAGAAGGAGTGAGTTTAGGAGGCAAGGCAAGTTCAGTGAGGGATGCAGGCATGAGAGTCAGACCAGAGAGCCCAACTATGAACTGTGAACTATGAACGCAAATCTCCCTGCTCCCACAGCTGACCTCACTCCCATCTCTTCCTGCCACTTTTTCCTACCTTACTGCCTCTCTTCTTCCCCTTTCATTTTGGTTCTTAATACTGGCAAGAGTGTGGAATCCAAAAGCTTTGTCCTGATCGCATGTGGCAGTGTAGGAATCAGGAACCATCTGTCGTATGGAGAGAGGTAACAAGGTCCCGACATGCAAACGTCTACCCAGGACGCCAGCCAAGTCTCCACCAGGTTTGGACGCGGAGCGAGCTCTGCTCCCATGTTGGAGGTCCTAATGTCAACCAGGAAATTAATTGGAATTCTGTTGGGCAGTTCTCCATGTGGGCATTTCTCCAGGTCCCCCCCATGGCTTCTGCATTTGTCCTGGAACACCCCCAAGTCAGGAGTGGAGTTTGACACAAAGAGGGTGGAATTGACTCATAATTGTCAACTTGGACAGCCACTACCATCCAAGAGAAAACAGAAGTTGTTGGAGAGGGATAAAATTGGCACTTTTCTGGGAAGAATTTGCAGTCACACAAATTTCCCAGCCAGAGCCAGACAGAGGCCAACTATGACCTCTACTTCCTTCCACGTTATGGTGAGTCCTTCCTGACCCCAAAGCTGATCACCTGTAATGGGACTGATGCTCTCCTGGGACTGGTCACCCTAACCAACACCTGCAGCTGGCCATGGTCAGTGTGTGGGAGCAGCACGGAGTCTGATTGCTAGGTCACTCACAGTTGTGTGGCACCCTCAGAAGGGACACCAGTGACCATAAAATTTCATTATTTTTTTTCAGTGCACTTGAGACAACTTTTGCTTTTATTTATTTTTTGAAAGCTGGGGGATTTGGGTCACACCCAGATATGCTCAGGGATCACTTCTGACAGTGCTCGGGGCAACTATGTGGTGCCAGTGATCAAAACACGGTCGACTACGGGCAGAGCAACCACCTTCCCCACTGAACTATCTCTCCAGCCTCGGCTTTCATTCTTTTTGTTGTTATTGTTGTTTTGAGACCCCTGGTGGTGTTCAGGGCTCACTCTTGGCATTTTTCTTTTTTTTTTTTGTTGGGGTCACACCTGGTGATGCACAAGGGTTACTCCTGGCTTTGTACTCAGGAATTACTCCTGGCGGTGCTCAGGGGACCATATGAGATGCTGGGAATCGAACCCGGGTCGGCCGCATGCAAGGCAAACGCCCTACCCGCTGTGCTGTTGCTCCAGCCCCTCACTCTTGGCATTTCTTAGGACCATGTGGTCCTGTGGATGGAATTTAGGGACCCCACATGCAGAGCAAGTTCTCTAGGTGTCGGAGCCGCTCCTGAGCTCTGTGTACGTGCCTGAGTTTTCTTCTGGGCCTCCTAGAGAAATGGGTGTTGATGCGGTTTGGCGTTGGGGAGGTTTTTAGAGGTGAAGAGTAGAGTAAGAGGCTGGGTGACAGACTGAGATTTTCTCAACGGGAAGGGAAGAAAGAATGAGAGTTAGGGGCCAGCTCAATGGACTGCGTGCACGCTTTGCATTTGGAAAGTCCTGGGCTTGATCCTCAGCACCTTCAGGATAAACCCCCTCATACTGAGCCAGGAGTGACCTCTCAACACTGCTGGGTATAACGGACAAACAAAAATAAGAGAATTAAGTTGTTGATTTGTAGTACTTGGATACTTGAAGCTGAAAAATCACACAGAACAGAAAAATGTGCTTCTTCATAAAAAGTATCTGCCGCTCAGCCCAGGGGTTCTGTGGGTTCTTGGCGAGCAGCTATGGATGTTGCTTCAGTGGTTTTCTCACAGGTCCTGGGAAGAGTCAAGCTGGGCTCGGTGTTTCTCCCTGCTCTGGGCAAGTCGCTGCTCCCCCACACTGCACCGCGGCCAGTGGGGGAAGTGAGGGAGAGCA
Source organism: Sorex araneus (assembly GCF_027595985.1). NCBI lineage: Eukaryota > Metazoa > Chordata > Mammalia > Eulipotyphla > Soricidae > Sorex > Sorex araneus. Next base: position 113,702,047 of record NC_073304.1, read on the forward strand.
CTTCTCAAGGTGGCTCTGGGCCCCAGTCAGCAGAGCACTGACCATGAACTCCTCTCATCACAATGTCTCTCTCCACTTAAGGGTGGGCCTGGAAACTTTTTGAGAGCCTTGCCAGCCTCTTGTAGGCCCTGCTTAAATGGGATCACAGGAAGGAATCACTTGTATCACTTGTCATCCCACTGATCTTTGATTTGCTTGAGCGGGCGCCAGTAACGTCTCCATTCATCCCTGTCATGTGCTAGTGTAGCCCAATAGTTTCTGCTTGCTCCAGGAACACGAAGAGCCTCAAACCATTCATTCAGGGTTTTGATGAAGAAGTTTGACTATCTCGTAGGTGGGCAGCCATGCGGTCTTTTGACATCCTGTGGAATCCAGTTGGTAACAGCTCTAGTCCAGTGGTCATCTCTAGATCGCATTATGCATCTACCCCATCTGATTTTTGACACCTTGGCAAACGAGACATCATCCCTGATTCTTGATTATCGATGGAGGTCAGAACTCCATATTCCTTCTCTCACTTGAGTGAAACGTGACACTCCAACCATAGCTCTTTTGATTCCTCTTTGGGATATCCGAATAGCGCTCTCATCCTGTTTTTGTAGGGCCCAGGTCTCTGAGGCATATGTTAGTGCAGGAAGAACGGTGGAGTTGAAAAGATGTGCCTGGAACCAGAGATTCTTTGTCCTCTTAACCACTTCTTCGACACTCTTGAAGGCGTTCCATGCTGCTCTCTTCCTCCTGCGCAGCTCTGGTGCCAAGTCATTCCCCGTGTTGAATTCTCGACCCAAGTACACATAGCTGCTGCATTCGGAGATGTTCATTCCATCAAGAGCAAATGGAACATCAGGGACTAATTCGTTTTTCATGAACATTGCCTTGGTGAGATTCAGCTGCAGTCTGACCTTCCACACACGCAGTTGAAGTTGGCCAGAATTTGTGACGCTTGGCTAATGTTTGTTGTTATTAGAACAATGTCATCAATGAAGCAGAGGTGGTATAGTTGCCGACTGTCTATCTTCACTCCTATTCCTTCCCATTCCAGTCGTCACATAATGTTTTCAAGGGTGGCACTGAAGAGTTTCGGTGAAATGATATCACCCTGCCGAACCCCCTCTCTTTTTTTTATTAGTGAATCACCGTGAGGGTACAGTTACAGATTTATACATTTTTGTGCTCATGTTTCCCCCATACAAAGTTTGAGAACCCATCCCTTCACCAGTGCCCATTCTCCACCACCAGTAAACCCAGCATCCCTCCCACCCTCCCCAGTCCCGTCTCCCCCCACCCTACACTGCCACTATGGCAGGTATTCCCTTTTGTTCTCTCTCTCTGATTAGGTGTTGTGGTTTGCAATAAAGGTGTTGAGTGGCCATTGTGTTCAGTCTCTAGTCTACATTCAGCACGCGTCACCCTTCCCCCGCATGACCTCCGACCACATTTTACTTGGTGTTCCCTTCTCTGAGTTGCCCAGAATGAGAGACCAGCCTCCAAGCCATGGAGAGAGCCTCCTGGTACTTATTTCTACTATTCTTGGGTGTTAGACTCCTATTCTATTATTCTATATTCCACAGATGAGCGCAATCTTTCTATATCTGTCTCTCTCTTTCTGACTAATTTCACTTACATTGATACTTTCCATGCTGATCCACTTATATGCAAACTTCATGACCTCATGTTTTCTAACAGCTGCATAGTATTCCATTGTATAGATGTACCAAAGTTTCTTCAGCCAGTCATCTGTTCTAGGGCACTCGGGTTTTTTCCAGATTCTGGCTATTGTAAACAGTGCTGCGATGAACATATAAGTGCAGATGTCATTTTGACTATACTTTTTTGCTCCTCTGGGATATATTCCCAGCAGTGGTATTGCTGGGTCAAATGGAAGCTCAACCTCTAGCTTTTTGAGAATCGTCCATATTGTTTTCCAAAAGGGCTGAACTAGTCGGCATTCCCACCAGCAGTGTAGAAGGGTCCCTTTCTCCCCACATCCTCTCCAACAGTGGTTGCTTTTGTTCTTTTGGATGTGTGCTAGTCTCTGTGGTGTGAGGTGGTATCTCATGGTTGTTTTGATCTGCATCTCTCTGATGATTAGTGATGTAGAGCACTTTTTCATGTGCCTTTTGGCCATTCGTATCTCTTCCTTGGAAAAGTTTCTGTTCATTTCTTCGCCCCGTTTTCTGATGGGGTTGGATGTTTTCTTCTTGTAGAGTTCAACCAGTGCTTTATACACCATTGATATCAACCCCTTATCTGATGGGTATTATGTAAATATCCTTTCCCATTCTGTAGATAGTCTTTGTATTTTGGTCACTGTATCTTTTGCGGTGCAGAAGCTTTTTAGTTTAATGTAGTCCCATTTGTTGATCTCTGTTTCCACTTGGTTGATCAGTAACATGTTATCTTTGAAGATACCTTTATCTTCAATATTGTGGAGGGTTTTGCCGACCTTGTCTTCAATGTACCTATGAGAACCCCCTCTCTTTATGTTGATGATCACTTCCTTGTAGAATGGTGAGATCCTGGTGGTAAATTTGTAATACAGCTTGAGGAGGATCCTGATATATTAAGTTTGAACACCCTGTTTGGCTAGGGCTTCAGTCCCAAAAGAATCAAAGGTCTTCTTTAAATTGATGAACGTTAGAGCGGCATCTTGAACTCTCTCGAAACTTCAATGAGCTTGGTCACCACATGGATATGGTCAGTCATGCTGAATCCTTTTCGGAACCCAGCTTGCTTGCATGGTTGTCCTTCATCTAGTGTGCTGCCTATTCTATTCAGGATGACTCGAGTGAACAACTTGTAGGCGACGGACAACAGGCAGATTGGGTGATAGTTGCTGATGTCTTGGATGTCTCCCTTCTTGTACAACAGAATGGTCTGGCTGGTTTTCCATTGGGACAGAACCTTACA